>NW_026850574.1:0-422713 GCF_030913465.1 Colletotrichum navitas
TATAGTTATAGGTTATTATAGCCTTACTACCTTAAGGCTTATTAGCTTTAGTTAACTAAAGTAGGCAGTAATAATAAGTAGTAGTAGTACTACTAAAGGTATAGCCTTAAGCTTTAGTTAAATTAAAAAAATTACTAATAAAAGCCTATATTTATTTAAATTTAGTAGCGCCTACCTTTATAGGCTTAGTAAAATAAAAGTATTACTTATAATAGGCAGTAAGGTTATTAAGTATAATAATAAGGCTAGCCTAGGTCTTAGGGACACATAAGGTAAGTCTTAATAAAGTAAATAGTTAGATAGGTAAGTAAGCTAGTAAAAAGAATATTCTTACTATTAAGCTCCTTTTAAAAGTCCTCTAGGTTAAAGTTAACTATATTATCCTTATAGTTAAGCAGTAAAAGCACTTAAAGGGTTATAATTTTGTTATCTAATGTGTTAATTATATTAGCCTTACTAGTAGTTAACAGAGGAATATCTAATACTATAGTAATATAAAGAAAACAATAATAATAGGGTAAAGGGTTAATTAGTAATAAATAATATAGTTAATAATAGGTTAACAGTAATAGGTTAGCAGTAATAGGTTAGCAGCAATAAGTTATTAACTTAATATTGTTACGCGTAGGTAGGTAGTCTAGTTAACCCTGAAAAAACGCAGAGGATATAGTGGACCTACATTAACTGGATTAACCAATCAGAATATCCAAATATATCTATTATTTTAATATAATTAATGTTAGTTGCAGTGCGGTACTTCAGGGGCCCATGGGCAGACCCACAATGTGTCTGCCTGTTAACCGCTACCCCTCCAATTCCCCCTCCGCTCCCGGACGCTGTAATTTCAGCACATGAACATGAACTCGGCGCCCCACTGATCAAATCACGTCGTCCTGTTTATTACCCTCGACCGTGGCTCAGTCGCCCACTTTCGGCGTGGCTGGAGCACATGCGGTCGAGCCCCGCAAGTGGAAGGAGGCGGGGACGCCGGGCTTGGCTTCCCGTTCCCGCTTATTCTTACATCTCCCTAGGTTCCGTTGTTTCGTCATCGTCCGAGATGCTCGGCAGATCGAGCAGACAAACAGACGCGAGGCCGAGCTCGTTTGTTGAGACAATCGCCGGACTTGTGGCCCAGTTCACCGCAACAGAGGCACTTGATCGGCTTGTTCTTTGCGACCTTCTTGGATTCGGGGTTTTGAAAACATTTCGATGCCTTGTGGCCCAGTTCACCGTAACAGAGGCACTTGATCGGCTTGTTCTTTGCGACCTTCTTGGATTCGGGGGTTTGAAAACATTCCGATGCCTTGTGGCCCTTTTTCATGCAGTGGGCGCACACGTTGCAGGATTCGCCCGTGTGACATTCCCAGCAAATAGAACAGATCTTCTTGCCCAAGCAGCGTGGCTCTTGCGAATGTCGCTTCAGTCGATCCTATGGAAACAACATCCGGCAGTTAGACAGATGTGAGCAATGTTCCAGAAACGATTAGTTGGGATCGCGGCTTGATCCAGCAGCCTACTGACATTTGAGCTCCGCATTCTTTAAGAAAGGACCCAGGTTTAGCATTTTATTTTTGTGGTAATGCAAACTCTGGTCTCTCAAAAGCAAGAGCATGCCATCGAATGCGTGGTCGATCAACCACTGCGCCTCGGAGGTCGCATACCTAGTCAGTCTGGGCAATGTTGCAATATTGCATGAATTTTTGAGCCATGCAAGAAAGGTATCCTCATTGCCTCCGGTGGATTTTTTTCGCACAGTCAAGGTTGGAATCGTCTTCAGACTTGCTAACCAAGTCGCCGTCATACTCAATGTAGTCTGAATGTAATGAAGCAGACTCGAGTATGATGCGGGCGAAATATCAAGGTCGATAACGTATTCGTTTCGAACCCTGGATAGCTTCAAGTCGTCTTCGGTGACGACCCAGAGGTTCTAAATTGACGATTGGTTTCGTAACCCATCAATTCTCGAAAGTAAGATAGATAGATAGCCCCCTGAATGGAAGGCATGTGAGAGCGCGGCACCTTTGCTGCTGATGCGAACCTGCTCCTTGTCAGAAAAATCGTAGTATATTGTTTGCTTTGTTTGAGCTTACAAATACTTTTTCTTCATGACAGGTCTCTTGAATATGTCCATGGGCCCAACTAGTGGTCCTATTGTCTGCACATGTATCCGTAGAATTCTGGATGGACAACGTTGAAGTACGTTTGTCTCGACATGCTACGCAGGATGTACTCCAGCTGGTCAACCAGAGCAACCAGAAGCTATACCCTTCTTGCTAACCCGTTGTGGATTTGAGAATGGGGTGCTACCATATTATAGGTTCGTCTATATCGCGATAATGAACTCCCGCTAACTGGCACTGTTACGTATTAGCCTGCTGTTGCAAATTTTACTTCTGTTACCTCTGCCTCGAAAAGTGGAAGAGTTGCTGGTGCCTTGTCTGGGATGAAGACTGACTTATTGCCGCCAGCAAGGAGAGAGTCCAAAGAGACCTACAAGTACTGACGTCTCCATGAAGAGTAGCAGGTGAATAAAAGCAGAGCAAGTGGGGACGTGGCAATATGTTCGATCTGTTGCCGAATACGCGTGGAAGATCTTCGCAAACTCGTCTAAGAACAACCGTCCTGAGATATGGTCGATAGGGATAGCGTGCCATAGCACTAGAGAGGCAAAAAGGTTCATTGTTAGTAGATGCCTCGAAAAGATTCCAAAGATAATCAGCGCAGTACATGCCTTAATAACTACTGTTTTTGTAGAGTTCGCGCGTGTCGTGTATATCCCGACAAATGACGCATTTGGCTGTTCCTGCAAGCTGGTTTGTTGGACCCCTTTGGAGTAACTGCTACTTATGTGGGCGTGACAGCACAACGGCGAAAGTGAGGCAATATTGTGATATTGGCGATGTGTGTGAAGAGGAAGAGAGTGGGCTGCCCGAGGTGGGCAGAGGCTGCCCAAAGGAGGGAGGAGGGAGGAGGTAGATCACATGACCCAGTGGGGTCCTCCCTCAACAACGTATTCAACTGACTTTCGAGGAGTTCTGAGTCGGTCCCAGATACTTCATGACTTCTGTAAAGGAGCATTGAATAGCGAGTCCTCTAACGAGTCCTCTAATAGACTCGATGTATCTGGCGCATCGGTCTTCAGGATTTAGGAGATGAACGGGATGCTTTCGATCTCTGCAATGAAAGATAGACCACTGAAAGATTATAGTAGAGCCCGCTTGGCCCGATATGAAATACTCCCAAACGGGATGCCCGGTAAAGTATTATCCTTGATTGTTGCTGATTTGCTTCCAAGTCTCGAACCTGGACAGTACCGTTTGGTTTAAACCTCGCCCTGTCCACGGAATGTCAGCGTCCCTATCTGTAGCTCAGTATCAACCGATTGAAAGCGCGATAAAGTGAGCTTTGATCTGGGGAGCATCGGAATAGCCCTTTTGGATCTGGTTGGAGCAAGAGGAAACGTACTTTTCTTACTGCGTTACTCAGCATAAGGTAGCCGAGATCGAGCAGGTTGACCAATGGCAGAATCTGTTTCATTCTTTGAACGGCACAGCCCATTATTACACTCCTTTCAAGTAGTACTGTGTCAGGACAGCTCTATCGCCTGTGTACTGCGTACCATCGAGGGATTTGCAAGGTTGTGTGGATGTCTTCGATGCTTTATCTTTAGGAATTTCCGGCAAGACTCTGAAGTGGTGCATCCGTAATGTTCGGCTGCTTGACTCAATGTATGTGAGGCCGTCTTTTCTCAAATGTTCGCTTAAGATGGTACCGCTTTTAGCGTTGCCGGCTCTGGTACTTGAGCAAGACGATTCAGCTCCTGAACAGTCCCAGCATTGTCGATGCCCAGCCTCCTTTTGGAAGAAGCCGAAATAAGCGAAATATACTCCGGATGGTTCCTTGTGGGATCACCCTCAAGTTGAGTTGGGTTGAAACCTGCAGAAGGACCAAAAGGGGCGTTGGGCCTTGAGCTGATAGAAGTGGCTCAGATAGTGTCACCTCTTGGTCGGTCATCTTTCCGGTGGTGTTACAGCCAGGTATCCAATTGGAAGGAAATGTGCCGTGGTTAAGGAAGTTTCGGTGGCCAGGTCAATGCTGGTGTTCGAGTGGTCCTTCGCGAGACCGCCCTCGGGATTCACGGACCAAATATCTGATTCATGGTCTCTGCCTCAAAACATCCACCCGCGAGGTATCTTACGACCGCTGAGAATCTTATATAAGTTTAACCGGGTATTTAAGCCCGGTATATGGGCACTTTATCCAAGCACCTGGTAGGTTTTGTCTCCCAGCCATTGCTTGCGACACCGCAATTTACCACTATGTAGTGGACTTCTCATCGAAACAATGGCTGTGTTGCGGCAGCAGCTTTGCAGCAAGCCCATCACAACGACAAAACTTTACTAATGATTGTGTCGGCTCAAAGAAAAATTTCCTTGTACTCATCATTTCCATTACCGTCCATGGCTGTGTTTGCATCAACATTGCCAGATTGGTCCCTAAATGCTGCACCATCCCGTTTTTGTTGGCAGATTTCCCGCACTTTACTTCTGTTGGACCTGTAAGACCCAAATAATTGTTTGATCAGTCGGCGCCAAAGACTCTAACAAACCGACAGACGCAGAGAGAGTTTGGCACGGTTGCTACATACCATCTAGCCTTTTTGCCCTAACTTGTAGTCCATATGTGTCGGCCCGAAACGGGGATGAACCTGCAGCTGGGCGAAGCAGCAACAACTCCCTTTGCTATTGTTGTCAGAAGAAGAAAAACTGTTCAAGGAATGTGTTTGCCTACAATGCGGGTTTGGATATATCTGCTCAGACCAGACAAATGTTGGGCTGAAGTCCGGGCTGGCAGCGCAGCTGATCGACAGCTGATCTGGGCAACCTGGAAACCTGTACCTAGGCACCTAGATTCCAGCCCATCTGGGCCCAGATGGTGTCACGAGACATATAAGCGTTAGTTGCTACCCCGTAACTAACGGCGTCGTTTTTGGTTACGTGGCAGACGGGCTAGCATCGCCATTACCTATCGCAATATATCTAGATGAACCCGGTCGGGCTGGTATCGCCGTTACCCATCGCGATGGACCCAGATGGGCTGGCATTACTGGCTATTGTTATTGAAGACTGTCCCTTCCATCTTGTGGTGGTTGGGATTACATATTATCTACAAGTTACTACTTGTGACAAAACCTTTCATTTCCCTGTAACAGATTATGTGGTGCAATACACCCTAGATCTCTAAATATGAGTGAGTTAAGCGCACACCTTTGGTCCAGTCACCTAGGTGTTGGCTAATTGAAAGAGTGCAATCTATGACTTGTGGTGTGATAGAAATCTTATTCGGGAGGGATTGAATACCAGCTAGTGACATGAGTTGTCTTTTCCATTGCTGGCAAGGTGGACAAGCAGCGTGGCTGGCTGGTAACACAGGCAGACTGAGCTGAGATTGCTTTGATGCCCCTTCTTTGGTATCTTGTGCTGCAGGAGTCTTAGGTTCTTCATAGATACCTAAAGTGATTGGATTGAAGAGACTGAAGAGGAGGTAATTTGAGATATATACTCCTATTATGTCGGTGGTAATACCCATGATTCAGTTTTAAGCTTAGGGGAATAGGGACTGCTAAAGTGATCATTATCGCTATTGTATCACCTTGTACTGCTTTTTTTGCTGGTTTGTTCTTGTTCTTTTGCATTGAAATCTTAGGTAGGTAGGTAGTTGGTTTTGAAAAGCTTCATCCTCAGCGTACCTATCCTATGCATCTACTCTATGCGGGCTTGCTTAGGTTCTTGGCCCATTTGGGTGTGTTCTACCTCACTCTCTTCACGCTTTTCTTCTTCTTTTTTTGTCTTACTTTCCTCTCACTTTCTTCACTTTCCTCACTTTCCTTCCACCTTCTATCTCACTTTCCTTCTACCTTCTATCTCAATTTCCTTCCACCTTCTATATCACTTTCATCCCACTCTTTGTCTCACTTCCCGCACGACACTCATCAGCACCCAAAATCTTCAACTCTGTCACGTCTATCATAACAAGATCCTGCTAAGGTAAGTTCAGATATTCAATATCTTCTTCTTTTCTGGATGAAGCGTCATCTGCACTGTTGCACTAGAGGCGCGAAATCTTCCGGTTAAATTTGAGCGTGTCTTGAGCGGATGAACTCTTCGTTCTTTATCCATCGACTGCTGTTGCATCAGTCTACCTCGGCGTCATCGCAGAATACATCACGAAACACCTATGGCGTTCTGGTCTTTTTTTTTTCTTTTTTTTTTTCTTTTTGCGTTAAGAAGCTGACGATAGCGTCTCAGAGAGAGGTGAGAGCCGAGATCAAAGATGGAGTCTGGAGCCGGCGATGGTTGGCCTGATGATCCTCCGAAGAACGAAGGCGGAAATGAGGACAGCACTTGGCCAAATGATCTTCCGAACGCCCAAAATGACAGTGATAACACCATTGTAAGTTTCGCAATTTCTCAGGATCAAGTCTCTTTCCACATGATATCTAACTATTTGTTTCAGTGGACGCCTACTGAGTCGCTGAACTCTCCTCACTGCCTGCTCACGATCAAGAACGGAGACCGAACTTGGAAGTCAACCCCCACTGCACAAGACGCAGAGCTGATTGGTAAATGCGGAAACGAAACAATATCAGTCAAGCTCAAACTCGGCACTGCTACCTTTTCTCCGATGATGCTCAAGTACCTGAAGCTTGAGTTTCATCTCTACGAGGGCAAGTTATCTGACACCCGCATTGCCGAGGCGCTGGTCTATTTCAACCAAATGCAACACATCACCGTTGTTGACCTATCCATGGATGATACTCAGGAAGCTCTGGAGAAACACCACGCTGAAGCTGTAGCACGATCGGGTGCGATCAAGGTGTCTCTTGCTACGTCCCGAGTTACTATGAACACGTCAATCCAGCAACGCTTCTCATTGAACGACTTCTACAATCGCGAGATGCACAATAACCCAAAAGTTATTTCACACGGAAGCAGATGTGACGACTTGATTACCATCAAAAAGGCTCTTGAGTCACAGGGTGTCATCAACATTGACCTCTTGCTCAACAAACCTCTCATCCGTAGCGGAGAGGACTTCACGGAGGTCCTGCAACATTTGTTCTCACTGGCACATGAAGCGGACACACTGAAGTATCCAATGGACGCATGGTTTTCAAAGAGCGACCGAAGTCACGACTTGCCTCTCGGACATGTCCCCAGACTTGACGGCACTCTGCCTCGGGGACTAGTCAAGCAGCAGCCCCTGGTGCGTTTTCAAAACGAAGACCAGTACATGATCACTCAGGTCGTCGGTTCCGTGAATCAAGCGTTCGCAGAGCTAGTTGCAGCTCAAGAAGTGGTGTCAACTGAGTTCTCTGCGCATGTCGTCCCTCTGCGAAGCTCCAACAACAACTCTCAGTTCGTGGTCATTATCAAGCCCAAGGGACATGACATCTACCTCCCAACGTATGGAGAGACTTGCCACATCCAGATTCCCAATGCCAAGCTCAATCGCTCGGTTGTTCTTCCCGATGTGGCTGAGGTGGCGGAGTCGCTCCTTGATTTTGTTCACTTCCAACGCCAGGCGAGAGCTGAAAAGTTCATCAAATCTGTCCGTGGAAAGCTTTCAAAGCTCATGGATTCGGAACACGAAGATGAGGTCATCCTGAGCTTGCGGGCCGCTGATGATGAGTCTCCTTTAGCTCACGAGACTCGCATTACAAACTTTGTGATGGACAACACCAACTCCTTGGTTTCCAATGACACCGAGACAGTCATCGAAGATGAAACCATCTGGTTTCCAGCAACAAGAATGGACTTCAAGTTTCCCAAGGTCCCACACGATGCCCAAACATATCTGGCATCATGCCCTCTTGAGGCGAGAGACGACACGGCAGTAGACCACAACGCGCGAAAGACAATCTCTGTGGAGCTACCCTTCGTCGAGCTGGACACATCTGTTTCCCTTGATGACTATATGGAGTCAGTTCTTGCTGATGAGAAGCAACAAAACCTCACAGCCTTTGTTCGACGCACCACCTCAGACAAGACGATTCGCGCAGAGGTATTTGCTATCAATGCGCTCCACAACCCTGAATCAGCCAAGCAGAACGTGACAATCGGAGCTCGCAACATCGATGCTTACAAGTACATTCAGGGGTTTCAGCCTGATAACGCGCCCTCCGTTAATCTGCATGAAAGGTTTCCAGTTCTTGGGGAACTCTCTGGGCTCGACCATCAATCACCATCGTCTTCCTGCCCCGAGAAAATCGAATCGCAATACGAAAAACTGGACTCGGCCAAACAAATGATCATTCGTCATCTCGACAATCTGCCCGCGGGCTTGGCCTTTATTCCGGGAGTCGCAGGCTCTGGAAAAACAGAGCTGATCAAATTCATTGTTGCAGCATGCACGTTCGGACAGGGAACCGCAGAGCCCGTGCCAACACTTTACCTCGCTCCAAACAACCAGGCGGTAGATGACATGGCCATCAAGTTCCAGGAATACTTTGAGAAGCTGGATCTGGCGGGTGCTCCGGATATCATACGTCTATACGGTTTAGACTTCGAGTTCAAATCTGTCACTCGTCTTCTTGCGCCTGGCCTCGACCACTCTTACCAGTACTTCGACGAAGACAAGGCCCAGGATGTCATCCAAGAAATGGACTCCGAGGCTCAAAGTAAAGATCCGACAGACCTAGCCTACCAATTACTTGAGGTTTATCAGTTTGAGAGAATGTGTCTTGACATGAATAAGCATCAAAAGAAAAGTTGCTCGAAGCGAGCTCGGTCCACTAATGTGTCCGCAGATACCGCAGCCGTTGCATATTACCGGGCTCACATAGACAAGTATCCCGAAATCCGTACCATCCTCAGAATCGGCGACCGAGATGGCCGTTTGAGAGATGATGATCTCAAGGCCTTGCGGATGTATGTCAAAGGCGTTTTCAACGACATGCTATTCGATTTCAAGGGAATCATCTGCACGACACCGGTGGTTTCTGCCAATGCAATGGTAAAACGGTTCGCAGCCCAACTGGTGTTCACAGACGAAGCCGCACGCCAATCGGAACTCAGCTCACTCATCAGTATCTGTCACTACAGTCCTTGTGCTTGGTTCTACTTGGGAGACCCAGAGCAGCTCAAGCCTCACGTTAGTGAAGAAGCCAAGTTAACTGACAACCCGTTCCTCAGACAGATGTCTGTGTCTCTACTCGAGAGAGCAGTCTTGGCCGGTGTCGAGCTGGGATGGTTGACAGTTACTCATCGCCTCCGAGGAAACCTTTCACCGCTGCCGTCCAGGATCAATTACGGAAATCTCATGACAAACTATCTTGACGACATGAATTGGACTCCTTCAACTTTGGCATTCGTAGCTGAGATGAAAAAGCTACTCGGCGAAGACACGTGCCAAACAGAACCATCTCGTGTGGTCGTGCAGTTTCCCTTTTCCAAGTCGACTCTGGCTGGCAATTCATCCAGGAACATCACGCACGTACGATGGGTCATATCTCAAGTCAAGAAGATGTTTCGGAACCCAGAGCTGCAGAATGTTGACTCTACTGGGAAGGCCAGGTTTCTGATTCTGCCATTGTACAGAGCTCAAGTTGACTTGTACCGGAAAATGCTGCTGGATGAGCGGAAACAGAGAAACATCTCAGCCGAGGACTATCAGCGGATCGAAGTCCGAACCCTTGACTCTGCCCAAGGTGAGGAGCGAGATCTCGTCATCGTCGATTATGTGCAGACACGCAAGCCTGGATTCTGCTTGGATCCAAATCGTAATTGCTTGGCCACGACTCGAGCAAAGCAATGCGAGATTCTCATCATCAACGCCGGGATGGTCAAGGATCCACGTGCCGAGAAAAGCAAGGTCGGGCAGATTCTTGCAAACGCCATCGAACTTGGGTATGTCTTGGAGGTACCATCGTGCACCAACTGCCAGGATCCAAGCCACACAGACGATGACTGCACTATGACTGTGAGTGATGGGATGGAATGAGGATAGGTCATCAGATGGATGATGGGATGGATGATGGGATGGATTATGAGATAGATGGATTAAAGAACATGTCACCAGACAGGCCATCAGACGAGTTACATCGTCGCAGTCGAAGCATTAGTTTCGGGTTGTTCGTATAATATACCCATGGCTCTGAATTCATGTCTAAGTAACTCAACATCAGAAAGGGAAAAGGGGGCCATCCCCCTCCACCCGTATCTCCACCATCAGCCGTCCTCCCAGAGCCGCCGGCTCATGATGATGGGCCTCGCCGGGTCCCACGGCCCGTAGATCTCGTTCTTGTACTTCTGCAGGCCGATGAGCCACCAGCTGCACCCGCCCATGGCGACGGCCGAGATGAGCACGCTGACGACCATGCCGGCGACGGCGCTCTTCCACGGCCACCCGGCGGCGGTGGCGGCGGTAGCGGCGACCCCGCCGTCGTCGCCCACGATGACGCCCACGCCGGCGCCGGCGCCGAGGACGAGGAGCGCCGTCATGGCGTAGTTGTAGCCCGAGCTCCGGTGCCGCGCGTAGCGCCGGAAGACGGGGAACAGGCCGAACACCTCGATGCTGAAGAGGGTGAGGCTGAAGACCTGGCCGGTGGAGGGCAGGCGGCTGGCGAGCACGGTCGAGGCCATGAGGGCGGCGTTGGTCGACAGCGAGGCGGGGATGTTGACGCGGACGCCGCCCGAGTAGTCGAAGAAGAAGATGTTGATGGTCAGCAGCCAGAAGGACATGGCCCAGATGCTGTCGGGGGAGGTCGACTTGGTCAGGGACTTGAGGATGGGCGAGAGGCCGAGGAGCGTCGAGTAGATGAGGATGGCGCTCTTGACGGTGCTGAGGCGCTGGTTCAGCCGGCTGTTGTCGTCGCCCGGGAGGGGGAAGGAGGAGCGGCGGGGAGGGGCCTGGTTCATGATTTCCTGGCTGTGGCGGCGGTAGGCGGACTGCGAGGTCGCCGAGGTCGTGGAGATGAGTGAGCTCGCCGAGGCGGAGTGGGAGTGTCGCGTCGGGCGCTCGGGAGCAGCGGTGGTGGCGGCGGAGGAAAGGTTTGTGAGGGAGCTGGCGGCAGTCGTTGCTGCCGAGGTGTCGTCGGCGTGCGACGGCGGGCGTCGCATGCTGCTCGTCCTCCGGCTCGGTTCCCTCCGGCCGGCGACGGTGGCACCGCCGGCCAAGCGGCCGAGCTCCTTGCGCTCCTCGTCGGCCTCCCAGCGCTCCCACAGCAGCCAACCGAGGAAGGTTGCCAGGCTGCTGAAGGACACGACCGAGGTGGGCGGCACGCGCTGCTTCTGTATGAGAACGAAGCAGACGATGAAGATGATGACGGAGCAGACGTGCTGGACGATGACGGTGGAGTCGGCGACCAGGGGCCAGAAGTCGTAGGGCTGCAGGCGGGGGTTGCGTTGCAGGCTCTCGAGGAAGGTATCCTGGTCGGTGTAGTTGTCCGGGTAGCTCTGCTTCACCCACATCAACTTCTTCCAGGTGCGCTTGCGCGTGCGGCGGGAGCGGGAGCGGTCGCCGACGGTGCTGTGCCGGAGGTGGGCGCGGTGGGCGCGGTGGGCGCGGTGGTGGTCGGGCGCGGCGGAGGCATCGGGAAAGGAAGGGATGGGTCGGCGCGGCGGCGAGGTGGCCAAGAAAGCATCTTCGGGAGCGAGGCGAGAAGGGTCTTGGCGGGTGATGTTGGTGTTGCTGTTATTGGTAGTGTTGGTGCCGCCGGTGCTGGAGCCTACCGGAACGGTGGAGGAGCGGGTAAGGGGCGGGGGGAGAGAGGCAAAGTCCGTTGGCGTCGTCGGCGACATGGGGCCGGGACTGCCGAACACGGCGTGCGAGCGAACCAAGAGAAAGGATAAAAAGCCCGAGGCTCAGTTCAATGGCTTCGGGCGGGATGCGTATTCGATGATTGCCGGTGCTAGGACCGAGCGAGAGACCCTTTCTCAGCCTTGCCGGCGCGAACAGACTGTTGTCAGGGCGAAGGCGTGCAAGGCTGAAGCAGATTGGACGAGACTAGCCCATAAGCCGAGAAGAGAGGCAGGTCCAAGAAAAAAAAAGAGAAAAAGGTACGTGCACAGACGGGGAAAGGAGATTGGTGGGGGGTGACCGAGTCAGTGGGCTGCGACGGTAGTGTAGGCACGGGTCCATGGATGACTCTCCATGGATCATCGACAAGGGCTCTCAGGTCAGTGGCCCGATTGGGAAACCCTTCTTTTCTTTTTCCCTCCCAGCGAGCTAGCTAGCATCAAATGTCGGCGGCCGAAAAGCGCGGCTCCCGGCCGCCGCTGAGCTAGGGAGCCGAGCCTGTAAAATCCCCAAAACAGCTACCATAGGCAGCTCAGGGCCGTCGTAGTATTCTTATTTCGTGGAGTGACAGTGGCTTGGCCGATGGACCGGTCGAGATCTCGTTGCCAGTTTCTATCATGCTTAACTCTCTTTTCTTGGTTGCAGGCCTGTGTACTGTGTACTGTATACAGCTTAGCTTAGCGGCCTACGAGTCGCGACTCATCAACACCTCGAGGCCAATCCGCCCCGGCTTCTCAGCGACTGACGCGTAGCCCATCGTCCAAACAGTTGGAGAGGGCCGTCCACTGCCCCGGATCCCTCGATGTCACTTTCTCTGATTGGGGAACTCAAAAGCCAGCAGCTTGCGCGTCTGCCCCTTGGCACGAGATGGAGAGACGTTGTTGAGTTTCTGGTTCTCGAGGCGAAACCAGCCCAGAAGTCCCGTTTACCGCCTGCCACACCATCAATCAACTCTGTCGAGATGATACGACCCGCGGGATCACCATCCCACTTCCAGTGCCATGTAATACGAGTTGCGCATGGCGTGCGCCCGACTCTCGAAGGGAGAAGGTCCCGAACGGAGTTCCACTCACCCCGATGGGAACTGGCTTCGCCGCACCCCGTAAAACCCTTGGCCCGTTGGGATACGAGGGAGAAAGTTCTAGAGAGTGGCTTACTGCAATCCCCATTCCAATTCCCAATTCCCACAGCTACGTGTATAACTTCTAGCCTGGACATTCTTCGCCAGGTGGCTCGCAGTAGCACAAAGCTTGTTACTCGTCCCCTGGGCGGCCCATCATTGGGTAGCCCCCCACCCCTGGCTGCAAGTGGCTCTAGATTGGTGATTGGTTTCTTTGCAAATATTGTTCCCTCACCCCTTGCCCTTTCCAGACGCTTTCCCCACATTGTCGATTGTTGTTTGCTCTCTCGCGTGTCCGCCTGGTCTCCCCCGAAGGCAGGCTTATCCATGCTGCCCCCAATTTTTCTTCCTTTCGCTCTTTTCCTATTTTCTGATTTTTGATTTATATACGGAGTGCGTAGAGTTTCTATTCTCCCTGGCTCGTCCCAGTGCTCTTCGCGCTAGCACGGTCGAGGCCGACTTGTCCAGGTGCCTAAGATCGCCTTGCAGGGACTAGGCCGGACAAGCGTGCAAACCGGCTTGGATGTGGCTGCTTATTTTGGAACTTTTTGACGGTTGAAGAAGGCAAACCCGGTGACAGGAAAGGGGCGAAGCCCACTCTCGAGTCGCTAGTGTTTCGACAGGCCGAGTGTGAATGGCCTCACCCTATGTCCGATGGACGCCAAGCCAACCGTCGCGTAGACAGTCTGCTCCTGAGGCTTCGTTACATCAAATGAATGACAGGGCGATCTGCGACAAACCGGCTCGACATACTCTTTCTCAAACAACAAATCTCTTGGCAGGAATTGCCGGGCATTTGTAGGTGGAGAGTCTGCGGGCCCGGTGACCAGTAAGGACCCATTTCCCTTGGGCACCGCATGGTATTGTCGGTGGGTTGGTCTGTTGAAACCGTTTTGACGTTCGGGCAATCTCACCATAGACGGCAAGAACAGGCGGGTTTCGCTGTTTCTGCCGATGTGGGCCTCGGTTGCGATGGAACAAAACTGTCACAGGAGAGGCTCCAGTTTCCCAGGACAGATGGGGTTCAAGGGCGGCGAACCCACCGGAGAAAGACGTCCACAGCGTTTCAAACCCCCGCGATGCCTCCAAAATAGCCAACGTGCAACTGCTACTGCTGCTGGCATATCTCGGCTTCCTACTGCATTCATACCAAGTACTCCGTATGGCGATTCCAAAACCCCCCGAAGCAAGGAATGCGGGCTGGCGCTTATCAGTGGGACCTTGTCGTCGATCTACTAACGCTTGCTTTGCAGTGTGACACAGTCACTTGTAAACGCATTTAGATTTGCCCCTGGCAGTGGTTCGTACTTGGCAGAGGGACCGTGTTGGCCGTAGGCGTTTCGGTGCTGTTATCGTACGATAGGGGTTGAAAAAAAAAAAAAAAAGACGAAAAGACAAAATAAAAATTCATTGCAAGGCCGTTTCCCGTCTCATGGACACTCAATGGCGCAGTGCATAACAAGGCAGGTTATTGCTGACATGTGCCTCCCATTCTATTCTGTCTTGGGTGCATTGGCCCGGCGGCAACTGTGCAATTTCAATTTCGTCTGTACGAGGTCTGTGGCACGGCAACGCCAAGCATCGTGCCTGAGCACGGACTGGTTGGGCAGGTCGTGGCCTATACCAAGTACGTACATCGTATAACATACCGAGTGTACGGAGTACGCATCCTGGACCAGGCGAATCAAAAGGAACTTGGGCATCGGCTTGTCTCGTTGATGTCGACATAAGCCTGAGCTGGGCCACAAGATGAAGGAGAAAGAGGTTAGCAGACCTGTGTCTGTGCGAGCCAGCGTCCAATTTCGTGCTTGTAAGATGATTGTCCGTCTTTTTTTTTTTTTTTTTTTTTTTTTATATGCTCGATGCAGAATTTGATTGGTTCTGTCTTTGCACTGAGTGCCGGCTGCTTGCGCCCATGCATTCTCTTTTTTTTCTTCTCTCCGCTTGTGGTTTGCTTCCTTTTCCCTTTCCGAAAAAGAATGGCCGCCGAGGAGGGAGGGGAGGAGGGCTGGGCTGGACGCGGCCGTGTTTATTGGTATCTGTGGGAGTTCCGCTCGCAATGGGTCGGTATTATGTGATACTCCCTGTTGCAAATTGTAGGTGGACGACGGGTTGGAGCCGCCGTTCCTGTCCAATTTCTCTCTCTATCACTCTGCGGTAAGTCAACAGCAGCACAAACCCTGGCTTAGACTCACACAGGGTAAGCAGCCACCCACTTGCTCCAGCTTCCACATGTGGAAGGCAGGGTGGGAAATGAGGGTCCGGGTGGGTTTTGGGAAAGCTTGATTCTTTTCTGTGATGTGCCTGGCACGGTGCCCTGTACTAGCCTAGGTAGGTACCTCCTGTTAGACTGGTACCTACCTAGCCACCTAGGTAGGTAGGTAAGATGGGTGTAGGTAGGTAGCCTGGGCTCCCTCCTCCTTCCTCCCTCACTCTCTCCGTTGTTCCTGCCAATAAGCACATGCACAAATCACGAGGCAAGAAGGGGGGGGGGGGGCGCCCCATGGCTTGTTTGTGCTGTTCGTCTTCTCTTTCAATTCAATTCAATTCAATTCAATTCGACGTCTTCCTGACCAAAGCATGAGGATGGCAACCAAGGTCGTCAACACCAAGGGCGGTCGGTACCTTCGGCACGGTGCAACGTCTGGGACTCTTCCCTCCATCAGGAACCATCCCATCTTTGAGCTTCACCTCAAGCCTGTGACGGCAAGCGTCGAGTCTTTTCCAGGCATGAGACCCGCAGTTCTTCCGGCTCTTCTCCTGCTCGGTCGCCGCCGGCTTGCGCATGGGACCCCTCGTCCGTCTTCCGACTGTAACAAATGGAAACCGACATCGGCATGCATCTCTGTTAAGACTCACGCCGGGCGACTAGCCGTACCCAGAGGACCTAATCAGCTAACTAAACTAAAGCAACTTGGCAGTGTGCCGTATAGGAATGCCACCGATCCTAAAAGCGCCTCCCAGTGGTTATGATTCTGCTTAGAGTTCACTAGCGTCACGAACAATGCATCCTGCTGCTCACTCCGCGCCCAGCTTGGCACCGATCTCCAACGTCTCGATTGAATTCGTCGTCTGTCTGGAAACAGAAAGCGGCCCTTTGGGAAGTTGTTGGCAAACCCAGAGACGACCTTCCATGTCATGGCTCAAACCACCAATGGGGCCCGAGCATGCCGAGTCTTCAAAACTCGCAAAGACACAGGGAGGCCCGCGAGCCTTCACCAGAAACAATCATCGTTCGGTCGAGTGAATCAAATCGGCTATTCGGCAGTTTTCCCTCCTCTCCATCGCAGATCCCCATGGTCTGTCATCCATCGGGCGGTGTGTCATCGCCGTCGGCCTGCTCACATTACGCACCTATCTACATTGTTTGTCTGCATTGTCCAATGCCTATTGCAGGGCAAGCAGCGGGCTACTGCCACCTCTTAGCCAGCCTCGAAGTTTAACAAAGGATCCTTGGGCCCATGTTTATTGGTGCCTCGGGCAGATGATGCCATGTTCTTTCTTTGTCTGCACCGGTGCAAGCCCCCCCCCCCCCCCCCAGCTGAGGGCTGGTGGAGAAGCATGCAGCCAGAGGGAGAGAGGGGCCATGTTGGAATTGGAAAAGCACCGGCTGCATCGCACAGGGTGCACCGCTGTCCCCTTGTACAGGGTCCAGAGCATCCCTGCGTCCAAGGCTCAGCCTAGATCCTGGTCTTGGCCTGGAGCCAGCATCCGCTCCCCACCTCAGCCCCTCGCGCCCGTTTTAGGGGAGTAGAGCAGGGCCCCGGGGGAGAGCTGGCTGAAGGGGGAGAGAGAGTGTGCACCACCGCATACAGAGAGGAACAGAGACACCACCGCTCCCGGGTTCGTACAAGCTATGGCATGCCTAAATGCGTTCGTCGGCCTGGTCTTGTCTTGCTTCCTCTGATCATACATAACACTCTACCACCCATGCATGCATGCCTGGTCTCCCCTTCTCCATACTTTGCCCCTACCTACCTAGTCAACGGATGCTTCCATCCTAGCCCCGAGCCCCTCGACCCAGACGACTTGCAGTCCAAGACGTCTCTCTCTTCCTATATTACTTTCAGACCTCGCTCGCCTTGGCACGTCAGTCCCGCGAACACCACCTTCTTCTCATCTGGTCTTTCCTCCCCTTCCTCCTATCAGTCGTCTCGCCTCATCTGCCTCACTCCGAACAACTTAGGAACACACCAAAGCCGTTACTTGTTTTGTTTCATTCGCTTGCGAGGTTTCCTGCCCACCATTACCCTGCCGACCCTCTCCGCCCGGGTTCTTTTGCCCGTCTAACTTTCTGGCCGCCTCGCCGCTGCCTCTAATAGCTCGGCTCCCCAGACTTCTTCACCCAGAATTCTCATAACCACTACCAGCCGTCTTAATCTTTGACGGGCTTTGGATATCGGTGAAGTCCATCACTGAGGGATAGCATCGCGACGACATCACCTGACACCGCATAATCTATCTACACGACGATTTATACAACACAAAAAAACTCATTTAGACCTCATTACCAACAAAATGAAGCCCTCAACACTGCTCCATGCTATGGGCTTCTCACAGCTGGCTTTGGCTGTCCCCGTCCCAGCAATTATTTCGGACATGGCCGCCCACGTCCAGAACGAGGCATGGCGTCTCGCCACAGTCAATCGCGTGCCCATAAGCCACACACCACCAGTCTCCACCATTAAGGACGTCGAGGAATATGTCGGACACAGGATTGAATTCGAATTCGACAACCATCCAGTGTCGCCATCCGAAAACCTGCCCCCGTCACTCGTTCTAGCCGCGCCTCAGCCACTGAAGACCACCTACCTTCAATCACTCTCCACGAGGCTGCGATCTGGAAAGGAAAGAGTGGTGGACGTGGCGGGCGACGGTACTCCCGAGACGATCGTCCCGATGACTCTCGAGGAGGGCCTGGCAAGGCTGCTGCCGTCAAGGACTCGTCTCGGCTGCTGGAGGCACATTCAGGTTCCTAAGCCTACCATGTCCATCTTTAAGGAGCACCCCGACTTGATCGTCCTCGGGGCCTTGCTCGCTCTGGTTGTCATCCTCCTGGTACTGGAGACTGTTGGCACCACATTTCAAGGGTGAGTTTCACGCTCGCAATAACACACGGAACACCATCAACTGACTCTCTCTTTAGGGTCCGTCAACACTACGATCCCAAGGGGGAGATTCGCTTGGAGGGAGACGAGAAGCCTTGCAAGTCGCCGTCATTCAGGTGTGATTCGGTGCCTTACGACAATGAGCTCGATGCCGAAGGTCTGAGACCATGACGGATGACGAAAGTGCAAAGAGAAACAAGAAAAGAAGAAAAAACACAAGGACAAAAAGTCTCATGCCATGAATTCTAATGTGGATATTAAATATTGTGATACCATATTTTTACACCTTTAAAGCGCGGCGCTGGTCTAGGCGGGAATGACAATAACTACTATTTCAACCAACGTGTTTTCCATGTAATATCCAGTGAGTTTACCCTGTCGCGTTGGCAGCTCTGGGGAGTGCCATACTACACAGCGGATAAGGAAGAGACGCGGGGGGAGCACCGTTGAGCTGCTTCGAGATACACGACCTGGTGAAATGGGAGGACAGGCTACAAGCCACCGACGGCCCGAAGCGAAGAAAAGGTGCTGCTGATGCGGCAATCACCCTATGATCCCGACATTCAGGCATCTCGCACCAGGCCGTGTCTCACTACCATCGTAAAGGGGCCTCGGGAGAATGTTAGCAAACAGTATTGGTGCCATGTGTGGTAGAAGACACAAGCGGCTCAAGCTCTGGTGCCATGCGCCATATACAGCGAGAGAGGCTCGTCAACTTTCCCAGCGTCATAGGGCTTGCGAAAGGACTTCCATCCGAGGTAGCGGCGGGTCCCACCTGCCGACCTACGTCTGACAGGACGGGTCTGTAGTATGATGGGGATGGGGGCCGCGGGTCACGAAAGGAGGGCGGTTTTGTCTGCGTCATATGTTCTTCGACGCCTTTGACTTACCCATCCACGTCGCTTCCCGATTGGGTTATGTATGTAGCGTCAACGGTGGTGCGAACAATGTACGAACCGTCATTCGCTAGCCGCCCGCGTCGGGCATGATGACGACTTGGGACGCCGACACGCACAAAGAAGGCCATGGATGGTGACGTTGTCCTGTTGGACTTCGGGGCCCGTCGACCAGTCGACAGCGGGACATGGTAATCAAGCCCTTTTTTTTCTCTTCTTCTTTTTTTTCTTCTATTTTTCCTCTCAGCGGTACGCGATCCAAAGTAAATTACTAAATAGGTAAAGGAAGAGAGGATGGAAACGGCGGCATCGTTCACTCCGAAACTAATTCGCCGGGGACGTTTAAACGGAACTCGGCAGCACAAGCTTTCTGCCATGCTCCACAGATCATCGTGGGGGCGGAAGTCTCGTGAAATGATGCCGGTGGCACGACGCCCTCCCACTCACCGTTTCTCGATGACTTCGGTAGTGCCGTTGGCCGGTAATGCCGATGGCCAATGAGGACAAAACAAAAAGGACCGGCCATCTCGCCTACGACAAATGTCGCCTCGGAGATGGTCGCTTTGGAGCCATTGCGACTCGCGGTTGCCAAACGCCCCTTGCCCCCCCCCCTCCCCCCCCCCAAATGTTTCTATAGAGCAATCTGCCCGGAAGAAGAAGACAGCAGGGACCGCCGAGCAAGGTAGTAGAGGTGATATGGTGGTATTAGCTTCCTAATCGAGGTTGCCGTACCAGGCTTGGGGTGACCAAACACAGGAAGAACAAGGCATGCCGGGTATCACTGCCTGGTCTCGGGTCCGGATGCACGGGTATTCTGGATGGGGTGTGTGTGTGTGTGTTACCGGGATCTATTATTTGTGGGCGGCAGAAACGTGCCGGGTGGGCTCCTTGTGCGCTGGCAAGCCGTGAATCGGACCCCGCCGTGAATCGGGGTCAAACCCCCAGTGTACCCAGCTGAATTGAGGATACAGGAGTTTGAGGCCCCTTCAAAGACGATTCAGAGTACGTCCCAGTTCCTCGTAGTAGTGTAGGAGGGTGTTGATGATGATATGGTTAAACTGACCCGTCACACCGCAAGATCGAGGGTCCTTGCTCTATGTCGTACTGTTTCATGGATGGGGATTTCACATTCGGATCTAAAGGGACAAGACTGGAAACAAAAGGTAAAATTGTGTTACAATCACTGAACAGGGCTTCTCCCGTAACAGTCTCCAGCTGAAAGCTGGCACTGGACGCCTGACTTCCGCGACCAGCACCACAATACGATGTACATCTACATATGTGACACGGCCCGTACGTTCATCGTGCCCCGTAATGCTCGGCAGAAATAGCAACCTCCGCCCTCCCCCCTCAGCCCATACCGAGGAGCCCCCTTATGCTTGCCTTCCACCTTGCACTTCAAAAGACGCGGATATTTTCGGTGCTAAGCTTGATGGACTTGGCCCAGGGGAGGCAAAGACAGAGTTCTCTATCGACATATTGCCTGTTTGTTCGAGCATGTAGGGGCGTAATGTCGGGTGCTATATGGTCTAAACCGTTGCAATCTTGGTCGCCGCCCCCTCTGTGGTACCGGGCCGCTAGGTGCCAACTTCTCGACGTGGGGCGTTTCTTGCACCATGCCAGCGCAAATTGTCTGGAGATATTGAGTTCTTATATCTTGTCAATATAGGGGGCAAGTATTCCTTGTTTAACCACCCGAAACGAATGTCATACACAGTGTCTCAAAAGTTTCAACGTAACACTGAGTATCTATGTTCTTGCGATGTCTTGCGGATACCCGGACGTCGGTGCAATACACTTCGTTGCATGACAATAGCAATAATAGGCTTAATCGTTTGCCTAAACTAACCGGGGAAGAAGAAGAAAAGGCAAGAGACACACAATCAGAGTAATACGAAAGGGAAATGATTAGGCTGATATTTCAAACGGGCCGCTTATCGCATAACCACGGTCTCACTTCAGCTTATACAACCATCTAACGGACTCAATACTTGTTGGCGAGAAGACGGGCAGACTCATTTACCCACCGCGGCTTCCTACTGACGCATGCGAACGCAGGCCATCTCGAGCACGTTTTGCTGTTCGAGGCCCCTATTGTACAATTTGACAAATGGTATCGCTCAAAGGGGCGATCAGACTGTCAGGACACTGTGCAAGGAAAGCTTAGCATCGTGGAATACAAGATCAGTCCAGTAGAGGCTACTTGGGCATCTACGAGGTAGTAGCTGCGAACGGAGCCGCGCCACAGTGTTTGCCAATCATAAACGACCGGCTTATTGGCGAGCAGCCCCTCAGTGGCGGAGGAGTCGGAGTTACCGCGCCTGTGGGATCGGAAGAAAACGCTCTCGTCGGCCACGAACGCCAACGGATCCGAACCGGGCCGACATTGGATTTGTGGGTGAGCGTTCCGCCGTGCATACTAATGAGCGGGGAGTCGGAGCAAACGTGGATGCCTACCTCGCGACTTACATAGCCTTTTCGGTCGACCAATGATATCCAAGGAGCAACAGGTTGGTGTCTCGATCCGGCAACTCATATGGTGTCATGAAATGCCCACACTCACCCGCCCATTCACCTCCCCCAGGAGCCTTTATCTTGGGCGGGAAACTTGGCATGCAGCCCCTTTTTTTTCCACATGGTCATGCGGGAGTTACCTCCGATCGGACGGGCGTGCACACTCACCCCCGCTACAGGAAAAAGATGCACGACGGACCTCGTCCCATATACAGTGAGACAGTCCGACGAACTGGCGCACATCCAAGGCCTTCTCCCGTCCGAGAGACGGCGCCAGCATGTGGTGCGGGGTACGGATTTCCATCACATGCGAGGATGGCGGACTAGTCCATCGATTTGGGGACTCTCGGGCATCACATGTGATTTTTTCTTTCGTATTTTACGAGTTTCAATTCTACAAAACGGATCGCTCAAGGACCGCAATGTTTCCTTTCATAGGTAACAGGATATCGTTACGTAATTTTACAAGGCGCCGGGAGGGACTTGGGCTCAAAAGCACAGGACGTATAAACATGGCCAACAGCTGCCTATTTACAGCTTGTAAGGGCTGGGGCCGATCATGAGCTCGGGGCGGACAAGCTTGTCAAACTCCTCCTCGGAGAGAGCGTTGAGCTGGAGGGCGGACTCCTTGAGGGTGAGGCCCTTCTTGTGGGCGTTCTTGGCAACCTTGGAGGCCATGTCGTAGCCGATCTTGGGGTTGAGGCAGGTGACCAGCATGAGGCTGTCAGGCGTTAGCGAACAAGATCCATGCGGGAACAGGGGAGGGGGGGGAGGAAGGGTTGGGACTTACGATTCCTTCATGATGCTGGCAATCTTCTCCTCGTTGGCCTGCAGGCCGGCAACCAGGTTCTTCTCGAAGGAGCGCATGCCGTCGGAGAGGACGCGAACGCTGTGGAGAAGGTTGCGAATGACAAGAGGCTTGTAGACGTTGAGCTCGAACTGGCCGTTCATGCCGCCGATGGTGGTAGCGACGTGGTTACCCATGACCTGGGCGCAGACCATGGTGAGGGCCTCGCACTGGGTGGGGTTGACCTTGCCGGGCATGATGCTGCTGCCGGGCTCGTTCTCGGGGAGGATGAGCTCGCCGAGACCACAGCGGGGACCGCTGCCAAGGTAGCGGATGTCCTGGGCGATCTTGGACAGGGAGGCAGCAACGGTGTTGAGGGAGCCGTGGGCCTGAACGATGGCGTCGTGGGCGGCAAGGGCCTCGAACTTGTTGGGGGCAGTCTTGAACTCGGTGCCGGTCATCTTAGTGACCTCCTCGGCGATGGCCTCGGCGAAGCCCTGGAAGGTGTTGATGCCGGTACCGACGGCGGTGCCACCCTGAGCGAGCAGGCGAAGGTCGGGAAGGGAGGACTCGACTCTCTTGATGCCGGCGTCAAGCTGGGCGACGTAGCCGGAGAACTCCTGGCCGAGGGTCAGGGGGGTGGCATCCTGCAAGTGGGTGCGGCCGATCTTGATAATCTGCTTGGCGTCGAACTCGTCAACCTTCTTCTGGAGGGCGTCGCGCAGGCTCTTGAGGGAGGGAATGAGCTCGTTCTCGATCTCGAGGACCGCAGCGATGTGCATGACGGTGGGGAAGGTGTCGTTGGAGGAGGCGGAGCGGTTGACGTGGTCGTTGGGGTGGACGGGCTTCTTGCTGCCCTTGACGCCGCCGAGGATCTCGATGGCGCGGTTGGAGATGACCTCGTTGGCGTTCATGTTGGACTGGGTGCCGGAGCCGGTCTGCCAGACGACGAGGGGGAAGTGGTCGAGCAGCTTGCCCTCGGCGACCTCGGCGGCGGCCTGCTGGATGGCCTTTCCGATCTTCTCGTCGAGGCCGTAGCGCATGTTGACGGTGGCAGCGGCGCCCTTGAGGATACCAAAGGCCTTGACGATCGGCGGGGGCATGCGGTCCTGGGGCTGGTTGATCTTGAAGTTCTCGAGGGAACGCTCGGTTTGGGCACCCCAGTACTTGTCCGCGGGGACCTGGACCTCGCCAAAGGCGTCGCTTTCAGTGCGTGTCTCGACCATTCTGGGGGCGGTGGTGTGAATGCTTCGCTGGAGGGAGAAGGGCCTGGCCAAGTTGAATGAACAGGACGAGTTCATCGCGGGGTAAATAGCCGCGGGGGAAGAGGTGGTGTGTCGGGTCGAGCATGTGGACAGCCTCTTCGCGCATGTCCTCGGCACAGCGGTAAGCCGCGAGTTGGCCAGGCCGGAAGCGGCGCGACGAGCTGGCGCCGAACGAAGCATGTCGGGCGATGCTAGCCTTTTTTTTGGTTTTTTTGGAGAAATGGGGGAATTGGAGAGCAGAGAAGCGGCACTTGGAACTTGGATCAAGCCAATTGAGGTGAGATGACGTCGAGTGTGTATGGGAAGAGACACCTAAACGTAGTGCTAGATGTACCGAAGATCTCAAGAGACGGGGGGGGAAAATGAAGGAAAAAGGACTCGGTTGCAGGTAGTAACAAAAGTTCCATCGACTCCGAAATGGTTCCGTTGGGAGAGCTCGAACACCTGTGGAGCTTTGGATGGCCCGTGCAGCCGGCTTATCCCGATTGTGCCGATTGCACAGCAACGGCCGTGGTGATGCGGAGTATGCCGAAAGTCTCCGATTCTCCACGACTTACCTAATACTGATTACCTAAGGCCTCCGCAACCCCAAGCCCTTCCCATTGTGCGTGCGTGCTCGTAATCCCCACTCCCCCGAAGCCCCAACAACGTCGTCGTCGTCGTTGTTGGCCTAGCGGATATTGCTTGCATCACAGCAACAGTAAGAAGCAACCACCAGGCACGTCGTTTACCTTACCTAATGCACTTCGTACAGTATTCAGCCCCCAAGGCCCTTGCAGCGTCCGCAGCGTCCGCAGCGGGAGCAAGATGATAGGGCAGGTAGCCTAACAAGGCGGGTATCCCGGCCCCGCCCCGCTGCAACATGTCATCACACATCACCGTGGCCGCCAGGGCTACTTGGGCTGAGGCAGAGGATCCCCTTCGTCGCCGTCACCGCCGCCGCCGAACCCCATGAGACGGAGAACCTAGCGTGCCTAGAAGCACCGTGGACCCGTTGCTACGGACTTGCCGGTGCTCACAGCCCCTCGGCCCTCCTCCCCAGATCCATCCAGACTTTCACTTGTCCCCCCTCCCCCCCCCCGCTTCCGAAGTGCCGAAGGGGTCTTGGTGCACGGGGGGCCGGTGTTGGGAGGCAGGCTTGACACTGTTGAGGGCCCCAAGATTTGAGGCCATCACGGCCATTGGCCCCCTCAATACAACTACACAGCCCAGAGCGGAGAAAAACGATCAGCAGATCCAAGAAGTACACCTACCTTATCGCACTGGTCTGTTAATCTCAGGGAATGTCCCGGAGCCTTATTCGTCAGCAGCCCATAGCCAGCAGCCAGCGGCCCATGCAGCAGGCGGCGCGAGCTACTGTGGACAGCAACTCCTGACAGGGGACGATGCGAGCCTCCTCAGCTTCCTGCATGGCTGCTGTGGCTTGCTCCGGTCAAAAAGGGGTCGACGACGCTATGCAACTGGGTGGGTTTCACCTACTTTCAGCCCACCTTGCTTCTTATGGATGGCTGGCTGCTTGTAGCGCAGCCTGGCCATGCTTACACCCCATTTTCCCATATCCAGAGTCCCATCTGCAGACCCCTCTCTCATTTGCTCTTACATGTCGTTGCTGCCTACTCCAGCTTGTCTATATTTTCCTCCTCTATCCACCTCTCATCCTAGGCCGGAGCATTAAGCTCGAGTACTTGAATTCCGCCGTGCGCTCCTCAATTGAAGTAAAGAAGCACGCGGCATCCCATATTCTCCCATCCGATAAATTGAAAGAGGAGCCCGAGCCGCCCTCCACCTGTCCACAACCCACATTCTGACGAAAAGAGCCCCTCACCTCCCGTTCCGCACGTTTTGTCTCAACTCGAGCTCTAACCCCCCCACCCCCACCTTATTTGGCCTCTGATCCGAGGTTCAGTTTGCACTCCGACACCAAAAACAAACAGCGACAAACCCGGCTCGAAACCCAGGAACATCCCAACTGTTGCCATGTCTCTCCAGGTCGACGACCGCAGTCGCCGCACCCGTTCGCGCTCTCCGGGCCGTCGCGAGCGCAGTCGCAGCCGCGGCCCCGCGCCTCCGGCCATGGTTGATCCCCCGCGTGAGCCCAGCTACGCTTACCCGGAGGACGATCTCAACGACAGATATGCCCGCGACAGAGGGGCGCAAGTTGTCACCGCCGAGCCCGGTGCCGGCAATACCATGTCGGGAGCCATCCCCTATCCGGAGGACGGCAGCGACGCAATGTTCCCTGGCACCAGGTCCCTCTACGATTACGACGACCGCCGCGGCGCATCATCCTACCGCCCGCCCTCTTCTCCTCAAGACAGCTACTACCGCAGCTCGCGCGAAACCTACCAAGACCAGCAAGCGCGCGCCTCCGACCCTCGCGACGACGACAAGTTGAAATATCTTCCCGCCAAGTACAGCAGTCACAGCCGCAGCAATAGCCGATACGGCAACGAGGCTGAATATGCGCCCCCCAAACCCCCTCGTCCAGACACGGGCGACCTATACCCCCCGCCAAGCCTCCTCGCCCCGTCTCTCCCGGCGGCTACGCTTATGCTCAGCCTCAGCCGTACGAGTACGCAAAGACTGATGAGAAGGCCAGAAAGAAGGAGGAAAAGAAGAAGGCGCTAGAAGAGAACCTTGCTTATGGCTTTGACCCTCATGCGTCCAATACGGGCTTGAACCCCGAGCCCCGGTACTCCGGCCGCGTGCCGAGCCCAGGACCACAGATCTCGGCTGGCGCTCAGGCATACTACGGCAACGACCCCCGTACCTCGTCAAACATCTTGACCGTGGAGCCTGGAAGTCGCAAGCGTGACAAGTCGCCCCAGCCGCCGACTCGTCGCATGTCAAACTTGTCTGTGAACACAGGCCACCACTCACTCAACATGAGCATGTCGTTGGCGAATGCGCCAGGATCACCGTTGCTGGAGTCGTATCACGGTACATACCAGGATATGTCACCAATGCCATCACCAATGCTGCTGGCCTCCTCGCCACATGATCTCCATGTCATGGAGCCCGTCTCTCCGCTCGGCTCTGACGACGAGGGCCGGCGACGTCGGCGGGCGCGGTTCCACGATACTGAAGACGATGCTGCAAGGATTGCAAAGGCACTCCGCAGCGACAGGAAAAATCCCGACACGGAGCCTCTGATTGAAATTCTGCCTGGCCTTACTCACGAACAAATCATGGATCTTCGTAAGGAGTACAAGGCGCTTGTTAAGACTGGTCCGGAGCGCAAAGGTGTCAACGTGGCCAAGCACATCCGCTCCCGCCTCAAGGATTCTGAGCCGAACCTCATGAAGGCCTGCTACGCCACCGCGCTGGGCCGGTGGGAGAGCGAGGCGTACTGGGCTAATTTTTGGTACCAAGGCGACAAGACGCGCCGGGAGCTCCTCATCGAGTCCCTCATGGGCCGCACGAACCACGAGATTCACCTCATCAAGGAAGGATTCAACGACAAGAAGTACGACAACAGTCTGACCAAGTGCATGAAGACCGAGCTGAAGGAGGACAAGTTCAAGAAGGCCGTGCTGCTGGTGCTCGAGGAGCGCAGGATGGAGGAGTACGACCCTTACGGCCGCCGCCTCGCTCTTGACTACCACCTCGTCGAAGATGACGTTGCCGATCTGCGCAAGGCCGTCAAATCGGACAAGGGCGGTGAGTCGCTCATGATCGGCATCGTCGTGCAGAGAAGCGATTCGCACCTCCGCGAGGTGCTCAAGTTGTACGAGCGTACCTACAAGTCCAACTTTGCCCGCGACGCACTCAAGAAGAGCGGCAACCTCGTGGTAAGTGAAGTGTCTCTTTTTGAACCTAGAAACGCAGTTGTCTGACCTTTTCACGCAGGGAGAACTTCTGGCCCACATTCTCAACGGCGTCATTAACAAACCCGTCCGCGACGCCTTGCTCGTCCACCACGCGCTCACGGCGAGCCGCAAGGACGAACTGCGCCGCGAGCTGCTCATCTCGCGCCTCGTCCGCTTCCACTGGGACCGCCACCACCTGGAAGCCATCAAGCGCGCCTACCGTGAGCGGTACGGCCGCGACATGCAGGATGCCGTCCGGGAGGCCACGAGTGGCGAGTGGGGTCTCTTTTGTAGGGAGTTGTGCATTTACCGCATGCCTAACGATGTCAAGAGCTACGAAAGGGTTTCTATGCAAGTCCGATGAGAACTATGCCCGAGGGAAGGAGTATATTGATTATTTGAAAAGGGGAAGGCAAGAGATGTAATGAGACCATGCGGTATGGGAGGCTGCTTGAACGAACTTTATGCTATATCCAGTGCGCCGTTGATAAAATAAGATATGACCATCTTAGATCAAGATGCCCTCCTTTTTTGATATCTCCTCCGCTCCCACGTAAGGGGGACAGAGACGTGACAAAACCATCAACCCCTTCTAAATCGTACGACTCTCCCACCCCCGTCCTCTCTCCTCGACACAATCATCCCCTCTCTTTCTCGAACCGCGTAGGAGCTCCCCTCTGACCGGTTGTCAACCTCCCCAGTCCTCTCGCCCAGATCCGACCTCCTCACCCAACTTCTCGTCCGCCCCCTGTTCCATGCATCCTCTACACCACCACCGCCATCGCCCCTGAAGTTGCTTCGGGGCTCATCGTCCCACAGCGCACCATGCATGGCAAATGAACCCCCGCTATCCACACTCCCATTCCGCCTCCGCCGTCTCCAGCCCCTGCTTCCGGCGGGTCCGTCCCGCTCATGATACCGATACCCTTCCTCGGGGTCCATCCTGCTCGATGCACTACGGGGGGACGCTTCGAACTCCTCGAACAGCAGGGTCCGTCGCCGACCGCGTCTCGGCGGCTGCGATCCATCCGCGTCGTCCAGGACCTCTTCGCAGCGTCTCGGCGCCGTCCGGTGCCTGGCTGCATACCGTCGCCCGGTGGCCGCCGGAGACGGCCGCAAGTCTCTGCACGAGCCAGGGCCGCCGCAAAGACATCTCATCGTCATGCCTCGGGACATCAGGCGACCGGGGCAGTTGTCGATTTTGAGATCCCATTTCTTCGGATCTTGCTATTGTTGTTCAGTCAGTCGCGAGCTCTCTGAAACCCCTCCGCTACATCCCTCCTAAATTGAGGGAGGGCGGGGGAAGGTGGGAGAAGGAGGCGCAACGCACCTCACCGGGACACCTCGAAACCCCAACGACACCGCCGCCCCAGTCGCCTCTCCCCGAGACCGGATAACAACGGCTCCAGAAACAAGGTGCTTGCCTCCTACACTTTCTGCACATTTGCTTCTTCTCGCACTCTTTGCACGCCTTCTCTTTCTTCGCCCTGACGCCGTGGTTCTCATGCCTCGACCCTCGATCCCTTCCCCGTCCACCGCCGCCGACACAGCACTCCACTGTCTCGTAACAGCACTCACTCCACCCCGAGTCCGAACAACAACAATCCTCGCCACAGATTAGACCTTCAGAGGCCGAGTCGTAGCCCGGCTCCCAAGTACCGTCATCATCGGTGCTGTAAGTGGCGTAGTCGCCCCCCTCCCCGAAAAGCACACCATCGTCGTCTTCATCGAGAGAGATCACTTCGCCGGGCCGGTGGTGGCGGGACGACTGCCGTTGCTGACGATGCTGTCCGGACCGTAGCGTAATGACGGCTTCGTCTACAATCTGGCGAATCTCGTGACTGTTCGTCGAGCCCATCTCGGATGGCCCCTGAGACCCGCAGACGGTCTTATTTGCTGCAAAAATACAGTCAGTGAGGCGAAGAAAACGTACACGTTGGTGAAAAGCTTTGTGCTTCACTTTTTTACTCATAATAGCATAGAGAGAAATAAAGAACCTGGGAAGGGTGGCGGAGGCGGGATCTGTTCAGAGCTTGCTGTTTGCCCCCCGCCTTCCCTTTCTCAACGTGTCCGGCTACCCGCATACAGTTAACCGTCCGAGGTCGTTCAAGTCACACCATCAAGCAAGAACACACGCCGTCCAATGCTCAGAAATATTGATGGGTGAGTTGGCGATGGAGCCGAAGACAGGGTACGGACTCGGTCGAGTTCAAGTTAGAACGAGCGGACGTCATAGAATGTGCCAAGAAGAAAAGAAAAAAAGAAGAGGCAGTTTGGCGTACGATTTTCATTCTGTCTCCCTGTTAGTCGTTTGGGCTTGACGCTGTATCGCGCGCTTGCTTGCTGCAGGCGGTCGAAGCGAAGTGAGTGGTACATCTGTTGCTGGACCCCGCTGTGAGCCTGCGCGTAGTTGAGAGTCGTACATGTTGGGTCTGAGAGGTCGGTTGCCAAGGCTGAGCCGAATTATTGAATAAAAAGGCGCAAGATCGCAACACTGGCATAAAAGATGGGTGTGCCAATCTTCAGCCTCTGTTGTGAGGAGGCCATAACTCATTTCATCTTCAGCCCTAAAATGACCAAACATGGTTCTTCTAACTTCCGCCACTTCTTTATGCTTGACCAAGCAAATTGCATGGCATATGGCGTGGTCTTAACGGCGGCGTATGAGATGAGCATCGCCAATAGGTGAATGTAGCGGCCTGTATGCCGGCCGTCCCAGCCGTCCTGAGAGAAGCTCAATGCCTTGCCTTGGTTAAGGTATGCAACAAGACGGGCAAGGCAACCCGCGATACCAGAGTACACAATCTGAGATGGAGGCTATAGACGCTAAGGCTGGGAGGGAGGGGGCAAAGGCTTTACGCGTGATGCTGCGGCATGTAGAGGATTTCAAAGCCAGCGAGCGCATTGGCCAGAGCAGAGCCTGTGACCGACCTACTACCTCCGTCAGGTACGCAATCAAACCGGCTAGATAGACGTGGAACTGGACAGCGTTGATCAGAAGCTCCTGACCTCGGGAAGACAGGCGGGCCGTCAAGAGATGATGAGAGGAGGGAGAATCAGGACAAACGGCTCAGAAATAGGTGTTGTAAGTATTTCTGTTGGGCGAAGTTTGATGTTCTCGGCTACACGAGCATAAATGCTTGCCTATGAGGACGAGAACGTAATAATCTTTTCTTCATGAGCTAGCTTGCTTGGTATTGTATAATCTTGATAACACAACCCAAACGCAAAACGATGCTACTAGACCCCTACGCCGTATAGACCGAAAACAACACTATACACGCCACCCCCAATAGAAGCAAACGCGCCTGTTCCCCAGGCCTGCTTGTACAGATCCTCACAGGCTCTGGCTCAACGCCAAAACCAACACACGCCAGCCATTCCCATTTGAACCTTATCACGCCCTCCGTGTTTTTACTTCCCCACAAATCACACATCTCTTACAAGAAACCCTTGGTGAGACTAGGCGCCCGACTAAGGCTGCTTTTCCGCTTGGGCACAGATATCATCGAGGCCGTGTCGTCGTCGACGCTGAACCCCGTACGCCAGGCACCGCGAACGCTTCCCATGGCGGAGGCGGCTCCTTTTTCGAACCTCAAGGCCTTGATGCTCTCAAGCTCACGTTCGAGGCGCATGGCTCTCTCCTTTTCCTCGCGAAGTTCTCGCTCGGCGCGGCGTGCTTGGAGCTGGTTTTCAGACTCCGACGACTGAAGCTCCTCGATCGTCTGAAGAAGCTTCTCGGCCTTGTCACGCATGCGGGCCACATCATCTTGTAGCTGCGTGTTCTGCTTGTCCTTGCGGTCGATCTGGCCCTGAAGGTCCTTGACAATCCGGTCAACATTGCGGACCGATCGCTGAGACTTATTCCTTTCATTCTCGTGCTCTTCAAGCTGGGACTCAAGCTAAGGGTAATAATGTCAGTCAATGATCCACATAACGGCGGCTGGAACGCTGACATACCTCTTGAATGCGTTTGTGCAGGAATTTAATGTCGTGGCTGGCACTCGAGTAGCCCTTAGTTTCGAGATCGACACATCTGATCTGGATCTCGTTCAAAGCCTTCTCGAGGGCTGCCTTGTCCTTTTGAAGCTGGGTGCTGGCCTCTCGTTCGACCATGGCTTCCTTTTGCATTTCCGATGCCAATGCTTCAGCACGTCTCATCTTTTCCACCGCGGCTGCGGCAATGTCTTCCTTCTGTGCCAGACTGGACTTGAGTTCCAACATCTCCTTGTCGATGTTTGCAGCGTCACGCAGGGAAGCGCTGTCGCCGTTTGTGAGGTCCTCAAGACCAGCCTTGGCCTCCTCAAGGCGAGCCTCGATATTGCGCTTCTCTCGAACGAGGGAGTCCCGCTCGGAGGTAACTTCATCCACTGACGCGCGGAGGGACCGAACTTGGGACAATAGGGTAACGATCTTGCCTTGGGCATCGCTGTGGGCGTTCACAGCCTCATCACGCGAGGACACAACGTCGGCCAGGGTTGATTCCAGGCGCGCCTTCTCCTTTGACCATGTCGAGCTGTTGAGAACTTCATCGTCCCACTTAGAGCGCAGCTCGTCAAGCTCCTCGCGCAAGCGGGCGATCTCCGCTTGCTTAAAGAGCTTCTCCTCACGGGCCAGATCCAGCTCCTTGGTCAGCGTGGCGAACTCGGCCTGGTACTTCTTCCGAGTCTGCTCCATGCTCATTTCCTTGTCCTCAATATCATTGGCTCTCTGGTTTCGGTAGTCCTCGAGTTCGTGCTGCAGGCGCTTTTTGGCTTGGGTTGCGGCATCAAGGTCGGTCGAAAGGTCCTCAAGTTTCTCCTCCAGTCTCTGGTTCTGACGTTGCAAATCTTCGATGGTGGAGTCCATTTTCTCTCTTTCAGACATGATCTCGGCACATGTCTCCTCGGCTTCCTTGGCTTGCGTCTTCGCAAACTGTTCTGCACGACTGGCCTTCAAAATCGCGATTTCCGCCTGCTCCACCTTATTGAAATACTCATCAGCACGACTCTTGTACAGGCTCAAACTGGACGTGACGTCGGCAAGTTTGGAGGTTTCGTTGTCAAGACGGATCTGCAGATCGGAGAATTCTTGCAGAAGCTGGCTTCGGCTGGCGGCTTCTTGCTCACGAGCCATTGTCATTTCCTCAAGCTCGGACCTGGTGTCGCGGAGTTCAACTTCGATGGCAGCCCGGTCGTGGCGCATCCTTTCGAAATGGTTCTTGACGTCTGATAGTTCCGAAATGGCATCCCTATGGCTATGCAGAAGTGAGCGACGCGCCTCTTCTTGGCTGTTGAGCGCGTCGAGAATCTCCTCGTGCGATCGGGTCTGGATATCACGCAGAGATAGCTCGCCACTCCTGATGCTTCTCTCCAGAGCCGATACCTTCTTAGCCGAATCGTCCAGCATGTCGTGCAAGCGCCTGTTGACCTTCTCAAGTTTCTGCACCCGAAGGACCGAAGAGTTCTCGTCGAAATCTTCCGGAGGAGACGAGTTGCGCTCGAGCTGGCTCTGAAGATGCCGGTTCTGCATCTCAGCAATCTGGAGCTGGTTTTGCAACTCCTCGACTTCGGCCTTGAGATCCATGCGGTTGTTGAAGCTCAGGATATCTGCCGTCTTGTCGGAACGAGCCGAGTCAAGAGGTTCTGATTCGATTCGTCGAGTGGGAGTCGAGTTGTTCGAGTACTGGCGTGCCTGCAACTTGGACCGCCGGAATGTGGGCGAACCGTTGAAAGGAGCCTCATTGGGACTCATTTCTTCGAGCTTGCCTCTTACGGGAGAGTCAACCCGGGCGGAGCGCAGCTCAGCCAGCTGTGCCTCAGCGTTGGTCCGAGCAGCGGTTTGTACACGGAGGTTTTGCTGGAGATCCTCAACTTTCCTAACCAGATCGAATTTCTTGCTAAGCGTGTCCTCGTTTGTACCGTCTGCTTGAGGCGGGATGACAACTCCGGGATCGACCGTCTTGAGAACCTTCAGCATCTGAGCCCTCAACTCCTGTAACTCTTTCTCCCTAGCTTCCATAGTCGACTGCAGAGTGCGAACAGTGGTCTGCGCCTGCGTACGAAGCTGGCGTTCAGATTCAACGGTTCGGTTGGCTTCCGCTAGTTGCGCTGTGGCTGTCGACGCCGTCTTTTCAGCATTCCTCGAGGTCTTAGCTTCCCGAGCCACCTCGTGGTTCAGGTCTTCCAAGTTAAGCTGCAACTTTTCCACCTTCTTCTCTAGGCCAGCGATTGTTAACTGAGCCTCGCCGAGCTGTTTGTTCAGCTGTGTGTTCTGCTCGTCAGCTCGGGCCTTTTCACGTTGCAGGCCCAGCACCTGACTCCTCGAGGCTTCGCTTGCTCTCGAGCTCGAGCGTGCGATTTCAAGCCCTTTTTGCTGAAGCTTGTTGAGCAGGGCGCGATTGTCGTTTTCCGACGCCTTGAGGCGACCTTTGACAGTAACCAACTCTCGCTCAAGTCGTTCCTTCTCCTGGTCATTCTTGAGCCCGAATTCGCCAGAGGAGAGAATGAGCTTGTTGAGATCTTCAACTTGTCGATTGAGATTAGCGCACTCGTCCTCGAACCACTTTAGGCGTTCTTGGGCGGCATCCAGGTCTTTTCGCAAGCTTTCCTCTCTTTCACGAGCGGCTCGAGAAACGGCCCGTTCGCCTTCGATCTCAGCCTGCATGCGAGCTTCTTCAGCCTGAGTCTTGGCGACGCGGAGTCGTCTGATCTCCTGCCTTGCTTCGTCGCGTTCCCGTTCGGCCGTGTCGCGGGCTTCCTTGGTCCGTCGCAGGTTGTCTTGTTGAACGTAGAGCTCCTTTTCTATAATAATCTTTGATTCATTCAGGTGGTCGTACTCTTCCTGGAGGTTGTTGAACTTGTGCTCGCTAAGTAGCAGGACATCGTCTCGGGATTGGCGTTCCCTGCTAAGCTCCTTTTGGATGTTGAAGAGCTCATCTTTGAGGTCTTTGATCTGGGCCTCCAGAACCTGGCGGTTCTTGTCTGCCTGAGCATCTTCGGAGAGGCGAGTTTCGAGGAGCTTCTTTGCGTCTTCGGCTTCCCTTTCGAGCTGAGACTGCTGTGACTTGATGGCAGTTATCTCAGCCTGAACCTCCCGAAGCTTGGCTGCAGCGTTTTCCTTCTCGGATACCAGAGATTTCTTCTGTTCCTCGAAGGTGCGGCGTTCCATCTCATACTTCTTGTTATCACCTCGAAGAACAGAAAGCTCGCTCTCTTTCTTCCGCACGAGATCTTCGTAATCTGTCGAAGTCTTGGACAATTCGGAGAGTTGCTGCTGGACCTGGCGGTTCTCGAGAGCAAGCTGGGACTCTCTCGATTTGGATGACTGAAGTTCCTTTTGCGCCGTTCGCAACTTGACTTCGAGATCTTGGTCGACCTTGAGAAGCTTGCTCTCCAAGTCCCGTGCTTTACGATCTTTGAGGCTGAGCTGGCTCTGCAACATCTTGATCTCCTCTTCAAGCAGTCGCTCCTGTTCACTGCGTTCCGATTGCTTTTGAGAAATCTCTTGGATGGAGCGCTCTAGCTCTTCGGTTCGTGCTGAGAGTTCCGACTTTTCTTGCTCCAATCTCGCGATCAACAAAGCCGCTTGCTCCAGTTGAGCTCGGTACTTCTCGACGTCTTGCTCCGCCCTCTTCTTGGCTTTTAACAGGTCGTCGAGTTGGTCCTCCAGTCTCTCCTGGTCTTCTATGGCGCCGGAGAGCTTTTCCTCGAGTTCCGTTTCTCGCACCTGGAGGCGCTTGAAGATTTCTTCCTTGTCAAGGGCAAGTGCGCGTTCACTCTCCAAGGTCTGCTGGATACGGATCATCTCGCTGTGGACGTTGCGCCTGTCCTCCTCTAGCCTGTGGCGGTCTTCAGCCTCTTGCCTCATCTTGTCCTGGAGCTGACGGATCATTGTGTCCCTCTTCTTGACCTCTGTAGCGCTGCGGGTGGCTCCCAAGAGGGGTTTCATCTTGCTGACAAGCTGCCACCACGGGTTTTCCATAAGGTCAAGGTAGGTATTGAAGTTTTTCTGAATGATACGTGTGGCCTCGGTTCGAAACAGCCTTTTGTAGGCGACACGTCGCTGGATGTAGCCGCGTGCAACAGACTGGAATCGAGACATTATCTCGGTGATGAGGGCGTCTCGTTGCTCTTCCAGTTCGGCCAGGACACCAGCTCGGAAGAAGACCTTCGTAAGGCCCACACGGTACAAGCTCTTATCCAGTGCGAGCTTCTCAAGCATCATTGCTGCCACAGCCTGGCCCTCCTGGTAACCTTTCGGCATGTTTTTGCAGAGAACCTCGTAGCGCTGACGGAATTCGGCAAAAGGGAGGCGATTGGGGAAGCCGGTTCGGGCAATACGTATTCCTTCTAGCACACCATTACATCGCAGCTGGTCTAGGACGAGCAGTTTGTTGAATTGTTTGGGCTTTTTCTTGTGGTTTGGCAGGATGCAGCGAACGAAGTGAGGATGAGTCGAGTGGAGCTGGGCCATCAGGCTGTGAAGCTGCTCTTTGTGGCGCTGAGCCACGGTCCGGAAGAGCCCCTTCTTGACCCTGTTGCGACTGGCCCCAGGGTCATCGTCAACGTCGGCGCAATCGGCGAAGAGGTCGGCAATGTGCTTATCTGTGGAGGATGCAAGAAGGCGAGTGATGTTATCATTCAATGGGTCTTTGTTCTTCTCAAGCCAGCCATCAGTGGAATACTCGACTTCAGCCGCGTAGTGTGTAAGGATAAAGCCTTGGCCAAGCCGAGAGGGCCGGTACTTGTTCGACTTCTTGTCCCACAAAGAGTTTAGTTTTTCGGTGAAGGACTTGTCCGTCGCCTTCGGCATCACGCAATCCTCGTCTAAGCAAGAGAATATACCGATGGGGTTGGGCAGTTCGATAAGGTCGATTGTGGGTTGGAGGTCCCGACCAAAGTCGATGAACTGCCACTCAATCTGTTCCCTCGCATATTCTTCTTGCTCGAGAACGAACATGTGGTGGTTGAAGAACTGCTGAAGCTTTTCGTTGGTATAGTTGATGCAGAGCTGCTCAAAGCTGTTTTCCTCGAAGATTTCGAAACCGGCGATATCCAGAACACCGATGAAGCGCGAGTCGTCCAGTCCCATACCCGTGCGATCCAGCTGACGGTTGATACGTGTAACGAGGTCGCCGAAACCTCTTTCATAGATACCCTTGGACAAGGCGTCAAGTCCCAGACGGACCTGCTCAGGGGTCTGAACCTTTTCGACCCATTCGCGGCCTGCCTTGACTCTGGGGTGAAGGAGGCCTTGCAGGAATGGCTCAAGGGGAACACCAAGCAGCTTACACACCTTGGCTGCTTGCTCCTTGGCATCGGGGGCCAGCCGGGCTTGGTCTGCAGCACGACTTTCCTTGACAACGGAGATGTTTCCGAGGTGCAAGACCGCGGCAATGGTACGGATGATTGAGCTTTGGTCCTTGTCTGAGAAGCCCATCACACTGAAGGCCTCCATCAACAAATCCCATTCCTCGCGATCGGAAACTCCAACAATGGTGTCATGACCGGCGCGCGTATACGCAAAATCCTCGACGTCCATGCCATCCAGGAGGAACTCCTGCTTCAGTTTTCTGTCCGCACCCTTGAGAAGCTGGTAGAAGATGTGGTAGTTTCTCTCGTGCCCATTGATCCTCACAACACGAGACTTTTCTAATAAGTACCAGTCGATGAATGCCCCAGAAATTGCGCCACTTCGATTGAACTCGATACGGATGAACTTTCCAAATCGCGAGGAGTTGTTGTTGCGTACCGTCTGAGCGTTGCCGAAGGCTTCGAGAATAGGGTTGGCGCGGAGAATCTGTTGAGAGAGGTTCGATTGTTGAGACTTGCTCTTGACCGGGGACTCTGAATGGGCGACAGCCGCAAGGTACTGGATGACCTTCTTGGTATTTTCGGTTTTGCCGGCACCAGACTCGCCAGTGACGAGGATGCTCTGGTTTTCGCCCTCGTCCACCAGGTTGCGGAAGGCGTGATCGGCCATGGCGAAGATGTGAGGCTTTGTGTCTTCCCTACTCCTGCCCTTATACATATTGATATATTCGTTTGTGTAGATGGGCAGCGAACAGTAAGGGTTGACTGTGACCAAGAAGAGACCAGAATAGGTGTAGATCAGGTCAGCTTGATATCTCATGTGGAGGTTGTGGACCACAGATGCCTCATTCAGATGGGTCAACTCGGCCATATCGTTTGCCTTGTCGAACTTGGCAGGGTTGACTTTGTCGACGCTTTCAGCGTCTACTTCTCGTTGCTGTTTGCCTCTAGATTAGCTACGTTACGAGCACACGCAGACTAGAATACTTACTGTGCCATCGTCGCACTGAACGAGGATCTTGTTGCTTCCGGTTTCTTCAACCACCCAACCCCTCACGAAGGCGGCTTGGGGGTCCTTAAGCCACACATAACGCTTTCCCGAGAAGTCATTCTCTCCCTCGATACCCCTGACCGCGTTGGACTCTCCGCGCATTTCCTCGCCCTTGATGAATGAGGGCGCAAAGGTCCCAGAGCCACTGTTCCTCGAATCTGAGCGGTTGTGGCGGAAGTGACCAGTTCCCGAGAACATAACGGGTGCCGCAGGTGCTGCAGGCGCTATTGACGCAGTCGAATTGTTTTTGACATGCGACGTTGGCGTAGACATAGCCGATAACGGAGATGGGGAGGAGAAGACTGCGGACTTCGGCCGACTGCTGCTAGGACCGGGCGAAGTCCTAGCGAAAGGATTATTGCGCGGTTGCGCCATGATTTGGGAAATCGCTGGAGGAGTGGTGTCGTTAAGATAAGGGGGTTCTCAGAACCGTGGGTTATGTCGTGTCGTTCGTCGCAAAACGTCTCTCGTAGATGTCCCGCTCATGGAGTAAACATTAAGACAGAAGCAAAGCTGACGAAGGGCAATACAGCGGTAATTCGTGAAAGAAAACAATGCGAAAGAAGTCGCCGAGTCGCAGGCTCTAGGACGAAATTGCTGTTGCGAAAACGACAAAACCAAAGCAAGCTCGGGGAGGCTGGGGAGTGGAGGATTGGCATTCGACGTAAGGATGGATATTGTTGACTTTAGGCCATGAACAGGGATACAGGACGACGGTTGCTCAGGGCACGCCTGATCAAAGTAAACAATGGGGGTGCAGGGAGGGGGTACTGGGGACACGTGACAGACGCCAACCCCAATGGTGATGCGAGACCGTCGCAGTCAGTCCAGCTTGAACCGGACTAGCCCCAGCCCGAGGACCCCTCCCTCTTTGCACGGCCTTTGAGTTGGGTAAGTACGGACATTTATTTGGCTTTGGACTTTCCCCATGGATCTTCGATTCGACTCGACTGTCCGAGCCGCCACCCAGCCTCCGTCAGCAGCCGCCAGTTGGTGGCCTTGAACTTTGATGCCGACGCTGCCCTTTCTCCCAAACACACGCGTCCAGCTCCAGCGACATCAATCAGACACCAACGTTCCTCAACTCTCATCTTTGCGACAGGAGGGAAAATTATACACGGGTTTTTGGGGTCGCTTATTCTTGCAGAAGCTTCTCGCTCTATCTAAATCCGGAGAGCCCACCACTGCCTCTGCTGGTTGGTACGCGCCCACATCTGAGGTGCATGACGATTGTTTTTCCGACGAGCTTTTTATTTTTATTTTTTTTCGCGCCGTGAAATCTTCTCTGGTCATCCTAGTTCAGCAAAGCAGGCAAACCACCAACGACCTTGGCCACACCAAACCCCCGGTCACCCCTTCTCTGCAAACTGCCATGCTCCTTTTGTTTTTCCAGACCATAGACCTAACTTACCCAGATTTCATTTGCCTGCTTTTGCTGTTCTAGCGATTCTAGCGCAACAAGCCACGGACCGCCGACGGATTTTTGGGGCAGCATCCACCAAAACCACACACCTCGATCCCTAGGTGACTGCCAGTTGCGCGCGCCGCGCACTTGCCCTTCCGAGGCATCGTCTTTTTTGAGTGGCCTACATTTGGCAGTCAATCGCTTCCAATCGCGGTCGCAGTCCTCCAGGATGAACAATTATTATCCATACGGGTACTCACCATACCCGGGGCAGGCACCACCTGCACAGCAGCAACCCTACTTCCCAACCATACCGCCCTTTCCTCCCCCAACGGCAACCTACCCTCCGCACACGAACGCCTTTGATATCCGTCCTCCCGTACCAGACTCGTACGATCAGAACCAAACGATGATCCCAGGTCTCGGCTATGGTCATTCTCAAGGCTTTGGTTGGCCGCAGCCGCAGCAACAGCAACCGACGGTAGCATCTCAAGTTCCTTACCCACAGTCGTGGCAGCCTCCGCGCGAGGGGCCCAACCTCATCCCAGCAGCGCAGTACTACCAGTCGGACGATGCACACAAGCCCCAGGCACCTATGGCCTCGAGGGTACTTCCACCTACTGCGCCCAAGGGGCTTGTAAAGTCAACGAGTGACGATGCCGAGGAGGGCGAGCTAAGCGACGGTGAACTTGACGATGTCTACGAGCCGCAAGACACTGTTCCCGGTACCAGTGCCCAGCAACCTGACAAAGACTCGCGAGCGGCTACGAAGATGGCCGGCCAGAACGGAAGCGATAATACTGGATGCGCAACTGCCACCTGGTACGGCAGTGCGAAAGATGACGGGATCAAGACTCCCGCAGCTTCTGGCATTGATGGTATGTATCCCACGAGAACACTATTTTGGGTCGCGGCTGACAAACAGACAGAACGAGAGCGGTCCGGATCCTACTCCCCTCACCTGTCTCCTCACGAAGTACACTCGCACATTGAAGCGAATAACCAACACAGTAGCTCTCCGCAGACACACGTGTTCCGTGGCCAGGCTTCCCAGTCTTCCCTGGCCGGCGCCGGTCAGCAGTCGGCCAAGAAAGCCATGGAGGATGCTCGGCAAAGAGCCCGGTCGGCCATTCTCAGCTTGTGGCCGCTAGGTATCCGTCAGCAGGACTATGTCGACGAGGGCATCGATAGGACTGTTGTCAAGGACCTCTTGGCCGAGCTGAAACTGGATCCGGGCACCCCAGGCCAGAGCATCATTCCTGGTCTCTCGACTACTACGCAACCACCGGGTCTCTCTCAGTCGTACGGCCAGTCCAGCTCTCAGGCTATCAGTACGCCTGCACCAGCATCAATCTCGAAACCTACGGGTCCGGTGTCGTTCACGGCGGCTAAATCAGCTGGGGAAGAGAGAAAAGATCGAATTGCGCGTCTATTGGCAGCAAAGGGCGCAAAGCCCGCATCGTCGGCGCCTAACAGCAGTACACAGGTTGCGAATACGAGCGAGAAGACAACTGTTCAGCAACAGAAGCTCGATGCCCTTCAAAAGTCCCGTGAAGCTCGAGCTCAGAAGGCCGTAGAACGAAAGGGGTCATTGCAAGCGGCTCAGTCGAAGGAGACATCCCCAGCATCACCGACTCAGAGATCCTTGTCAGCAACCGCTGTTGCCCCGACCGGTCCTTCTGCGAACCAAAATGCCCAGGCTGGTCTCTCGCAGCAACCGGCTCCTCAAATTGCTCCTGCGTCGACTATTCCTGGTCTTTTCATGGCCGCCCCACAACCTGCCTCTGTTACCCAGCGGAAACGACCTGTCGCAGCTGACTTCGTGTTCAGCTTGAATGCCAACAAGCGGCCATTTGGCCACACACAGCCAAGCAAGCCCTTTGTCATCGATGTCAGCGATGCTTCTGACGACGAGGATGTTGAGATGGAGATAGGGTCTCCCACGGACGATCCAGTGAGCATCCAACGCACCGACACGCCGTCTCGAAAGACGGCGTCTTTCCGTGACTTTCCCCCGTTAACAGAAGGTCTTCGCCAGCGCCAGCTCTCTAGCCCAGCTCCGAGCCATGTCGTCACGCCTCAGTCTGGTATCACAGGCACTCAGCCAAAGCAAGCCCATATTGACGTCATGGATAAACAGATAGAGGCCATGAAACGGAAGATTGCTCTAGCTGAAGCTCGCGCCAAGCTGAAGGCTGCAATGAGCAACCAGTCAGGTGTTCCGAAGTCCAACAGACATACACCAGACACCACTCTTGATTCAGAGAGTAGTAAGCCAGGCATGCGGCGAGTTCAGTCTATGGATGCATCCAGTGCATCTGATCATCTCAACGGTCAGACGTCTCCGGCAATGGCCGAACCCAGTAGTTCCATGCGCCTACCCAGGCTGTCCGACAAGCGCGTCAAGGATGACTCGAGCCGAGCCCAAAAGCTCCGCGTGGTCAGCACCAATCTTCCTCTTATGGAGAGTCGTTTGCAGGCGAAGAGGAGCAAGCTTCGCCTTCTTCAATCGCAAATGTCTCGTCTGGAGAGAGAGATTGAGGAGGAGATGGCGGAGAAGCAGAAGTTGACTGAGCAGATGGAACAGCTCGACCAGGACTCCGATGAATCGGGCGAGCCCCAAAATCAGCTCAAGAGCAATTCTGGTTAGTCCTCGGTTCGAGTACATTCACCTTTCGCAAAGATAGCTAATCAACGTCCAGTCGATCCAGTTGTCACTCAGGCAGCGACAGGACTTCAGCCCAAGGCGCAAAGCCCATTGCCTGCCGCCGCAGCAGCCCTTGCGGACCAGAGCACCGATACAACTGCTGCAGCTTCCAAGGCCGCAGCCATCAACCCCTCCCAGGCCCCTTCGACGGAACGTGACAGTAAAGCTTCTACTCCTCTGCGAGAAGATGCGGTCATTGGTAAAGCCGCAACAAGTTCCCCTAAAGACCCACCCTCCACAGAGAACCCAGTGTCTGCTGCTCCCAAGATTCCTGTCAACCACGAGGTCGTAGGTAATAACGCGGAGTCTCAGCCTGCTACAAGTGATGATGCCTCTGATATTGTCATGGGCGAGTCTGATGATTCGAGTTCTTCGGAGCAAGACCGAGAGCCCTCTTCAAATGCCTCCAATCCCCCTGACAACACCACTTCCGCAGTGGCGACAAGGTCTCCATCCTTCAGTCCAGTCGCGGCAGACAGCTCTGTCTCGCTAGTCAATAGTGACACTGACTTGCAGCAACAAAGTTTTAGAGCCTCACCAATCCCTGAGCAGATCTCGCTAGGAGTCAATGAGTCAACTCCTGAGCAGGGAGTTGATGCCGTTAGAGAAGTACACTTCGTTTCACGCCACGAGCACACTTCAACAACTGACTTATTTGATAGGCCCTGCCCGTTACACATAGCACTGCTGAGCCCTCAACCGCCGACCGCTTCACCCCCTACGAGAGTCCGCTCCAGTATTTCCGTGCTTACCGATATCATCCCAAATTTGCTGAAACCGTCCCTGGCGGGCTTCGGTCCCTCACCTACAGCAATAGGATCGACCCGAACCTCCCCATCTGCCCAGATCAGCTGGCCAGCCGCGACTGTCCCAGGGGTGCTGACTGCATTTACCAGCATTTCGAGTCCATGAAGCTGCCGGGTAGGTCGCCTTCACCCCGCACGGACTAATGACCACGTCGCATGTTCTCGAAGCATGTTGAGCGCTGACGGTCGTCCCCCCACGCTCTAGACGACCAAATTCTCCTCCAGCTTGGCGGTACTACACACGAAGGGCCTGAAAGGGCAAAGTTCAATGAGGGGTTGCGGAAGCTGCTCCAAGAGATGAGATCGCAGAACATCAAGGACTTCCCCAGCATTGCACAAGGCATTGTCGACTATCGCAATCGCTTCATCGGCGATCCGTCAAAGATCTTGCCTCTCGGCAACGTCTCGATCTAGATGACGGCAGATATTACTGGACCGGCATGGCTCCTCATATCTCTCAATCATTCGTAATACCCCCTTAAAAGCACCTGATTGAGTACAAAGCTCGTTTCCCTTTCCTTTGGCGTCAGGCAATATTGTTCATTTCCTTCGTCTTTACATACCCCGCATACCCCAAGCTCAGGCTCCAGAGCCAGCCCAAGGGCCTCGGATGGCGTTCGCATGATACCCCCTCCTTGCGTTACTTTGATAAGTGATTCGACCTGATGTAAACATCAGGAATGAGGCATAGGTACAATGGAAAAACGGCAAGTAGGCAACAAAAAAACGGACCTGAGTGGAGATACCACTCTTCAATAGTGAGAGTATATTGAGGGACAACAAAGCTTTGAGGGGCTTGCTGTCGTCTCGAAAGAGCAGTTGGTTAGCCATAACTGGGCCGTACATAAACAGTTTAAATTATGTTTCCAGCTCCTGCACATCTATCTCATGGCCTGGTGACACGGCGTTCAGTATGTCTCGTAGCGATTATACATCTCAATCAACCAGAGAACATATGCATTGTAAGTGTAAGTATGGGTATGGACGATCAGCCTGTTGGACTTTGGCGAAATGGTTTCGTAACGGTTGTAGGAAAGCAAACAGAAGCACGTTCCTTCCGTGCCTTGTATTAACTGTGTACGTCTATGTCCCTGCTCTCTATTTAAGTCTCTCTTGCTGCATCAGGTTGGAAAAGGACCGCCTGGAGCAAACGGCAATTTCGAGAGTGAAAGACAACCAGCTTTCTCTGAGCTGCACCAAGACTCCTATTCAATCGCAATCGGGTTGTTCGTGCCACCAATGTCTCAATATTAATAATTGCACCTCTTATCCACAAGAGCCCCCTCCCCTCCAATTTTTTGCCACAAACGAAACATCCCTCGAGGTCGCCCTCATCGACGCCGGCACCATCAGACTTCTTGGGCGGCGTCCGTTTGGGTGTTGTCCTGGGCGGCGTCCTGGGTGGCGACCTCGTTCTCATCAATAATAAAGTTCACCATCTTGAAGGCCGGCTGCTCCGTGCGCTCCCTCCTGACTATCTCCCTGCGAGGGGGCGGGTTGAGCAGCTCCTTGCTGCAGAAGGCCGGGTGGAAGACGTTGAGGGCCAGCACGGCGGTGGCAATCATGGCGCCCTCGAAGGCGATGAACAGGTCCTGGCGGGCCATCAGGGGTCCGGTCCAGCCACCGCTCAGCTCGACCACGCGGAAGATGCAGCGAGCGAAGATACAGACGGTGGCGAGGCTCAGAGCGACCAGGAAGGCCTTGAAGCGGCGCGAGGCGCGCAGGCACACCATGGCTGGGTGGTTGTCGAGGGTGAGGGAGAGGTTGGGCAGGTGAGCACCGCGGGCGCGGAGGTAGGTGCGCAGGCCGAAGTCGGCGGCAACGACCATGAAGAGGAGCATGGTGAAGACCTGGAAGGCGAGGCCGGCGAGCATGACGTTGTCACCTGTGTGGGTGGACTCATTGCGGTGGTGGGCGACGGAAGCGAGGGCGCCACCAACGGCCTGGAGGACCAGAGAGGTCAGATCGCAGGGGATGAACTAAGGGTTGGTCAGCTGGAGCGTCCCATTTACGTAGGGCTTAGGGCAGGGGGAACTCACAATTCTGGTGTACCATTCGGGCGGGATCCTCGAGTTTTTCGGCTCGAAAGCGGTCACAATCTGGCGGATGCAGAGGTAGATCGCGGCAGCCATGAACGCCGGGGCTGTGGTGAGTGCGCACACCTGTATCATGAAGCCGGACTCTTCCCACTGGTTAGTCCAGCTAATGATCCTCCCGATGTACCCGACGATCTCGGTGAGCACGCCCAGGCCCATGGCGATGTTGAACGCCAGGCCACGGCGGGTGGCGGCGAAGGTGGCCATGAAAGCGATGAGGGCGAGGCCGAAGAGGACCACGAAGAGAGCGTTGGGGACGAGGGCGATGCGGTACATGTAGTACGACGGCACGCCTTCGCAGTAGTTGCTCATGGGCTCCTCGTAGCAGAAGGCTGGCATCCACTCGGCGTACTCCATCTTGAGCTGGTCTATGACCTCCTGCGGAGGGGGGTTCTCGAAGCTGTACCCGTACTGGGTCAGAACGATTTCGAGGTACTTCTTTGCACCCATTATGTTCGCACTTCTTAATGGTCGCTGATTTGGTTATTTGGTTGAATGGCTGAATGGGGTTGTGGTGGTTGTGGTGGTTGGACTCGTGATGTCTGGTCTCTCTGACAAACCTGTCGAGATCTGTGTGCTTTGTAGAATGAGAAAATCAATCCAGTAATGCCGGGAGGGATGGGCCTATTTAAACCCTTCCTACTTTCTAACGGAGATAGGTTGCCTTAGACTTGCGGTCGTACCCAAAAGGATCATCGAGCTTATTTGGACGCATGAAGTGTGGCTTCAACAGCGACGGGGTACTTGTGAACGTAGCTCACGACGACCCACTGAACCATGAGCGACAACATATCAGTCTTTTTCTTGATTATACTGTGAGGATCGTTCTGATAAATATTCTCATGAAGCCATCCATCTGGGTCCTGGTTGGACCATTGGTCACTTTAACCCACTTGGATAGCATGGCAGACAGACCGACCTTGAGGACGCACAACCTACGGGACCACATACTTTGAACAACAACACAAGAAACCCTCTATGTCCTTGGACGTCGTGCCCTCGAAAGTTTTCAGTCTTGGTATGATTGTAGGAAACCCGATTACTGGCACGTTGGATGTTGAAACCTCCGCAGGGGCAGGTGTAAACGAAGAACACAGGGGAGTCACCAAGGTGCTTAGAAGTTGGCAAGCAAGTTCTGGGGTAGAATAATCATTTACGCCACGTCGTTTATTCGTTGACAGCAGATATACTACACGTGTCGTCATGATGTTTAGGTTCAGACAAAATCCTACGCCTACACACTCTCTTTTACGGCGCAACTGTCACACGCTTCTTCTTCTTTCCACTCTTGTTTTCGTCTGCCTTGGCGTTTCCTAGCCCCTTGGCATCGATCGGGCTCTTAGTGATTACACCCCCTAGAGCCTTGCTCGTGCCAAGGCTTATCCCTCTACCCTCGCGCATGCTGTCCAGACTGAGATGGCTTCCTCCACTTCCTCGTCGGACGCCGATACCTTTAAGCTTGGCTGTCGGCGAATCACGCGTATCCAGTGAACTGTCGGGCCTCTCCTCCCCCTCAGCTGCACGGCTACTGGGTCTATCCGGGGATGGCGACGGCGATTCGTCTTCGTTCACAACCTGGGAGTAAGGGGTCCGCATCCTGGTGGTGTGTTGGGGTGATGGAATTGCCGAGGGGCGGTCTCGAGTCTTGTTCTGTGGGGAGGACGTCTCGATACCGTTGCCATTTTGTCCCTCGTCCACAGTGTTTGAGGTATCACTAGCAGACATATCGCTTTCCTTATATGCGTGCCTCGTATAAGCGTTCCCGGAGCCCAGGAGACTTTCCTGTCTCGCGACCTGGTACCGGTCGTACTCCTCTTTGGTATGCAGAGCATCCGTGAAACTGTCGAGGGCATCAAAGACGTGAGGAAAGACTTGGGCATCAACATCGCGGCCCCACAGGAAGTCGAGATGTTCGTAATGAGGGATCTCCGTAGCTACAGTCTGCGGTGGGAGTTCCTTGATCATGACATTGATATCGACCAATGAGTCGCTGCCGCCGTACACAAGGACGATGGGCGTCTTGATGTTTCGCGTGGGATACTTGGCGACCTTGGTGTACTTGCTCGAGGAACTAATCGAGACAGGGGGGTGGACGTCGTCGTCGTACATCTGGAAAGACTTGTTCCGAATGATCTGAAACCAGTGAACCACACTCTTCGTACTGGTGAAAGAGTAGAGATGCGGGTATGCGGCGAGTTTTTGACTGAGAGCCATGTTTTTCGTCTGCCAGTTGAACAAAAAGGAAAGACCCATATCAATGAGCCTAACAAAGATGGGAGGGTAGAGAATGGACTGCCACATGTTGGCTGAGCTGAGAATAGATCGACGACCGAAGAGGAGGAACAAGACCTGAGGCGAGGCCTTGATCAAGGCGTCGACGATTCCATTAGAAAGGCCGGCAGGAGACATGGCCGGTGCCAAAGCGATGAACACATTGACCTGCTGGTTAAGTTTTGGGTGGATTGCAAGGGTTGCGAAGGCCTGCGCAGTCCCTTGTGAGAAGCCAATGTACGACAAACTCTCCTGCTCCGTCGTCCCGAGGATGTAAGCGATGCTGTCTGGGATATCATGAAAAGCGAACTCGTCGATGGAGAAGTTCCAGAATTCAGGCGACTTGGGTGAGTGATGTACCGACTTCTTGGAATACTTGTTGCCACGGTTGTTACCAAGCTTGAATACCCATCAGCGTTGCGTTCAAACGAATGCGAGGTGGAACACTGACCCAAACATCGTAGCCCTGCTCAGCAAGCACAAAAGGAAGGCATCGCTGTTCACTAGTCAAGCAAACCCAGACTTCCGAGTTCATCAGTAGACCATGGTGAAGATACACGACCTTCTTCTTCAAGCTTCCCGGTCCACTGTTGACCTTCTGCCCCTCCTCTCCTTTTTTCCAGGCCAGGCGGTGTAGGCCAAGGAGATATCCATCTTTGGTCTGAAGGACGTGCTCCTCGGCTTCGTAACCATACAGGTGGCAGAGGTCGACAAAGTCGGAGGCGTCTCTCACGGACGTCGAGATTGCTGCACAACACCCCTTGCGGTTAGTCCAGTCGCATCGCGAGGGTCGAACGGCCTCCAGGGCACCAACAATTCTTACGCTGCTCTACGCGCTTGTTCGCCGGGGCAGAGAACCGGTGGAAGAGACGACGGGAAGCTCGATATAAGAGATGGATGAGCGGCGAAGCTGAGAGAAACCGGATTAGCTGGCTAGGACGCCACTTTTGGGGGGAAGGCGCAAGTTCGTACGTAGAGCCAGAGTCAAGACGCGGATGATAGCTTCCAGTCCGACCAGGAGAAACGACCCCACCAAAGCCAAGTATTCAATGCTGCGCAATGCCATCAGTTCCAGGCCACGTCTTATCCGCGAACTACAGCGTATTGGGGGGGTTAGGACGAAGGATGGGGAGGAGGGGAGGAGGGGAGGAGGAAGAAGCTTAAGCTCAGCGGGCATCGAGGGTTTCTTACACGTTTAGTCGACCGATGAAAGGGATAGCCATCGTGGTACGCGATTTGGTTGGAACGAGATTAGTCTAAAAAAGAAAAGCTGTGGCGCAACAGAATGGGTATGTCTAGGAGGGAAAAAGGAGGGGGATTTCAAGCTATCATCACTCGCAAAACCGAGAACAACAAAAGCTTAAGTTCCGAATTCCGGATTGGCGATGGACAAGGGCGATTTGCGTTGGCGCTTGCGCCAAATGTGTCACCGTCACCGTAGCGTTTCTAGAGGTGGACGGAGGTGGAAGAGAGGACGGGAGGGAGCGATGCGTGTGAGGGTGATGTCACATGTGAGATGCAGCAATGATCTGTGAGCAGGAAGCTCCTAAAAAGGTCCAGGTCCAAGGTCACAGCACACTTGGGGGTATCACCTACTCCTGTCCCAATTACTATCCAATCACCGATCTGACAGTTGTGTCAGTGGCAGGGACTCCGTCGCGTGCTCACTCATGGTTGGGCGACGGGGCCTCGACCCTTGATAGATAGGTACCTCCGTGGTAGTGTGGAGTTTCTTGATTGAAGGACTGCAGGGGACATCGACCTTGGCGGCCTTCTGCACCTTGCAGAAACAACCCGCTGCACTGCACGGGAGCGGGTCCTTGAGACACGCCCTTGACCAATCAGAGGCCGCTTGAATTTTTGCCCAGTACTCGTCGCGAACTCGAAGCTCCGACAGCTCCAAAGGTCGGTCGCACCACCATCCGCATCTGTGTCTATCCACCGAGGGAATGCCACAGCACCGTTGCCGCCATGCCTAGCTCTTGCAAAGAACTGCGTATGCCTTCCCTCACCCACAGCCCTGGGCAGTCTTCAGCATCAATGTACTGACCTACCCAGGCGAGGCCCTCGCACAATGCCTCCAGGAATCCGAGTGCGTCATGGTCCAGCGCAACAGCGCCTCCGACTGCCTTCGCTCCCCCCTCGTCGAGACCCTCCCCACAAAGTGCCAGCAGCTCAAGAAGGGCTTCGGCGAGTGCAAGCGCGGCATGGTCGACATGCGCAAGCGCTTCCGCGGCAACATGCCCGTCAACTACAAGACCATGAACGACGCCGAGGCCGGCAAGGGCTACCAGCTGTACGCCGGGCGCCCGGCCTTCGCTGGCGGCAGGGGTGAAACTGACGGCAACGAGCCCGCTCCCAAGGACTGGCGGGATGTTGAGAATGAGCAGTACAGGAGAGAGCAGGAGGCGGCCCAGAAAAAATAAGGAGACTCGGAAGAGAAGAGCAGGAAAAGGGGCAGCCGAGAGAAGGCACGGACACACCACTTGTACAGTCTACGTGTATGATCTGGACAGCGAAGCATCGGGAGGCGTCATGGAGTTTTACAAGAACTTGGTCTAATCACCGGATGTATGGGTCAACCCCACGGTGCATCTTTTGGGTTCTCACAAGACATCCCGACTCAACGATAAGGTGTAGCATACAATCGCATTGCTTGCGAATTCCGAGATCCTCGTGTGGAAACTCAACTTCGAGCCAGTTGGGTTGGGCATTAGTAATGCCCGGCCTGGTCTGGTTACACGAAAACATAGAGTTCGCTCGGTTCTCGCCGGTGAAATAATAACTGCACGCTTGTCCGGGAAGAGTTACGAGCTCATCAGCCTCACAAGTGTTATTGGTAAGCTCTGATCGAATACTCAAAGTTCATGCTACAGGTACAGTTGCTCTAGGGGACAGAGCAAGCTCATGCATGCGAGCCGCGATATCTCCCATCCCGCCAACCTCCGTGTGATCGTCGTCGGACTTCTAGTCCTCGTCGTCGTCGTCGTCGTCGTCGTCATCGTCGACGAATCCCTGGTTGTCAGATGGCACGTAGTAAGGGCCCCGAGGATCGGCCCAAAGCTCGTCTGCGTCCAGTCCGAGTCTTTCTGCAATCATATCTGTGGCTTCGCGCTTCGCCTGGAGGACTCGGGCAGCCAGGGCCTCGTCATCGTCTTGGTCCTTCTGAGGAGCATAAAGGTCAACGTTGGCGGCTCCAGACAATCGGTGCAGTCTGAAGGCAAGCCACTGAATAGATACAAGCTCCCAGTTGGGGATTTTGCTGCGGTCTTCTGACCAGATAGTGAGAATGTGGCCGGTCTCTAGGGGAGTGGCATGTGCGTTGTCACGCACATTGTCATGATGCCACTCCCCCCACATCTGGCGTGGATCCGCATCCACCGTAGGAGGGCTGTCATCCAGCCCTCCTAACTTAGTCTTCTGAAGCCAATGGAATCTAAGCTCGATTCCGTGCATCAGCTTCATCTCGTCGACAGACTTGGTCTGTTTGCCTGCCGCTCTCTTGTGCGGCGGCTGATCTTCGGCTGCCCCCGCACCTCTTTTCACGGCAGACGGCCCACTTCCAGGTTTCTCCTGAGCATCCGGCTTCTGGACGATCTTATAATCTTGTAGGATGCGAATAGGCTCGAGGCCAAATACCCCATCGTCCCACAACTTGTGAAGCTGATTACTCAGAGTAATCATGTTTGCCGGTGAGTCAAGGAGGTCGAAATCACCAGGCGTAGTCCTTTCGCCTGCGGAGGTCGTTTGGTTCAGGATTTCCAGCATTTTTCTGGAGAAATCAAGGCCCAGAATGGCTATGAGAGGCACGATGACGTTTCGCTGTATTTGTTTGCGTCGCGAAAGCGACCAAAATGGGCACACGTGACATTCCTCTACAATTGCCGAGTGCGTCAGAACACACCGGAAACCGTCTCGTTTTAGGGCCTTTAGGTATGGTATGTTAGTAATAGGAATTGGAAATGTCAGAATTGCAGAAACTACGTACCGCGTTTCTCTGTGCTTCACTGCGCACCCAAATCTGCTCCTTTTCTGATGTAGGTGTCTTACTCACTGCAAGCTGTTAGTCGTTAAACACGGGATGAGAATGGGGATGAGAATGGGGATGAGAATGGGGATGAGAATGGCGATGAGAATGGCGATGAGAATGGGGATGAGTGATATCGGGAGACTTACTCCACCATATCAGTCCGCTCACGTTGCAGCAAGCCATCAGGAAAGCTTGGAGCGTACTCTGCTTGGCGTCGGCATGACCAGTGTGCAAAAGATCGCGGAATTTGATAAGTTGGCCCCATTCCATGGTCAACATTACCGCCCAGCACTTCGCAGATGCGAGTGTCTCTTTGAAAATATCGATAGAGATCACATCTTCAAGATCTTTATCGTGTTGGATAAGGTGGTGAATCTTCCTCATCACCTCGCGCCGACGCCCCAGGGTTGCGTTTTCTTTTATGTCGTCTAGGTAATCGACACGGCCGGCCATGTCTCGAGGCACACGAGCCTTGAAGTTGCTCTCGTACATCTCGACATCGCGGTTCGTTACTCGAGTAAGTGGGTCTGTATCCTCCAACTTCTCTCGCAGACTGTTGCAGAGTCTGTCGATTTTTTCCTTGCTGACGAGCAGCGGCAAGTTTGCGTTCATTGTGATTCCTGAGAGAGTGGGCGCGTTAGAGATGGTACGATTAAAGTCGAGGTAAATGATGAGATGAGAGTGAGGATGGCGAGATGGATGAATAGGGTGCTTACAGGAAGACCAGCCAACCCCAACCAGGTCGACAACAGGTAGGATTGAACACCGCCAAAGAGACGATCGCGCAAACACAGTAGACTAAAATTACCGAAGCTCGATAGAGAAGAGGAAGAAAAAGAGAGAAAGTCGATTGAGTAGATATCTTATAGGTAGGTGGTTAAACCAAGCTACCTGCCCAGGTAGTTAGACCAAGCTAGGTACCTGCCCAAGTCGGTAGGTGGATCCACAAGGTACGTACCGCCACCCACCTACCTCACCTCGACACGTACATCTACAGACACCTAGGCACCTACAAAGCTTCTGCCCTATGGCTTGACAATGTTCTAGACAGCCATGTTACGCAGAGAGCTTTCCTGAACTTAAGCTTCTACCTTGTCAGCTAGAGGAAATAGAGCTGTGACTCAGAGCATAAGGTTTCGGCAACCTTGGTTTTACCAAGGCCATCTACTACAAAGACAGTTGGAACGTGGGGGGTTAACTACCTACATCGTCACCCGCGACAAGAACTTTATCCTAAATTGGGATTGAGTGCGGGGACTGATCTGTGGCTGCTATAACTAGAGCCGAAGCTGAGCAAAGGTGAGCAGAGGGTGAGCAAACATGAACTCGGTGGCTCAGTCGCCCACTTCCGGCGTGGCTGGAGCACAAGCGGTCGAGTTCAGCAGGGGGCGCAGCCGTAGAGGGCAACAGGCGAGTACGGGGTTGGGTCGGCTGTCAATGACGCAGGCAGTTCGAGCAACTCGGCGTGCGTCTCGTTTCTGCAGAGGGCGTAGGGTCTCGTCAGACGTCGTAAGGTCAATAGGAGATATGGCTGTTTTGGCGCGGCAGGCACAATGTCCTCGTCGTCGGACATCATGTTCGCCAGGCGGAGACCAAGTTCGTTATAGAGGCCACAGCTACAGCACAGGCCCGGCCAACCACATACCGCATGTCAGGGTAACGCTTTGCCAGTTGGCGGTAGGTTTCTTCGCTAGCCACGTCCGGATACCAAATGCAATATGGCGTGTCATCGTCGGTTGTTATTTCTGGGATGGCATTACTCATAATAAGCTGGGCGTTGCGGGCACGGGCAAAGGCTCTGTTGTGCGATTCTGAGCAGAGCCTATGGACATGTTCTGACATTGTAAAAGCGTGATAGTGCCGGATACCGCGTATCACGCACGCTGCGACCCAGTGGCCGAGGTCAGTCGGCAGCCGGTGGCCACGGAGTGCGTCCCGATGGTCGTCGCCCGGCGGCGGCCGTGTCGTGAGCGCAGTGTACATCCCCTCAAATTAAAACACTTGTCTCAGTCGGAGGCACTAATAACATGCATTAAAGATGAAGAGGAGGAAACCGGTCCAGTCAAGGACACGGCGGATGGACAAGTCTCTTTTAGTGTCAGCACATGTGTTGGAGCCACTGGAGAGAGTCATATTATCCACGATGACTCAGTGGAGCCAGAATGCTTTTAACCCCTTTAGACCAGGGTTCCAAAGTCCTAATCAACAGAGATAGTCACCTGTTGACCCTAGTAAGCATAGGGGTAGGGGCTCACGCCTAACTGTTGGTGATAGCCGGTTTCCGGCCACCGAGCCACCGCAGTGAGGCAAGAACGAGAAGCGGCAAGTTCTTCCAAAAATGCTTGCAGTAAGATCAGGCAGACAAAGTCTTGGCCAAACTAAGACAACAAGGGAGTATGTTAGGATTGAGAGAATTCGGAGTGCTTTTCATGTGAGTCAGCTACACTCTCCGCAGAAGTCCAGTGAATGGGTGGGTGCGAAAATGGAAAAATCGGTCAGACAGTTGAAAAGTACAGTTGGTGAAAGACTTTCTAAGCTAGCCGACAAGGAAGCAAGTGTTCATGGTCCTCATTGGCTTATCAATGGGAGAGCGGATGGGATCCCGAATTTTCCAATGGGTATGGTCGTATGTGACAGTTTCAGCGCAGAAGGGTGGCTATAATGCCTTGCTTCGCAGTTGGACAGTACAGGTGCCAAGCGTAACGAATCGTAGCTAACGTAGTCGCCAGGTGGACTTTCTCAAGAGAAAATTAGCTCATAGTCTTTGATTTTGTTTGTGTCGATTTCAAATTTGTCGTTGTACGCAGTTAGTAGGCAGGCATCACTGCCTCTTTTGCCCCCTTCCCCATCTCACATTTCGTGACAGGAGCACTCTTACAAGACGTTCAAGACGCTACAGGCTCAGAAATTCAACATCAATGTGAGCAGAGTGGACGAAGAATAAATTCGGACCACCAAACTATTTCTTTGAAATAAACCCAGTAGTTGAGGAAGACTATACCGGCTTGCAGGCCAACGTGTAAGTCTGTATCAACCTAGCAGCGTCCACAACAGCAGCTCCTGCTATTCTTCAAGGACTCGTCCACCATTCCCCAGCTGCTGCCCTACTCGGGCATATTGGCGTGGGCCAGCTGAAAGGAACTAATTAGTTGAAGCCTTTTGGGGATTCTCGAACCACGGGTGTTGGGTATAAAGGATCCTAAGACATGATACACCGGCAACTTTGGATCGTAAGTGCTGGCTCGACCTCCTACGGATGATAGCGTAGGCAGCACAGGAATACCTCCTCGCTGCTTGTGTGTGTAGCTACCAATGTTCACAACTCTTCTTGCAAGAGATCGGGAGAAGAGAAACATCTTAAGCGCCGAGTATAGCCAATATTAACATTAATATCACAGTATAGCCATGCTTTGGCATTCACACCCCTCCACAGTTGGCGGGATACACAGTCTCCGTAGTACCAGCATCCTTTGCCAGTCTCCAATGAATGATCTTCACACTGCGTAATTATCCTCCCGGCACCCCATCTCTCCCACTCCACTCGTCTCGTCCGCCTCAAAGTCTGGTTGGTCGATGCTCCCTCGGAAGCATCTTAATCCCCCGCACCAACGAAAAGGTCCAGACTCAGCAAGGGACCCTCCACGCAATTTCGGGCCCGTACCATCCCTACCTGCAACAAGACAGAAGGGATATAGATACGAGCCTATCCCAAGCGCTTCACAGGGCGTGCCCAACTCTCGGCGTTGTGATGGGCTGACTTGGAAAAATAAAAATAAAAAAGAATTGGCGCCCCTCTCCCGTTCTATCACTCCTCTTTCTCGAGCCCGTCCCTATCTCACGAAGAGACCGGGCCAGGCGAGTAAAGATGGCTCCTGCCTTCTCAAACCTGTCTCCTTATCTCGACGGAGAGACCAGGTCCAGGCGAGGCGGGCGGAACAGAGGACCGGACGGGAAAGAAAAAGAAAGACACCGGTTGCTTCAGGCTCGCGCGGCTCTGTCCAGCGAATTCGCATCGTCCGCGGCCAGCCACACCGGGGTATCGATGGTTGTGCCGCAGGTTTGTTTGCCCCCGGCGCGTGGACTCTTCGGACGGATCATCGACGCTTCAGGGCTCGGCGGAGCCTTCCAGCGGTTGTTGAAAAATGTTTCAGAAAGTGTGTCGACTCTCGACTGGTCTTCGGCAGATGTCCCTGCCGTGAAACAGGAAAGTCGGACAAAAGAATTAGTTTGCTCAACGCTTCAGATCAAGGCTTCCCCAAGGGAGAGATGGCCTTGCCAGCGGAACAAACAAAAGAGGACGGCACTCCTGGCCCTGCTCAAACGTTGCGGCATGGTTGTTGGGGTCTCAGTAGGGTGAGCTCAGATCGTGGCTTGGTGATTGACAGTCATGGCAGCGGAACGGGGGAGGCCGGGTTGAGATGGTGACAAGGAAAAAACGCAGCATCCTTCGGATGAGTTTGGCTGAGAGGATTCGGCTACGCGGCGCATCCTGTAAACGAGAGTAGTATTGCGCTGAAGAGGAGAAGGAAAGAAAATGCTGAGACGAAGGACGGACGAAGATGTCTTTATACACGAAGACGTCAGTCAGGGTAGACAGAGTGGTGAAGGTGGAGTTGAAGTCGAGAAAAGGTTTGGGAACGGGATTAGGTGGAGGGCCAAGCCGCCGTTCGGCGAGATCGGCATTGTGAGTGACGCTCCACCGCCAACCAGGAGAGGCGCTAGCGGGAGTTGACCCGCCTTATTCCGGGCCCTGTAGATGTTGGGACCTGTGGACTGTGTTAGGGTACCATGCAGTTTCTAGCTCGGGTGGTGGAAACGTCTCAACCTCCCCCCTCCTCCAAACACCCGCCACCACAACCTGTGACAATCTTACCCTCGCGTCGACCGACCAGGCCCAAACCCCTTCAATGAAACCACGAACGACTCGCAAATCCTACCAACAAGAACCCGATGGCCTGATGTCTGAAACTTGAAATTGCAAATCACCGATCCGTTACACGCCGCCAACCTGCCCGTTTATCTACTACCTCTGCCAGTGGTCACCCCCGCGCCCCCACCTGTTACCAAACGTCGTCATCCAATTGCTTATCCACGACGTGACGCCGGCATTGGATTCGACGTTCGCCTCGGCATTCCCGTCGTCTCGTCATCTTGCTCTCGTCGTCAGTGGGGCGACCGAGTCTCAGGGACGCATCTTCAACTCGTAGCCAATCCCATAAGCTTAATCAAATTTCTCGGCAGGCACATATTGTCCTCTCTTCCGACGACGACGACGACGAGGAGGCCGGTCCGCCAGCTAAACAGCGATCTTGCCTGTAGCGTAAGCTGAAAGCCTTTCATCCCAAGGAGTGTCTTCTCCGGAAGTCCTCATCGAGTCTGCACGTAGACTACGTCGGTTGGAAAGGCGGGCGGACATATTGCAGCATTAGTGTTTCGTTCCTACGAGCATCTCCGAAACAGCAAAGACCGCTGTATCCAAGATGGCCCCGACTATCATACAGTGGATCCTGGATACCCGGCAGTTGTGGCCCGAAGCCACTGAAACGAAGCAGCTTGAGCAAGTTGTACGTAGTACTTCAATTCTCACCCCGAATCGCGCTTTGCTCCCAACCCCTTTCGCGCGACGGTGCCTTTCAAACCTGCTCCAGCTGTGAGCGAACCCTCCAGAAAGAATGAACCTCGTTCCCAAACCGCACCCCTGAGGATTGAGAAACATACTGACGCGAAACCACTACAAGGCATCCCGAGCCCTCGACCTTCTCAAACCCGAAGAGCGCAAGGCAGTGCTAAAGTATTACCATGTACGCGACGCGAAGTTGTCCCTGGGCTCGCATCTCTTGAAACGTTACGCCATCAGCCGATTCTGCCGTGTCCCCTGGCCTGAGGCTACTGCCATCCGAAACGAGCGTACCAAGCCTATCTTCCGCGCCGCCGACGGTACCTCCCCGCTGAGCTTTAATGTGAGCCATCAGGCCGGCCTCGTCGCACTCTTCGCGATACACGGGTATGACGCTGCGAACGGCCCAGTCGACGTTGGCGTGGATGTGGTATGCACGTCAGAGCGCCGCACAAGGGACCACCGCATATTGAAGAACGAGGGGTGGCCTAAATTCGTTGACATCCACGCTGATGTGTTGTCGCCCCTCGAGGCGAACTTCCTCAAGTGGCAAGCGCTCGCCGCCATCCCGCCGGGATTGAAGCCTGGGGCCTCGGCGGAGGATGCGGCAGACTTCAAGCTGCGCTGCTTCTATGCGCTGTGGTGCTTGAGGGAGGCGTACGTCAAGATGACTGGAGATGCGCTTCTCGCGCCGTGGCTTGGAGAGTTGCAGTTCAAGAAGTTCAGGCCACCGGCTCCTACAGAGAGTTTCGAGGCCGAGGGCGAGGCGGTCATGGATCACGAGATTGTGTTCAAGGGTACCAGGGTCGAGAATGCAAAGATATCCCTCAAGGCTTTGGGCCCAGATTACATGACTTGCTCTGCCGTCCGAACACCTCAGCGGAAAGAGGACGGATTGGCATTTGAACTCGGCCCGTATAAAATGTTGGACATAGACGAAGTGCTTGCTTTTGGGGAGAGTCATCAAAGTTAGTTGCTCTCGTCTCATCATGCTAATCAACACAGACATTCCGCTTCACTGTTTTACACGATGCTCTTTGAAGATACAATCCCATAATCTCTGTGCTTCTTATGCTTTGCTATCGTGGCTGGGCCGAGCGGTTCCCGATGTCATGACTAGATACCAAAATATTTGGCAGTGTCAGAATCAATCATGGCAACGGCACAAATCGGTTGTACAAAGGGGTGCCATGCTCCGCACCAAAACCTATCAACCATCTAGAATGAATGCGGATAATCAAAGATGATTTTGACTATGGGGACCACCTACGAATTGCAAACCATCCATTTCGCAGCTTACGGCACGTCCACAAGCGCCAAGTCGGGCCAATGTGAACTTAAGTCGAAGATGCCCTTTGACCGGATCCACGAAGGCGGATCCTCTTCCTCGGGAATCTCTCCAAAAGCGTCGACGGGGAACAGCCAGAACCCAAGCGCCGGGCGCGGCGCCGCGGCGAGGACCTTGGGCCCGTCAAGCTCGGGCAAACTAGGCCGCAGCCCGGATGCCGTTGTAAAGCACCCGGCCGGCCGGTCTCCCCCGCCCCCAGGCCGCGGGGAGTCCCACCCGCGGAACCACCACTGCAGCTGCAGCCAGTCTAAGTCTTCCTCGTGCAGCGCTCGTGCGGCATCTTCGCGGGTACGGATGTCCTCCTCCCGGTCCGAGGCGACCATCACGCGCACGTCGACGCCTAGGGCTCCCTCGACGTCCTCGGGGCTTATGCCGAGCTTGCGCAGAAGCATCCTCCACCCGAGGGGCATTTCGCGCCAGTCGAGCACGCTGCCGCCGACGTTGCGCAGGTCGCGGGAGACGTCCCGTGAGTCCGGACGCGGGGGCTCGAAGAATGTGAAAGCCGGGAACACGGGAAAGCCGTAGTTGAAGATGTTGGCGCGTATCCAAGTCAGCACGTCGAGGCCGCGGCCGCCGGGGGGCGTGTTCTTGAACCAGATGGTCTTCAGTGCCGCGAGCGTGTCTTTGAACGCCGCGAGGGCGCGCGCGTCGAGTGAAGCGGGCGACAGAGACGGCATCTCGGCGATGCGGAAGTGGTTGTCTTCCACGACCAGGTGCCGGAGGCCGCGACCCCATAGGTCGTAGGCGCGAAGGTCGTGAAGAAAGTCGAAGAAGAGGGACAAGGCATTATTGGCCGAGATCCTCAGGTAATCCCAGTCCAAATTCAGGCGCAGCATGGGGCTTTTGCCCTCCATATCGACGCTGGATTTAAGGTAGCACGGGATGTGCACCGGGTAGAATGCGAGAACGACCGCTTGCGCCTCCTTGTTCACCATCATGATATTGTCAGGAAGCAAAACATGCCGTTTTGGAGTAACCACTTTGTAGTGGTTCCCGCTGACGGGCCGACCTAGACCATTTAGTAAAGAGTATCGTTCAGCAATCTTGGCCTCGTTGCTCGCTCCCGTTTCTACTCGCTTTTCGAGAACGATGTGTATCATACGATGACGCTGGAGGGAATATTGCCAGATGAGAATGCGGAGCTCCGCTGGCAGCTGCGCGAACAGGCTGAAGCTTCGGTGGCCAGCTTTTGGATGAGTTGGGTTGAACAGCTCGAGATGCGGTCGCCTGGGCGTCATCGTCACGGGTGCGACATCTGCGGCCGTGGGGTCTGTTTGTGAAAGTTACCAATGTGACAAGCAGGACGCGCACGAGATGTCCAGAGAAGCGTTCGCAGATTATTGCCCTTCCTCACGTCAGACCGGAATCTGTGAGGAGTAGGTATGGGGCGTTCAGCCATGTCTCACTTTCATCAAGGTGCAGCTGTAGCCGCTTCCCAGGTGACACCGTGGGCGTTCCTCCAATCGGGTGACCCGGTCAAGGTTGTCAGTCAGAGAACCATGGACTCGATTTTCCTCAATGGTGTTCTCTTCGTGTTTCTAAACTCGCATGTCTGGAAATGATCTTGGTTTCCGGGGGAGTAAGGTTTCTCGCTGCGGGTCGAAATAGTAATTGTCACAACATGTCTTCATCATCTTCACATGTCAGCGACGGGCCCAGTTCAAGGTTATTTACAGAAGGGCCAGCTGTTTTTCGAGGTGCGATCCAAAAGTTGGAGAATGGGCAGGAGTGAGACTGTGCTTACGCAGATTCGAACTTGAAAAGTTTCCAACGTGTGATTCCACATTCTGTCCTAGCAATTCCTAGAGCTTCCGATACTTCAGCGTGCTACATATGTAGATCGGCGTGAAACCTATGTAGGATGCCGTGAATAGCATCATTCTCTCATAGATATAGGATCGAAGTCCTCAGCTACACTTTTGACCCCTGATCCTCGAGCCCTTTCCAAATCTTCTCGCCTTCGTCAGCAAGCTTAGGTATTATTGCCCCCTTTCCACTCGGTGGGTCGGCATCATACAAGGGAACGACTCTCGTCGCGTCCTTCGTGACCTCCAAGATCGTCCCATTGCCGTACTCCGGGTTCTCGCAGAGCTCCAGCATGCCTCCCGCAACCCCCTCGGGCTCTATGAACAGCTCTGCGCCCTCACCCTGCGCCAGGTGCTTCTTACCAGGATCCTCCAGCCATAGAGGCGTCTATCGCCGCGCGTCAGCAATCTCTTTTGCTGGTTGAAGTGTAAAGTAAAGCTTGCCATGACCGCCCCTGGCGCAACGGCACTGCACCGAATCCCCATTCGGTCTCGCATACCGCCGAGGCACCGCACGAACTCGTGCAGGCCATGCTTGGTTGTTATGTACAGTGGCGTCCCAATCCCACATGCGTGGCCCGCGATGCTGCTGACATGCACCAGGCAGCCGTTCCGTCTCTGCTGCGTCCAGTAACCGATCGCGAGCTGGCTCAGCCGGATCGGGTGCGTTAGATTCACATCCAGCACGGCATAGATACCGGGCTCTGCATCCGCGCTGTCGCGGGACTCGGTCTGTCCATTCAACTCAGTCCTTGGTGGCTGCCAGAACGAGCTCCACGCGGGCTCGAAGATCCCGGCGCCCGGGATGACGATGTCGATCTGAGGGAAGGAGGTCAAGGCCTTAGCCCAGAGCTTCGTGAGCTGTGGCCAGGAAGCCACGTTGGTAGATTGGAACAGGGCTGAGGGCCGGCTCGGCTGCTGCGAATGAGGGTACTGGGTCAAGAGGGAGGATGCGCCGGGGCGGAGAGCGAGGTCGCCTATCATGACGGAGCAGCCGCGCTCGAGGAGCAATTTGGCGAAGGCAAGGTTGATGCCTATGAGGTGTGAGTGAGGTGTACGTAGTGAAAGGGTGCCGACAGGGTGTACCTGATCCCGCACCAGTGATCAAGGCGTATTTGCCAGCAACGGAAAGAGTCATGACTTCACAAATCTGCAGTATTGGTGTTGCAGTGAGCAAGGCGATTCAGCAGATAGAATAGATCCGTCATGACTGTCGGGTAGCGGAGTCATGAAATACTTCGGGCAGGTGGATGTGTGTCTTAGACAGACATCGGTCTCTGCCTCATCCCTTAATGGGTGTGTTTATCCGATGATACCTTGAGACCTAGACCCGAAAAGGTTATTGTTGACATACAGTGTAACTTGAGACCCCGCCTGTTCTGAGCGGTCTTTCAAAACAGTACATTTTTTTGTGCTATGCTGGTGGTGATCTACTAGTATGTGTGATGTGATCAGGCAGAGGTAGACTATCTATTATAGTGATGCGAGGAGAATTTCTCATCGTCACCGACCAAATTACTATTATAAGCACGTCAAACGCCAGTCTCCAACACATACGACCATACCCACTGGAGAACTCGGGATCCCGTCCGCTCTCCCATAGATAAGCCAGTGAGGGCCGGATTAGTAGTTGAGTCGGTGACGATCAGCGAACACCTGGTGTTGTATGTTCTTTTTGGGAGTTAATCAACATTATGTTGTCTAAATCGGTTGTAAGTAAGCAACACAGCGCTTATGCTGTCTTGACACCTTGTTCCTCATCGACGACTTGTCGAACTGCATCATTCGAAGTCACAACGCCCTCTTGGCGGCGATCATTCTCGTCGTCTTCCGGCTTGCCTTCTCTGGTGGCCCATCCATCGACGTACCGCAACGTCTGCCGGCTCCAAATCCTGTTCATGAAGAACAGCCGCACCGGCACCAAGATGATGATGATGATAGGAAACCCAGGAGCAGCCACCGTCAAGGTGACGCCAAACACAATGCCTGTGAGAACTATCTGTGTAATGGTGAAAAAATGAATCCCAGCCCAGCTAGCGTCTTGAGGCAGAGCAGGGAGTTCCGAAATCGGTGTGAGGAGGTGCCAGACCCTGGCGAGAATCGGGTTCACTCTTAGCGACTGGTAGCCCATGAACATGAACAAGCCTGCGAGGACCGATGTCGGTGTGAAGCCCAAAACATGTTGGAACGGAGGCGAGACGAACAGCAGAATCCCCGCCGCCTGGATGAAGGGCGAGAACCGTTGCTCGTACACCCGCAAGACGGGCTTTGCGGGAGGATCGTCGCAGGGTTCGGAATCCATGGCCTGGGGATCCTCATAGACCGTGTACATTAGAGACTCGGAGTGAAGCGGCGCCTGCGGCAGTAACCCGTTGGCTGGCGGAATTCCAAGGATGCCGCACATAATGGTTGTCGTGCCCAGAAGCATGACATCCCACGCATAACCCCCGGGTTTCTGGACTCCGTACCTCTTGGCCGTGCAGATGATGCTGCTAATCTCGTGGTCAAAGTAAAAGAGGACGGTTATGATGATGCCCGGAATGATTGCAATGAAAACCCACTCTATGGGGAGCTTCCAGAACTCAACAAAGAAATGATCCCGGCTCGGCAACGAGGGTCTGAACGTCTTGGAGACCTCGAGGCGATAGTGTGCGAGTTCGGCCAGGTCACCGACGTACGGCATGCCGATGAAAAAGACGATGGAGATGGCGGCAGCGTACTCCGTCAGGGCCATGCGGACGTACCTGTGGAACAACGGCTTCCATGAGACGGCCGTGGAGAGGAAGATGGCAAGCAGGCAGGTTCCCACGGCGCCGATGATAGAGTATAGGAAGGCGGCCATCGAGACGACGGCCTTTGTACGTTGGATCTCGAGGACGGCCTTGTGGAAGTAGATGATGCTATTAAGGAGGGAGAAAATGTCGGCGCTAAAGTCTGTGACGTATTGCATGGTGTAGTCGTGGGCGTTGAAGATGGCCAGGAGGTAATGCATCCACCCCGAGTGAATGAGCGACCACGCCATGAAGGGCAGGAAGGGAATCTGGAGAAGTCAGCGTGACATCGTACCACGGTGTAAGTGCGGCATACCTTGAATGATTTCTCGCATAGAGAATAGATATTCTCTGCCAGTACTGAGAATGGCCCAGTTACACCAAGGATCGTTAATGGCTGAGCCGAAAACCTGGAAAGCGTGTTAGTCGAATCCCATACAGATGATTTAAACTCCATAAAACCCCCTTCGGAGTCTTTGAGCATCAACTCACAAGGCAAAGATAATTCCGCAAAGCCCCGTACTAAAAACAACCTCGATCGTGCCCCACGACTGCCCCGTCAAGACGTATAAGTCGCTGGCAAAGGTGATACCAGGTAAGATATTGGTGAACAAGACGTATATGGCGCTCGCAATCACAAGCTGGTTGAACACAGTCCAGTCCGAGATATACCGCAGCGTGAAATTCCCAAAGTCCTCCTTGAGCAGCCGGAACGGCCTCAACTTGCCACCTCGGCGGAAGTAACTCCGCCACCTGCCACTGCGTCGTCGTTCCGCGCCCGCGTCACTGATGGATACATCCTCACGATCCCCTCGCTTCTCAGAATACCACTGTCTTAGACGAAGGCTGCTCTGAACGTGCGACTCGTGGGCCGGTGTTATGGCTTCACCCTGAGACCGAGGCGGCACTACCTCGTGGCATTCACTGTCGTCGGGTCGCCCCTCGGCCGCGAAAGTTGAGGTCATTAGAAGGTCCGTCCTGCTCGAACGGAGTATGATAGCAAATAAATATATATGGAACAATGCTAAGCAAAAGATAGGCCCGGCGATTTGTCGTTACCTAGATACACACAACGAAAGCGAAGGAACGACGTCCACGGCGGCGCCAAGAGAGCATTATATCGGATGTCATGAAGGGGGGTCTTCTCGGGTCTTATCCGAAAACTCTTTATTAGACAAATCGGCCCAACGCGCGGCCAGATTGGGTTTTTCGTCCCAACCATCTGTACCCTGGCCCGACAGTCACGGCACCAGCTTTCCGGCCAATGTCAACTTGCACAAGTAGGTATAATACCTGAGCGGTTTCAAGGTTTTCGACAAATTGGATTGCCGAAGTCGCCACGTGCTCTCATTGGCTGTCTTGGCGCAGGTGCTAGTCCACCGGGCTGGGTATAGCTCGGTGACCCGAGAGGCTCGGCATCTGACGTCATGACCGCCGACGAGGCGGATGTATGCCCCTCCAAGTCGGACCAATCACGGCATGCGCCGTAGTAAGGCTGCGAGACACCAACGCCAGGCTGATGAAATTTTGATGAATGCAACTCTCCAACAAACACCCGATTCATCAGCACTGGTCCCGAGTGCCCATCAACCACCCGCACAACAATGAATACTCAACCGATGTAGATCAAACCTATCACAGGGCGCTTGAAAAACCCTTCCGTGGGAACCCCTCCTCAATCCCCTCCACCCCCCCTCCCCCGCTTAAACGATGTTCCCGACTGCCGCGCGCCGGGCCTTCGCGCCCCGCCTCCAGTTCGCCGTCTCCGACTCGATCCCTCGCTCCTACTATCTCGGTCATCACCACGCCGCGCTGCGCGAGATCTCCGCGCGTCTCTCTGATGTTGGACTGGTCCTCGAGTGCCGCGACTACCGCGTACCCCTTACGAGCTGGAACCCCGTCCTCGACCGCGCTGTCGCCGGCCGTGAGCGCATCGTCGTCTACACCCACCGCGACCTCGGCACGGACAGCCCCGCCGCCGTCGAGCACGCCCTGCGCCGCTTCCACCGTGGCCACTCTGCCGTCGGCGGCACTCCGCAGCGCGTCGTGTTTTGGCGCAAAGACGACCCGGCGAGCACGAAACAGCTCCTTTCCGAAATCAGAAGCGTCGCGCACTCCGTCGACAGCCTGACGGGCATGCGCGCGCTGGTCGTCGGCATGCCCAACGTGGGAAAGAGCACATTGCTGAATAAGCTCCGTGTGCATGGGATGCACAAAAAGCCAAACGTCGCAAAGGTCGGCGCGCAGCCGGGCGTGACGCGCAAGCTGGGGTCGCCGGTGCGCATCCTCGACTCCGAGGGAGACGGCGGGTTGGGGCTTGGCGAGGGCGTCTTCGTTCTCGACACGCCCGGTGTCTTCATGCCCTACGTGTCTGAAGCCGAGGACATGGTGAAGCTTGCGCTCGTGGGCTCCGTCAAGGACGACCGCATCCCAATGGAGATTCTTGCCGACTACCTCCTGTATCGTCTCAACCTCACCGACCCGAGCGCCTACGCCAAATATTCCGAACCAACCAACGAGGTTAACGATCTGCTGCTTGGGGTTGCACGCAAGACGGGAAAGCTCAAGGCAGGCGGAGAGGCGAATGCTGACAGCGCAGCAGACTGGATCATTAAACAATGGAGGGCGGGGAACCTAGGCAAGTTCGTGCTCGATGATATCAGCGATGAGGCATTCAAGATAAAAGACCTCGCGAGGGAAGGCCAAGGCCCTCTCAGCATGAATCAAGCGCGAAGAAAAGAGAAGGAAGCAAGAAAAGAAAGAGCTCTTAACAAGAGCAAGGCGATTTAGGACACCAAATAACTGGCTGTCCGTGTTAGAACTATAGAGAGATACCCCGCACTGTGTATCATACATGTAAAATAAAATATTGTTTTCGCGAGAAAGCAGATTTGTACACCAGATGCCTTAGATAAACAAAGTAAAGTCTGACAAGATGGCTGAAGACAAGGCCTAACTCCAACTCGACGTGATTTCGTCGCCATGGAAAATCGCCGGCAACACTGAAAATCGCAAGTGTCCGGGTATCCGACAATTTCTCCTCGACCCTGGCATTACCAACTGACAGTAGAACTGCAAACCTATTGCACACAGGGGAGCTTCTGGCAATCCGTGTTGTTCTTTTCAATAGGATTCCTTCGATACATTTTCAACACCTCAACAAAGCCGTGAACGCCAACAAATTTCAATCCGTAGGGGGCCGTCGGATGCCACCGTCGGCAGGCCTAGATATCATACTCCGAAGCGAAACAGACCTTTGGCCTCGGACGAGCGACGACTCGCTTATATAAACGCCGAGGAAACAACCAGCAGAACTTTGGCTCAGGGTGCATACTGGTTCTGCCACCTCAACAGATCCCGAGTGAGGACATCCATCATCTCTACGCAGTTAAGCGCCTTGAACTCCTTAGTCTCAGATCTGTTCTCGTCTGCCGTGTTGGTGATGGGGGAATTCTGCAACTCCGCTTTGTTGTTGCCGTTGATGTTGATTTTGGGCCCATCCGACGCAGCCGTTACGCAGGGGCTTTGCTGTTGAGAGCTGTTTTGGCTACTTCTTGACCCCGGAAGTGCCTCGGCCGCCAACTCAACCTGTGTCTTGGATATAAAGTCGAGGAACGCTGAAACTCTGCGCTTCATGTCGTTCATCGACACTTTGCTGTGGGTGCTGTTTGCCTTACTCCTTGCACTATGCTTAGGGTTATCCGTGTGGGAGTGTTTTGTTATGCCGGCGCCAGTGTGATCATCATGATTCCTCCCAATATCTCTAGACATCGATCGAGCCGGAGTGTCTTCGTTGTCGTCGCGGTCCTTAGTATACTGATTCCTGCCTTTGCCTCTTTTCTGGTTGTTGCGACTGGTCTTCTTGTGCGAGCTGCCAACTGGCGCCTGGTTCGCTGGCGGCGTGTCCGGGGTCGGCGCAGATGATGGAGGTGCTTCGACCGGCGCTGGTGGGGGCGCCGCCGCCTCCGTGCTGGGCTTGACGGTAAGGCGAGGTGGTGCGGGAGGGACCTCTTCCGACGGATCTGATTCTGCGCCCACGTGAGCTTCAGGTTCCTTGCCCGCATTCGCGGGGGTTGTACCCTCAGCCCGTCTCCGGTCTGCACGACCCTTTCGTCGATTTGCCGCCTCTGCCCGTTGCCTGTCGCGCTCTTCGCGCTCCGACTTTTCACGTTGTGTCCGGGCACCACGAGGCTTCTTTGATTGGCCATTCCGTGCGATGTTTTCCTCGTCTGTGTCATCTTCAATGGCCTCTGTCTTCTCAGGAGGCGGCGACATTGATGGGGAGCTTGTCCGTTGTCTTTTCAAACTCGTCGAATTCCTAAACCTGTAAGCGAATGGCTTTGCAGAACCCAATCGAGCACTTACTCCTCGCTTCCACTGCGACCTCGCTTCGCTCGTCTTGTCCCAAGCTCTGTCTGATCCAGAGCGGTTTCTTCTTTGCTAGCTTCAATGGCCCGTCGCAACTGCTCATCCTCATCGTATGCAGCGTCCCGGCTGTTCATTGTCGACCTTCTTTTCGAGGCTTGGGTCGCAGACGAAGCACGTCCATTCTTGCTTGTTTCCTTGGGTGACCGGGTGCCGTCCTTGACTAGCGAGGCAGCCCGAGACGTGGCGCGCGATGGGCGGTTGAGTGGAAGGTAGTTGGAGTATCGTTGTCTACGAAGAACAATATTAGCAATCGAGAGCGATGGAGGAAGAAGCGGCTCCTGAGACATGGTGCATCCCATCCTTCAGTAGCCGGGGATCAATGGCAGTGGGCAACAAAAGTGTCCAAAAAGGAAGGTAGAGATCGCTTACCCATTGCTGGCCGCATGGATCTTGTGCAAGTCCTTGCGACATTTCTCACAAAAGTATTCGTCGGGGGAACTTTCTTCAGTAAAAATACCAACGCAAGCACCATGCTGCCAGACTTTGCAGACGTCGCACTGGACAAAAAGACCAGAGACCTCATCTGACAACTCGATACTGGCGAAGAAGTCTGCCTCTGGATTGTGCTTCCCGTGCTTAGAATCCCCCTCAAAAGGCGGAGGCCCCGGGTATTCGTCGAAGCCACAGACGCATCGCACAGACTCGTCATCCTCCTGTACGTCGTCGCTGGCGGTAGCCATATCGTAGGGGTCGGCACGAGCCTTGTCGCGGGCGTCCTCTTGAGCACGAGTTCGGCGTCGCGAAGGGAGGGCGTCGTCAAGGTCTTCGGGCGGTTCTGAGGAGAGCGAAGCGCTTGGGGTAGATTTGGCGGAAGAGGTCTTGTTGAGGGATCTGGTGGTCCTTTCTCCCCGACTCGAGAGACTCGACGTTGTTGAGGATTGCTGTGACTGAGAGACTGTGTTGCCTCGGGCTCGTGAAGAACGCCGAGGAGAGGGGGGTGCCATTGAGGCAGCGCAGTGGAAGGGCGAAGAGAAGTGGGCGACGAGGAGGGATTCGGAAGCGGGAGGAGGAAGGGTCGGCGGGGATGTGCGATTGGCGCAGTAGGATGGCTTGTTGTCGTGATGTCGGAGGCGGGAGGTAGAGGGTGCGATTGAGACGTCGGGGCGAGGAGAGGAGGAGTGAAGTAACGAGAGTGGGCAGTGAGCGGGTGTGTTGTTGTGGTTCTGCTTTTGGTGGGAAGGCGGGCGAGCGAGAGGATGCGAAGAAACGGGTGCGACTCGCACGTCAGGCTAATGGGAAGAGAGGACTCGGGTACTCCAACAAGTGTTCTGAGCAGATCGAACAGTTCGCATGTCTGACAATCGAAGACAAGTTACGATCATGTCGGGACAGAACAGAGAGAGAGTGTGTGAGGGAAAAGAGAGCGAGAGGAGCCGGAGTGCGGAGGTGGGAAAAGGTCAGAGAAAGTGAATGCGCACTGGAGACTGGCCATGGGTGAAGGAGATAGTAGGCGACGGACTGGACCAGCACCGCACACGCTTTGGGCCTGGAAAGTGTGGTGCAGTGCGCCGCTTTCTCTTGCTCAGGCGTGCAGTGCCATTGGCAGTGCCAGGGAGCTGTTGCTCAGGTGCCCTTCGAGTACTACACCCCGGGCAGGCAGACAGACAGAAAGAAGCTCTGCGGGGCTAGGACACTGTCAATGTCAATTGTGCTGCATAACCCCTGCACAAAGGGCCTGGGAGACGGATGGGATTTGTGCTCGGTGCTGTCGGAAAAACTTGGCGATGACAGTCTGGGTATCGGCGACTCTGGGCGGCACTGTGTCTTGCCCACAGATTACACTTCGGAAGGCAGAAAAATGGAGTATTGGATACAAGCGAGCAGGGATTTTCTTCCGACCCGTCTTCCAGCACAGCAACGACCCCTCGCCTGAAGGGGGCCAAAATACCTTACGGTCCATGCCTGCCTGTCCCGCGCCGAACAGTTCTCATCTGCTGTCGAAGCCAATATTTTAATCGCATTTCACACAACACACTGTGCAGTGTCTACGTACGCTCTGACCAGTGTCACTCTCACCTTGTTCCCTGCCTTCCGCCTCAACCTCATAGTGCAATCTCATTCACCGGGCCACGCTCACCACTCACACACCTCGACTTGACCCCCAACCCCCCGGCGGTCCATCCACAGCGGAGCCCTGGCTTGCTGACATAACACGTTTCGAGTGGCCCTGGTTGACCTACGTCTCCTAATCACACACTAGACATTATCAAATGCTGTCATTAGCAATCGAAGCTGGGGAATTCGATTTATACATTGGCTTTTCCACTCGATACTTGCAGAGCTCGACTTCGCCGTTGCTGCCGCTCTCTGCATTCGACTCCGTCCTTTTTTTCGATTACACTATTTGTTCTTTGGAGCTCCTGTGCGCACCAAAGGCGAACGCGGAGCAGACCCAGCCCAATTCTGGTGGACCGAGTTGGTATGCCCGCTCCCCTCTTCTGTCGACGAAGCGAGATCCGCCCGTACTGTCTGTACCTGGGCCTTGAAAGTGCAGCACACCCCTTGGCTCTTTGAGTGGAAGGGGAAGCTGCTCTGCTGGTCCGGATATTGCTGAATGCGCACGATGTGTTTGTCTGGCTGGGCGTTGGCCAGCTTTCTGTTGCGGACACATGCTGATGGTTGGGCATACTCAGGAATCAAGGGTTACGAGCTCCCCCCCTCCCCATCTAAGACGGACCCTCCACCTCGAATCTCCTAGCCCGCCAACCACCACCCTCGAGAACCTGTTGCTATATTCCAGGAAGAAAATCAACCCTGCCACTGCTTGCAGCCTCGAGCTTCATTGCGTGAATCGTCTCCCCCGCGGTGGTGTGCCTTGGATGGCTCGTAGCATGAGGAGTTATGGGTATGCCTCGCTCTTCTCCATCTCTAACCTCTGCCACACCCTTGCAACGTCCATCCTCTGAACCATTGCTTTCACGAAATGTTTTTACTGCTGTCCTCTGCAGCCTGTCAGGCGCCTACTCATATGCAGATGAGACGCCGGAGTTGACTGTGGCGGCCGACTGCATAGGCCATGCGCCTTTGAAGCTCACCGGCCTAAGGCTCCATCACTCGACCAAGAAGCTTGCTAACCTCGATGCCTCTTGTTCGGAAGCAGGTCATAATCGAACAATGTCTCCCGAAAGCGTTTCATCCTTGTTCCCACAGAGGCCGATTCGTCCTCTGCCGAAACGTCGCTTGCGGGAACGCCTTTCCCCCGAAGTCGCTGATTCCATCGAGTACCCTCCGGCGAACCAGAATACCAGCCCCCTGTTTTACTACCCAAATATTGTACGAGATGAACTGCCCACAAGGACAGGAGGCCAGAACGGTACGAGTCGAGGTGGCGTTGGTTACGAGAATATTCCACGAGGTAGCGGGGTAGCCGGAGAGAGTGACGAGGAGGAACTGGCCCTCAGCAACAGCAAGGTCGTTCGTCGTTCACATCCGGAGATCTTGAATCGCGCCTCGACAATGCCTCCGAACCCGCAACCACCGCCTTCGACAACATCTTCCGCGGATGGGTATGAGTCTTTCGAGAACACCAACAACAAAAAGAAGCGAAAGATTCCGACTGCTGGAGATTCAGTGCTCTCCGGTGTACACTCAATCGGTGAAATCAACTCAATAGGTGTGTCAACGGCAACGTCTCCGTCAAACGACAACGGCGACCTCGCTGTATCAACATTGTCGTCATATTATGGGGCTGGAAGCTTTGTTGCAAACAACCAAGGCATCTCAGGGCCAGGAAGGGGCCGATTTGGAAGGTCCAGGAATGGAAGAAGCCCCCTCAGAGCTTTATCCGACGCAACAAGTAACTGGGTTGGAAGGGGAGCCAAGGTCCGGCAGCCTCAATGGGCGACGTCAGGTGAGTCAACCTTTTTATTCCAACGGCTTCTATTGCGTCCTTCATCCGCGAAGGGCAGAATGGAACCAATGGAGCTTTGCGGTTACCTGCCTGCTGTAAAGAAATTAAAAACTTGGAGGCCGCGCCTGATCGCAGGCTAAGTTGTTCCTTCCCTCTTTCACTTTCAGCCCATGCCGCTGTACCTCCCTCCCTTTCTCTCCACCAGCCTTCTCTTACTTTCTTTCACAACAGTCAGACGTCGTCAATACCAAAGATGTGCTGCTAAATTCTGCTCCCTGACAGGCGAAAATCACGGAATCATTTCTAGTGCCATCGCCAATGCCGAAAAGGCCCCCTCAGCACCGGGTCAGGAGAATGTGAGCCTCCTGCATCAGCATTCCTCCAGTGTCAAATCCAGCCCCACTGCTACGCAGTTCACGTTCACCTGCGACTCCCCTGTGCCCAAGCCTCAGTGGCCAGGGACTGATCCTGCTGGTTTTCAACCTGGATACGGCCCTGGCGGCAAAGCCAAACACAATTCAATGGCGACTCAAAATCCGGCGGACTTGACCAGCGCTACTGCTGGTCAAACTACAGCGCCAACTGGCAAAGCAAATGCTCAGCCTGGCGGGTCAAAGAAGAGTCGTCGTCGCCGAGCTGAGAAGGAACTTCGAATGGCAGCCAAGCAACGCCGTCAGGAAGCCGAGTACAAATACTACAACAATCCGCCCAAACTTGAAGACATGTGGGTCTGCGAGTTCTGCGAATACGAGCGCATTTTTGGCGAGCCTCCCCACGCCTTGATTCGACAGTACGAGATCAAGGATCAGAAGGCCCGTCGCAAGGAGATGGAAAGGAAGCGTCTGCTGGAAAAGGCCAAGGCTAAGAGCCGGAAGGGCAAGAAACCAGCCAAGTCGCCCGGAAAGACAGCGTCACCTCAGAATCTGTCCCAGGAACAAGGTGGTAACGCGCCCATGGCTGCCGCAGCGAGCAGTTCAACTCATGACGACGAATATGCCGACGATTATGCACATGACGATGAAGATTTCGAGGACTCCTATTCTCAAGAAGATCCGCCGATGCTTTTGAGCGATGATCCTGATGGTGATCAGGAGCACGACTGCACATGTCCAACGTGCGGCGACTGCGGAGGACGCGAGAAAGACGTTGACGATCCTGGCGATATCGTTCAGTAGGAGGCTGCCTATGAAGGCTTTGGCTGGATTTGGAAATGCTGTCTGGATGCCGATCTTTATTTTCTTGGTCTACCCAACACAGCTCCTCCCTCGGCGGCACCTTCAACCCTGATTCGATAGTAAGTGGTTGAAAGGATCACGAATCGAGGGACGATCTTGGAAAGGCGCCAGTTGTGCAGAACATCGATCGCTCTAGGGTGTCGGCCGGTATTCATCGAGACGGCCCATTAACACTGTTGGCAAATTCATCTTGAAAGCCCCTCGCTGACAAAAACCCAACAATCATCATTACTCTCGATCACAACCGTGCGTACCGAGGAAGTCAATAAGGCGCCAGCAGTCTTCAGCACAATCGACGACACTAGGGTATGGGCCAATACACGCTCATACTCCGAGTATTAATTAGATATTGAGCGCCGAAGTATCGGATATCTTCTTGCATGGAAAGAACGCCTAGTCAAAGAGGAGAGCAGAATCCTTGAGATGCGTCTAGACATGAGGCTTAGTTTGAGCTCCTAGCAAGACCTTTTTTATTGGGGGAGGTTCCTACAGCGGTACATAACTAGCTCAGACCACCATAGCTACTTGCTCGCGGAATCATGACATTCACATTAGCCACACTGGTGTCAGTAACTTTTGCCGTATTGGCGTAATGAGCGAGCGGCTTGCCTGTGCATGTTCATCAGATATGACGTCATGAACCTGCACTGACTAGTGGCCTACCTAGTGTAGGCCTTCGTCACAACGCATTGTCTTATTAAGCAGATCTTTTGATGGATCATGTTCCCATCAGACCTCAGAGTCTTTTAGGTTAATCTTCTGCATGCCATCATACATAGGCAGATGAGACTAGATGGCATGGTCTCGGATCGTGCTGTGGCAAGCGTGTCGCCAGCGTCTGCCATGCATTCTAAGCTGCCACGAGGGGCTAGCAATCCACTAAGATGGCGCTTTTTTTCTTCTCTCCATCAGAGCGGATGCAAATATTAGTATATCTGAGAATAGCTTGTCCGACAGGAGAAGGCCGCAGCGCAGAGCCGGAGACAGCACCAACACAGTCACTAGCCACGCTACCCGCGTAGAGATGTCGGCCTTCCTGAATTTGAGGACCCGATACACGGCTGGCCCAGGCCAGAGTTGATCTGCCCCGTTCTTCATGGCCGGTTGATACAATCGGTATAGCATGCATGGGCCTTGAAAGTACTTTCGGAGAATGGAGTTATGGTGAAGTTGGGGAAGGTGGATGGGATCGGAATGGCACCCCGGAGGGTCCCATCCTGAAGCCGGCGGGGTTTTTGATATCGCCGAGTTCTCAGCACTGTTTCGCCGCTAGGAAGAACACAATAAGGGATAAAGGTCAAGATCTTGGCCTCATGGCCCACCAGCGCCGTCTCGCGAAACCCGTCTGCGCGTCGCTCACCCGTGGGGAAGGAAGAATCTCCGAGCAACGATGGCTGTGTGGAAATTCGACCAGGGGTGAGGAGCAGAGGCCCAGATGAGGGGAAGAGACAGGAAAGCTTCGACAGTCAGGCCTGAAACAACCCTGTCCTGTCCGTCGGCCCCATGGTTCTGTGAGACGTCGATCAAAGTCTCCACAGGAGGTTCGGCAGTCAGAACACTGATGCGCACCGGCAGGCGGTACGTCTATGCACACCACACTACGTGTATGCTACCAACCTGCCTAGGAACAGTGTGTCCTTAATTACGTAGTCTAACAGTTAGCTACCTACAGGTTACCTACCTGGGCACTCTCACAGTGGAGCAGGCCGGAAGGACTGATGAGGTTAGTTCATAGGTCGGTTTGCTCACTAAATCAACTAAACTACCAAGATAACCAAATACCATTCAATATTTACCCATGCCCTCAAAGACAGACAAAGACACAGCGGATGGAACAATAGGACAGGCACACGTCACGGATTGATATGTAGCCCCATTCCATAAAAGTTACTTACCTACACGATCGAGAAATCGACAGGTCGGGGACCTCGTGCGACGACCGTTCTCGATACGCGTAGACACCTTGGGCCGATTTTTGTCTTGTTTGGGCCGGCCAATGCCTGCGATACATAGGGTGCCAGGTCATCGAGGTTGTCACAATTGCGTAGCAGCCTAGCCAGCAACGAGCTGCAATGGCCAGCAAGGACATGATTAGCCGCAGGGCCCGTCGGATTGGCACCTCCCTTTCTTCGAGACGCTGGGTCAAACCCGGCTTGGTAAGGTCCAAAAACGGAATGGCGGCAGAGCCGAAACAAGGGTGACTCCAGTTCTAGCCCAGCAAAGGAGAGTCGAGCCAACAGCGGTAAGGTGCATTAGGCAGGCGCAAGCCTGCTGGGCTGCAGTCAGTGATGGAATGGGTCCCAAGGTCCCAAGGTCCAAAGACGGAAAGACTTGAGAAATGAAAGCTGTGTCCCCTCCGGAGCAGGGGAGACCCCCCATTGTGGCTAAACCCAACTCATATCTTCCGTCATCATCCCATCCCATCCTATCCGCGTCCCTCTAATCCACCAACTTCCTCCTACCCCAGCTTGAACTTTTTGTTCCCCCCGGACATCACCACCGCGCCCTCTCCGTCTTTCACATAACCCAAAACTCTCTTAAACGCCTCACCCCCACCTCTTGAGACCTTTATTCTACATTTTCTTTTCATCCGTTCCCCTCCTTGCGCCTTTGTATTCATATATGCATCCAATCCCATGCGACCTGCCATAAAACCGTCTCAGGCCTTGCGCCGTTGATCGACATTTCCGAGACCAGCAAACATGTTTGGAGGTTCGAGGCGCCACCGGCAGGCCAGCCAGGTATGTTATATCGCTGCGAACTGATGCTGCTTTGCCTACAGTTTGACTGCCGTCAGCCACTGCATTTATACGATTCACGGCAACGCATGTGTTCGCGACTGGCGCTCCAGGGAACCAGTCTTGCTTTGATACTGACAGCATGCGATTCCAGCCGTTGACCGCCGCTACCGCAAACCCAAACGCCGCTACCGCCGCCGCCTCAGCATTCGCGCGACGCGCGTCCACCTCTTCCCTCTCATCAGCCGCCGCAGCTGCAGCATTGCGGTCGCGACCCACGACACCAATCAATGTGGCCGAAGTACAGACGAAGCGCACGCAGAAGCGCAGCGCATCGGTATCATCGCATGGGAGCCAGGACACGAGAAGAGGGCTGCAAAGGTCCCCTAGTCAGAGCTCCATGACCGAGCGGACGTTCCGCTCGCCGTCTCCGCACAGGACTCCAATGACCCCCATTGATGCGCCGCCCGTCCCGGCCATTCCGGACGATGTGCGATCAATCACAAGCCAGAGTTCCTCCCACAAGAGAGGTACTAGCCTGCAGATGCAGCCGTTCCGCGTTGCAAGTCAGAAGAACAAAGAGGGTGCCGGATCATGGTTTGGGGCCGCAGTCGAGGGCAATTTGGCCAACGTCAGGAAGTCAGATGACCCAATACGCGTCGGCTCTCTAGAGTCACGCCCGGGAGCTGTAAGCCCAACTTCTTCTGTAAACTTTTCATACCCGAGGATGCCCGGCACATCGCCCCCTGCATCGCCAACCTTCGAGAGCATGAAAATGACAATTAGCCAGCGACTTGTCTCGCCCCGCCCAACAGAGTCGGTGACCTCGCGGACGACGACCACCTCAGAACAGTCCCTTGTTTATGATCCAAATTCCAGGAGAATGGTCCCTAAGGTGGATGCGTTGCCACGAGAGCAGGTTGTTCGGGATGCTACTGAGAAGCCCGTCAAGAAGAAGAAGAAGAAGCAACAGCAAAGATTGGCAAGGAGCGGTTCTCACCTAGCGAAAGGCACCGTTGGCAGAGTGCAGGGTTCTGCGGTTGCCTCTGCGGAGGCTGCGTCTATGCCTGCGCCAAACCAACAACCACAAGTTCGCGCACACACCGATGCACCCGACCAAGTGACTTTGCAGAATCAATCGCATATTGAAGAAACCGCGCAGCCGACCCCGACGCAAAGACAAACACCGGAGCCCGCGCCAGCAGTCGTACAGGAGCCAGCTCTTACATCCTCTGCCACCAGCAGACCTTACACGACTGAAAGCACTGAGCCAACTCACCAACAGCCTGCTGGTAGTTCTGAGGTCGAGCAGCCGGTCGTTCGCGATGTTCAAAAAAGTGATAGAGCCTCGACTCTGCCCACTCCAGAACTTCGTCAAGGCGCCCCTGTTCTAGGAAGAAAACCATCCATGGTTCAGGAGGAATCCGAGGATGAGTTGGCAAGCTCAAACGACGAGGCTGAACACAGTCAACAGCCGGTTGTGCACCGTACAGTTGCTGATGTTATTGAAGTAGTACCCATGAGGTCATCGGCGCCCAAACAGCCATCCTTATCGTCCGAAAGCACGGTTGTTGAGGCCCCAGCAAATATGTCATCCCAAAGGCAACCAAGTTCACCACGCTTGAACCAACCCGGCAGTATCAGGAATGCACGTGCGCAATCTGCCAGTCCTGTACGATCAGCGCGCTTCGCACTGGGCGCAGATCGGCTGGTCATCAGACACGAGCCGCCACCCAGATCAGTCTCGCCCCGAAAATCGGCCATGAAACACTCGACCAGTCCATCTCGCGGCGCCTCGCCTTCAGATGATGGCTCCGAAGCATCAGTGCCAAGTCGATTTGGCAGCGAGGCTACCGCAGTGGAGGCACCAATGCCACGTAAGAAGAGTGTGCGTGTCAGCTTTGATGATGAGAACACTAAGGTTATGGGACAATCAGCCGCAAAAACAGAGTTTGACTCGCCAGTTCTTCCTAGTTCTCAGCAGGCCAAACGGCATTGGTTTAATCATCTGGGCAGAAACAGGAAGAAGGACACTCTTACTCTAGACGACGATGAGGTTATGAAGCCTCGGCCAGCGCTGCCCTCGTTTGGCAGCGTTCGTGAAAAGAAGCCAAGAGATTCCGAGGAAGAGCGACCTCTTGTCCGGCCCCTCGAGTCACCCTCGCCATCCGGGACTGGTGCACCTGAACGTAAACCAGACCGGCCTGTTCCGACCGGCCAGTCCATCGACCACAACGTCGGTATGGTTCTCAGTCAGGAACAGACGGCCAGAAATGCTGCGAACATATCAAAATTCAGGGAGCCATTACCGCCCGTAGTTACTTCCTTAGAGGGCAGTGGTTACTACTCTCCCAGCAGCTCAAGTAACTCCGACGCCGAGGATGGAGATGATATTTTCCAGGACTCGGAGGTTGTTCAGGAGCCTGAACCTACTATGTCTCCTGAGCAAGTTAAGGAGGAGATTGTAGCCGTTCAGCCTGAGTTGACCGCTGATACTCCCGTCCTATCGATCCAGACAGCGCCAGTAGTTGGAGAAGATGGTCATGACCACAGGGAGGAAGACATCCCTTCAATATCCGTCATACAACCGACTCCGATTCCTAAGGAGACGGAGGGCAACCGTTCAGCAAGCTTGTCTGAGCAAGGCTACTTCGATGTTCCTGGAGGGTTTCCAGAGGACGAGAGCGAGGACAACGCTTCTCATCCTAATTCTCAGCCGAGAATGGCCATCATGAAGAAAGACCAACCGGCACAGGCGACGGGAACCAATGGCGGAGTGGATTCTTCTTTCAAAACCGCTCACCACTTAGCCCCCGTGACAGAGTCAGATTCCGAAGGTGACAGTATCTATAGCGACGCCTACGAGGATCTTTCGGACGTCGATGGTGACGGCTTCATGTCTTTGGACGCCGTCATTGCATCCCCCATTCAAGACAAGCTCTCTCATAAACCATACCAGAAATCAGTAGAAAAGACGTCTCAGCAGACGCCGGAGAACTCTAGTGTCACCATGTCCCAGAATGACACTCAATCTTCAAACGTCTCCGGCAGCTCGCGGCGGCCTGAAGATCAGCCTGAAGATGATTGGGAGAGGGCCAAACTTTTTTGGAGGGGATTGACCAGCGACAAGCGGAAGCAGTTGGAACAGGAAGCTCTAGAGGAGGCCGGGGCTGAAGGAGATCTCGAAGAAGTGATGCAGCCTGTAAAGGTCAAGAGAAAGAAATCTGTCCGGAAAAGCGATCCGGCGACACAACAACAAGTGTCTGCTAATCCAGAGCGGGTCTACCAGATTCAGCCCGGAACGCGAGCTATCGATGAAGAGGACGAAAAAGACTCCCCCACAACTCTGCGAAAGACTCTTCGTGATCGACATGGTCAAGAAACTGGGTCTGCAAATGGAAGGCTCCAGAAAGCAAGGCGTGGTGGCCAGGCTCAAACATCGCCAGCTTCTGGTGCAGGCATGCGAAAGACATTGCGACCAGACGCCTCGGGCTCTCAGATCGTTCATCCATCGCAACCCACTGCTATGAATGGCTTGAGGAAGTCCATGAGGCAGAACGGTTCATCCCCCCAAGCAGGGCTCGCACCTCAACCTCGTATGAATCCAACAGTCGACAGCCGGCCAGTCTCTCTCCAAGGCCCTCCGTCAGGCCAGGATTCCCGGTCCAAAACTCTTCCCATGGATAACTCAATGTCGAGTGTCGAAATGGCAAAAGCTATGCAAGCGACTCTCCGTCGCCGTGCATCCGACTCTAGCGAAAGCAGCTTTCGACGGGCCCGTCCCAAACAGGAGGGCTTCGGTTTCCGCAAATCTATGAGAACAAATACAGAGACCGACCTGTCGGCAACCGGTAGAAATTCGCGGTTCAGTCTTCGGTCGATGTCTCCTCCCGCTTCACCCATTTCACGGCCTGGCAGCATGGGCAACCGGACGACTATGCGCGGCACGTTGCGCAGCGACTCTAGCGACGGAAGTACGAGGCGTATGCGTCTGCCCACTTTTGGAAAGTCTTCGTCGTCAAAGAAGACTACTGGCAAACCTGGTAAGAGCCGGTTTGGCGACTCAAGCGACGAGGATAATGCTGGACAGTCCGGGTTCCGCAGCCGCTTTGCCGAATCCAGTGATGAAGATGAAGTATCGGCTCCTGCGCCAGTCACTCGCAACATGCCCAAAAGCAAGCGCGCATCGAGTTCTGCCGCGGCTGCGGCGATGAAGGTCCCTCCTACTCGCAACAATGAAAAGGCAGAAGAGTCACCGGACCTGCCTGACAGCAGTGATGAGGAGGTGGTGCGGTCACCAGCACAGCAGAAGCCCCTCTCTCCGAGAAGGGCTTCAGGCGCTAGCGGTCGTCTTGCGAAACCTCAGTTGGACGGACAAGGGCTGCACCGTTCGGGCTCTGGACGCGGCGCACTCGCTGAGTCTACAACGCCTTCTATGGGTACTCAGGTGATGTCCCGACCGGACAGTCATCAACGCCGTAGCAGCTTGCTTTCCGTCCTGCTACGAAAGAAGGATAACGAAGCCGGCAAGATCTTGCGGCCCGCCGCCAGTGAGAGTGGCGCCAGGATGGACACCAAACTAGAACGTAGCGCCTCTGAGATATCAGCTCTTCGAGGAGCGACCCCGTCGTCGAAGCCGCAGAAGCGGACAACACACGACAACTGGCCGCTCGTCGAGACCCTTGATGACGAGAAGCGACCCATGACAGCAGATAACAACAGGCCGATGGATGCATCGAGGCCGGTATTCATGAAGCGTCGCAGCACAAATCAGGTGCTCATCTCGGGTTTGTCCAATGACCGAGAGGGCAGTGCCCAACTTGATATCTCTGGGAAGAAGAAGAAGAAATTTGGCGCGCTCCGACGTATGTTTAAGCTGGAGGACTAGAGGTCGAGTAAAATGCGCTCAGATGTTTGCTGCATGCCTTGATCAGCAGCATCGCCTTTCCCAGAGAGCCTTACCACTGGCTTAGCGCGCGCACACACTGAGGACTGTCGCATTTCCTCAACGACAATAGTTCCGACAATCACATATCGAATTTATCTAATATTAGCCAGCTCCTCCGCCTTGAGACGCTTGGCCTATAACTTTCATTCATTTAATCGTCACCATCATCACCGGCGGGAGCAGGCGCTTTTTGAAGTCCCGCATGGATTGATGGGGGAGGGGGGCAGCTCTTCTCACACGCCACTACCACATCTATACATGCACGCATACACATCGCCTCAAAACGCGCTTGTTTCTTCACGTTACTTTACACAACATACGGTCTTTCCGCAGGCAGCAACACCAGCCAAGGTGGCAACCCGTTTCGACAGAGGGGGGCGTATACAGGGGAATCGGGAAACTTGAAAAATAAGGGAGGGAAAGGTTCACGCTGAAGGGAAAGTGGGTGGGAAAATGTCCATGTGCACCATGCTCTCTTTAATAGTGTTACAATGATACCAAACAGCAGCCGTGGGGGTATTAGCCATGCTCGAATCAAACATGATCGTTGATGCCGCAATCCGACTTATTCCGTTATCATCCTCTTCAGGAGTAGCTCGCATTGATGCCATCCCTTGACCCGGTCTCCTGGAAGATTCTTTAGCGCCATCATGCGAGGATAGTTTTGATGGGATTTGCTGTGGGGGGGTTCTCGCTCTCGCTGTGCCTCGTTGTGCAAAGCGAGCAGGGTATCATATCCCGTGACGATGCAGAGCCACAACCTTCTTCTTGAAGGAGAGGGGGGGGGAGGCTAAAAAGAACCGTCAAGTCCTTGAACATCAGAGCTTGTACATACAACTTTTCTCATGACCAAGCCTCGCGCGCCAGCCCGTATCATTGGCGGCGGCGCGGGGGTATTTGACCCGAACGCGACAGGTCTCCCGACAACGGGGCACGATCCTTCCGCGGGTTGAGATGGCATCTTGACCAATCGAGCAGCTATTTCGACCTCTGTAGTCGTCCATGAGCCGGCAAAGGCCAGGCATCATCAGCATTAACCCCATGCCGCCATGGACCTGATTTGATAAAACCGTCGTCGAAGCTGTTCTTCGACAATAGCATTGTAACACTAGCCCTTGCCCAAACGGGTGCTTCGAGAAGGAACCGAATCTAACGCCATGGTGGGTAACGCTCCAGCCCAAGCGGGCTAGGACGGTTCATGGTTTGATGAACAGTCAGTGGGCGGCATTTTGTAGAGCCATTAGCGCGTTGGCCCTCGACCGACGACGTCCCATACATCACACGCCGTTCCAGGGGAGGGGTCGACTGGTGTTTCGCTTTGACCTTTATGCTGTCATGAATCGTTTGCCGGCCGGAGAAGGATGGCGGAGGGCCCGGGAGGCTGTGAGATACCACGAGCGAGCTTGTTGAAATTCGACCTCATTGGCGTTTGCGTGGCGCGATGTCGCTTCTTATTATCCCCTGCTACTGACTGGCACAAGGGAGCCTCGGCTGTTTGTCGTAATGTCCTCATCTCGGCGGATTCGAGTCGTCTTCTGTCATGGTAGCCTTTGCACTTGCGTCGACCAACATGGGATGAGCTTGTCGACCGAGAAAAGGAGGCGGGAAGGGAGGTGATGATCATGGTTCATGATGCACTGCTCGCGAGACAGCACGTCATCCCCCCTTCCCCGAGAGTGGCAGGTTGTGTCCGGACTTTTGTCAAGTGATGAGCCAATAATTCCATGCATTGCCGTTCCGGGGAGGAGTTGTGGTGTCGCAAGGTCGCGGCGCCTGGTCACCCGACGTGGCTCTTGTATGCTCCCCCGCATTGAAAGCGATCAGAAGACCACGGTGACAAGGGGAAGTTGGGGAATCGGAACGGGAGCCGCGCAAGATGGGGAAAAGAAAACATCGATTGCCTACACAGGTAGTAGTAGTAGTTCGGCCCTGGCACCAAGGTTTGCGAGGCACGCCGAGCTACGTTCTGCAGAGCGCTTCGTTTGGTTCGGACAAAGGGTAGTTTCAGCAGTCTCGTGGTCGGTGGAAAAAGACGTGTGTATGTGGTGTGATGTGACTGGAGCTCTTGAACTATCTTCCCCTTCCCAGTCTCCACACCTCCAATCCTTCCACACTTGGATCTTGCACTATGAGCCGCTGTCAGGGCACGTCAATTCAGAGCTAACAGGTCTTGAGCTGTTTCGGGCAAGGAGATGGAGAGCGGTGAGAAGGCAGCTGTGTTGTCGGTGAGCAATGCGCCGTAAACCGTGAGGAGCAACGGTTACCACGTTGGGTCCCGGCAAACTTTGCTGTCTCGGCCAAGGCCGGAATTGGACCAGCGGGGGGGCATGCGCCAGGCCATATACATACAACTAGTGGACTGCCACGGCGTGTATGGCAACACGTGTATCCGTAGTTTTGCTGGGGAGAGCCGCCCTTTGTCACTGCCCTGGCAGACGGGGATGCATGGGTACATGTCGGCCGAGTATTCGTAGGGCATACCATATCCAGGCGGCAGCCGGAAATCGTCCCAACAAGTTGGCCGGGCTTGCTTCGGCATAGACGTTCAGTCGGAAGCAAACGCAGAGAGCTGTGCGTGGCAAGACGTGACCTCTCCCTCCGCCTCTTCACCCGTCTTTAGCAAGACATGAGCACCCGTAAGCGTGGAAAAGGGTAGGAGACGTGCTGCTTCGTCTCATGTGATAACCGCAAGAACGGCTATCGGACTCGGCCAATTGCTATCTTGTCACTTGAGCCAGCAGGTACATCGGATTGAAATATGACGGGCGGGCTTGGAGCTCGGGTGTGTGGCAGATGTTGGGATGTAGGGTTGATGCCGGACGGCTCCCAAGTCCCAGGGGGGCGAACACCACCAGAGGTCACACCAATTTGTTCTAGAACGCCATTTCTGGGGTCGTGGGGGCCGCATCCCTGCTGGGGTTATTTTCGCGGTTTACTATGTATAAGCCTGGCTTCCGAGAGGCTTTGCACATACCGCACAATGTACTCCGTACTGCTATAAGGCTTGCTTTCCCTCCTGGTCGCACACTGTAGTAGCGGGCGACGGTGGCGGGCATGCATGTACGACGGTGCTCAGCAGGGAGGTGAAGGATTAACCAGATCTGTTCTGTGCCTTTGAGACGGCGTATGCCGGCCATGGAAGGGTTTGTTTAGTGGCAGTTTGCATCAGTTTTGATGTCGGTAGACCACCCATTTTTCGCTGCTTGCCCAGGTTCCCGCCCCCAAGACGATGTGTGTCTCACCGGGGCAAGGCGGCAGAGTCGGGATTGGGTAGTAGTATGGGGGTGATGCCGGTTGCTTCTCACGATACGACCGGGGGATCTGACATACAGGAAATTACTGCAACCCAGCCGGCCCCATCTTCAGGCTCGCAGCGGCTGGAGGACAATCAAACGAGGGCGTGGTCTTGCTGGTTCCTTGGTGGCGTTGAAGAGCTTTGCGGGCGCGCGTGTTCCTATCAGGCTCTGAAAGAGCATTGTCGACAACCAGGGACGGTGGTCACGGACGGGACCCAAAGCTGACTGAAGGTTGATGTGGACATGGCTAATACATGCATGTAATGGCAATAGGTACGTAGGTTATCGTGGCTGGGGAGTCAAAAGACGCGAAGACGAAGCATATCTATTACCGGTCTAGAGCTTGATGGGCCGAGGTCCAAGGTCCAAGGTCCAATCTCAATTGGCAATGCCTTTTCAAACTCTTTGGAGGGCATGAGGTGCGGAGCGGAGGAGAAAACCACATGCAGAAGAAGACGAGGAGGAGGTGCTTGTTTTTGGAGGTCAAGCTGGTGGGCAGGATGAGTGGTCGCCAAGATAAGCTCAGGTAGGTAGGTGTACGATAGTGTGTACCTGGCGGAATGGAACTAACGTCAGGTAGCTTTAATCCACTGCGCCTGTAGCATTACCTTACCGTTACCTATCCACCCAGCTGCCTAAGTGGGGCATACACCTAATTGATAGAAGTACCTAGGTACTAGGCAGTACACGGTACCTGCACCACAGCAGGCGGCGAGGCCGTGTTTGGGCGTGCGCTCAAGTCACAACTGAAGCGTGCGCAAGAAGCCGGTCAGGTGTTGCTCTCTCGCTCTCACTTACTACGTAGGTATCTCTGCATGCGCTGCCCCCTTCTCTGCTCAGTGTTCAGGGCGGAGTCTTCCTAGCTTGGTTGCTGCCGTCGCCCGTCGCCGTCCCCCCGTCTCAAAGCCCCGTTTTCTCCCTAACCCGGCAGCGACTTTCGGGTTCTACGAGGACCCAGAGCGACGTCTGGTCGGGGAATCTGGAATAGCACAAGGGGGAGAGGGAGAAATCACGCCCTTTCGTAAAGGGATGGAAGTCAACTTATCTACCTAGGTAGACCCCAAGGTAGAATGCCACAGTGTCGCGATCGGCACGTCCATGTTTGTTGTGCTTGGTCTGCGGAGAGACCGAAAGAGAAGCCCGAGAAAAGAGCTTAACCTGCGCCACGACCGTCCCTATCCTTATGGGGTCCATGCCTCGCATTTCATCAGACTGAATATGCCCTCAGAACCTACCTGGCAGAGACATCGGTCAGCCCAAGGATGAGACGGCTGGCAGACCCATCCCGAGAACCTCTTGCCTCGTTGAACTGCGGAACACTCCAGAGCCTCGAGTCTTGTCTTGTGTGTTGTTGCATGCTGTTGATGCTGGTTGCTGTTGGAAAAGTACCGAGCGCAATGGTCAAACATCAAAGGGGGAAAGATAAAGTCCCGTGCTCTATTCCCAAGGGACCAGGCAACGGTCACCAATGCCAATCCCAACGTCAGCTTCTGGATATCTTGCTTGAGCCATCCGCCATCCGCCATCCGTCCTTTCTGTTCCTGCTTTCCCCCCTCCCCACTCTCGTGCCCATGTCCCTGGTCGGTCCCAAGTCCCCTGCTATTAGGTACCTACCTAGGCTGGATAGTGGGTAGGTAGTTTAGCAGGCGAGAGAGCATATTACTGAAGCCCACTAAAGCTTAGACTCTAGACCATCTCGTCTGTTGTATCTCCACGAGGGTTTAATGGAAGGGAAGAAACATATACGTCGCACACACACGCATACCATGGTATGGTCGTCTGTCAGAAAGTATAGTGCATGTACCTACCTAGTAATTAGTCTATTGCAGTGAGGTATTGTAGGATTGTAGGTCGTAGGTGGAGCAGGGGAGCTGAGGTAAACATGCGGTATCCTTGAAAGCAGCCACCACCGGCAGGCTGGATTGCATTGCATTTCTCAACTGCCACCGGACAGCGAACCAAACCGGACGAGACCCCACGGCCACGTTCCCTCTACATACAGATGCCAAGTCTAGTTCAGTGAGCCTTTTTCCCCCTTCTTCTTTTTTCCTTTTTTTCCTTTCCCAGAGCTGGCCAAAGCAGAAGCCATAGTTCACAACCCTGGGGGGCTTGGGCGCTAGAATGCACCTGACTAGACTGACTGGCTTGAAGACAGGGCGCCTAGCAGCACCCACTCACTCCCTTCTACCCACATCCACATCCACGCCCACACCCGTACCCATACCCATACCATACACAACACCCGCGCAAAACCACATACTGGACAAGGACACGCTGGACGCTGAACAGGCACTATACCGTGATTGCGGCCCACGTCAAAAGACAGGTACCTCAGGCTTAGGAGCCTGAACTGAGAAAGTCCCCTTTCCTGGCCCATTTCTTTCCACTCCGTATTTTTTTTTTGCCTCTTCTCTGCTCGAAAGTCGCCCCCTTCTCTTTCCTTTCTCCTTCCTTTCCTCAGGGTGATCCGAGGCGCGGCAACACACCGCATCTCACCCATATACAGGTACCTACCTACCTTACTTTTACACACCGTCTTGCCTTTTTCCACCTCCGGCTGCCATCGTACCCTTCTCCCTATCAAGTCTGGACAAACTGGGTTTTTTTTTCCCCTCCCCTCCCCCCATTCTTACTCCCCCCTCACCATTCCTCCTTCCCTTTTGCGTACTCCAATTTACGCCATCTCCCCTCATCCTCTTGCCTGCCACACCCGCCCAAGACCGATGCCAACTCCTTTGCAGACGATCACGAGAACATACGCCGCTTATATGGGCTCCGGACTTGACTCACCTGTACACCGTCCTATCCAACGATTCGATTCTACCTTGGACACGGACCCGATAGCTCTGGCCCCTTTTGTTTACCAAGCTCTAGCCTCTTACTGCCAAAGTCTGCATTCAACGCTGCATTCTTTTAATATCCAAGTCTTTGACTTGTTCTAACCTAACCTAACCCAACCACGCCTGCTTCGCCTCAGCTCACCTATCCTATCTCACCTCGCATGTTCCGCTCAATCAGGTTTCGACATAAGGCACCGACTGCACCTTGAGTCTCGTCTCTCGCCTTCTTCTCATCCCAGCGTCGGCATCCATCTTTGCATCGGCATCGGTTCTTGCTCAGCGGTTCTGCTTGAGGCCCTGCGTACCTCCCCTCCCCACCACGGCTAGTTACTTTTGACAAACGCCGAGCCATTGCTCATATCACCACAATCCCGCTAGTTTGTGCCGCTGCCATCTGCACACCGGCAACCCAATCCTTCTTGTCAACACCGCCAATTCATGAAAACGGCCATCCGGACCCAGACAATCTGCAACAGACGGGTCCCACCGCCTCTTTTTCTTTTTTTCTTTCTTCTTTTTTTCTTTTTGACGTAGTGTACTTCGAACCCTCGAATCCGAATCGCATCAACCGCTCGGCTCAGCGAAACCTCCACCTATCTTATGCCCGCAGTTGCATGTGGACCGAGTGACCAACCCACGCTGCAGCTTGCTTCTCACTTGCAGCCGTCTGCGTCTTGTCTCCTATCGAGCCGAACTGGTCATCACGTCAACTTTCCTCCACGTCATATTGACCTGTAGCGCGATCATGAACACCCTTGTTCCACTCAGGTAATCTTCATCACAACTCGCAAGATTGCCCCGGACGGCCGGGCCATCTATGCCTTCCAACTACCTATCTGAACCCTTGACTTTTCTACCTACCTCCTTCAAGTCCTTTGCCGTCTCTGCCGTTGGCCATCTGGTCTCGGTAGGCAATACATTCGCTTCGGATGGATTTACCCAAGGGCCTGGTCAAGGATGACAGGCGCATCTATGATGATGTCGCGTCACTCACGCAGCCTCTTCCGGCAGATTTCATCATAAGAATGTGGCGCCGTAAGTCATGTCCAAATCGGCATCCAGCCATTTCAGCGTCCTCCCCAAAGCTCTAATGCCGCATTGCAGTCTACACCACAACAAACCTCAAGCTAGTTGATCCCACCGCACGTCGTCTAGAAAACCTTTGGTGGCATGTGATGGGCAGCGACAGGTGTAGGCTGAAAGCAGCCACCGTGGCCAAGCTTTGGGAACATATCTCATACGGCCCTACCTTTGTGCCTCTCAAAGGCTCACCAAACCGCTGGGAGGGGCCCTCGGTACTTCACCCCACCTTGCCTGACACCACACTGGCCTTTGCTAATGGCAATGCACAGACGCCCCGTTTCAACAGCCAGCATGAATCCGATCCGCTTCTCAGCGCTCAGCAGATGAACCAGGATATCAAGATGATTTCAGAGCAGTCGGCACTCAAGGAGCTCTCTGCTTCGTCGTCCCGACCACCACCGCCGCATCCAATCCTGAAGAAAACCAGGGGGGATTCAAAATCTGGACCCCGTCCGACGGCTCGGTTTGTATCGCCACCTGAGTCTGCTGACGAGGACTACAAAACCAGCGAGGGGGCGTCGTCCGGGAGCACAGCAGCCAGTGGCCTGGAAATGCGCATCTCATCAATAGCATCACCGACAAAATCGAGCAAGAAGAAAGCACCGACCCCGGCCAAACGCTTCGTTGCCTCGGCTGCGAACAAGAGAAGACCAGTCCTTCCAAGAAGGATGAGTTCACAGTCCTCAACAAGCTCTGACGTCATGGCCAAAGACACTGGTTCTGCAAACGGAACCAAACACGTTGGGACTTACACCGTGATGCTGCCCCATGCTGAGCAGAGTGTAACCCAGGGTAGTATTGGTCCCGAAGAGGTCGAGAAACCCCCAAGCGCCAAAGCGTTGGGAAAGAGGCCCGTGAATCGGTCATTGACGGAAACAAAAAGCTCTTTGAAGTCATCTCCAACCGTTGTAGCGCGGCAGAAACCGCTTGTTGTTCAAACGACAAGCCGAGCACCAGCACCCGCGCCGCTGAGCAGATCCATAAGCGAACTATCTGGCTACGAGGGAAACGGAGCGAGAAACGAAGACCCCAGGACGCCTACGAGCATTTCAGCTGCATCGCCCGTGCTCTCGTCACCAAGGACCGGGTCCTTTTCGTCATCGCGTTCACGCCTAGAACCGACAACATCGATTTCTGAGTCTTATCGGCCGAGAGAGGCCAGCATAGGTCGCGGTCCTGCTCAAGGACTACTCTCTAGCGCCACAGCGAGCACGTCCAATGTTGCGGCCGTCGGCCATGTTTCAATATCTGGGGAACCAGACCGTCATGCTTTGGAGGCTTTGGGGTCGCTTAGCGAGGAACCGAAAGAGTCCCCTCGGCGGGCTTCGTCATCGTCACACTTCACTCCAACCATGCCAAGTTCTACACCCGACGTACCACTGGCCCGGACGAGAAGCCAACTGACTCTACTACTAGAGCGCGAGAAAGAGCGCATCGGGGACAGATCAAGACCGAGGCCGTAAGACGCACTGCAAGCAGTGCCATCTCTTATTATCATATAATCTATGTACTAATCGCGGAGCACAAACTGCATTGACCAGGGCTTATGGAGTTTGAGGAACACAAAAAACCAGAATCGTCCGACTACTATCATTCCAAGAGCTTGCCGGTCCAGACGGTTGTAGTTGGGCGTGGCCAGCTCCTACGTTTATTGTTCTTTTGTTTCTCTTCGTCAGCTCGGCAAGACCGACTCTTGGTCGAGAGTCGATCGGCGAGTACCTATGCATCGCATGAGGCGTTCTTTTTTACAGACGGTTAAAGGAGGGCGACGGCCCGTCAAAGCATTGCAGTGGAAACAGCGAGTTACAAAATAGTTATTCGGGTGGTTTTCTTGTTGTTTCCTTTTTTTTGGGGGGGGGGCAGGCCGGTAAGAGGAGGTTTATTGGCGTTCACAGCCGTTCAAGCAAGGTGGCGAATCGTTCCGAGGCTGGGTTAAAGTTGAACCGGGAGGATGCTTCTGGACCGACATTGCACAGCAACCGGCCCAACTACATCTATTGACACCCTAGATAAGAGAGCTCTTTTGTGTTCAACGCGTCGAGGACCAAACCTCATCCAACGTATCACTGTATTGGCGATGTGACTGCGCAGATGAGTGCGTGTTATGTTGACTGAGACACGGCAGGGGATGGCATCAGGTCTAAGAAAGACCTAGGCTGGTTTCTGAGATGAATGCCTGACTCGGCTTGCTTAACAAGGCCGCAAGGTGCGGCCGCTACAAGTCAAATGTTACTGGGAATCCTACCGATTGCCCAATGGTTTGACTCGAATAAGGGAAGTAAGCGACAGCATGCTCTACCCCGGTCCGTTTGACCATCAGACTGGTAAGTGTAAGTAAGGGGTGGGGGGGGCGGAGAGGTGGGAGAAAAGCAAAACGCAACTGGTCACGAGGATTAATGATTTCTGCCTTAAGAGGGACCGCCTTAGAAACGTACGTACCTCTCAGGTCGTAGTTTCTGCGACAAAGGACGAGGCGGGTGGGCGAACCTCCTCGAGAGCGATACCCACCCCGCCTTCGCCCCCATAGACTATAGTGCAGCTCATCAGGCAAACCAAAAAGAAAGAAAAGAACGATGGCTTGAGAAAGCAGAGTCCTATCGAAAAAACGGAGATCAGAGGATTCACTTCCTCCAGGCCGGTCCTGACGCCTTACGCAAAACCCACCCCACGTCTCGGCCCCCCCTGACCTGCCATATTGAGCACGAGTGGCAGCAGGGTGGCTGGATGGATGAGATGAGATGGGACGGGATGGGATGGGAAAGCTGTTTGAAGCTACCTACCCTGGAGCTCGACAAGGGCTGCCCACTGCGGGGTAGGTACACAACGACACACCTTCGGAGCCGGGAACGAGGAGGGGTAGCTCACAGCTCTGGCTGATTAGCCGTTGCAAGCCGTCTGCTGACTAAGACGACATGCAGTATCTTCTTCCGGCGGCCCAATATCTTCCCCCACAAGAGGCTGGGCTCTTTTCATCTAGTTGGAGGCGGCGCTGTATCAGTGTCAGGAAGCTTCGAGCTGCCCATCCCTGCGGCTATCGGTTCGTGCAGTCTGGTACAGCAGGGCTGTGTTCAGCTACTACACTGAACTTCGTTCCTCACAAGCACCCATTCCACCAGCCAGCCAACCAGCCAGCCAAAATGAGGCAGCACCCCATGGGCCCTGCATGCGCATGCAGCGAGGGCGAGAGGCGTGCTTCGGTACTCGCCTCCTGCCCCCCCAGTGTCCTCCTCAGCGGGTGTGCAACCCGACCCAGCGCCCAGCGCGCCCGTTTCCACCGGTGTCGTCGCACAACATACACAGCACGCATGCACCCCATCTAACCTCTTCCCACACACTCCCCCTTTTGCCTGGCAGCGTGCATTCGCTCCCTTGACCGTGCAGCCGTCGATACAGTGCGTGACTTACATGTATGGCCTGCGGATGCAGGCAGTGACTTGGACGACGGGGGAGGGGGGGTTCCAGTGGCCACATGGCACCCGCCGCGAGCTTCACCATGGGACATCTGCTGCTATTGATACCAACTTCGCGCTTCCGAGATACCAAGATTATCTACCCTAAGACGAGGGTGGTTCGGGAGGTCGAGATCGGTGAAGGAGGATGCAAGGCCGTGTAAGTGGAGGACCGGTGGGGGTACGCTTTCTGAACGACCGTCGGTCGTCTGGGTGTCGCAGTGGAAAACGCGTCGACGGCTCCGTCAGATAAGCCTCGCCACATTGTATGTCTTGCTTCCTTTCACAGGCTGAACCAGGGCGGGGAATTATCACTAGACTTTTTGAGTAATATAATATTAATTTGCAATACTCCTTTGACAATCAACGGATAGATGTCAATGTTCTTGGAACCAAACGCCCATCATTTCAGCACCGAATGACGTCTCTCGCCTTTTATGCCTTTTCTTCCCCATTCTGGCCATCAACATGTATGTAATCGTTCTCTTATGTAACAGTGTAACCGCCGTCGACTCGAAGGTCAGCGCCCGTAACGTACTGGGCAGCGTCGGACAGGAGGAAAGTCACGGGGCCCATCAAGTCCTTAGGCTGACCCATCTTGCCCTGGGGAATTAGGGATGTCCACTTCTGCTTGAGGTCCGGGTTGTCATCGAGGATCTTCTCGGTCCTGTGGCAATGAGTTAGCAGCTTTTTATAACATTCAGTTGGCCACGATATCGGGTGCTTACAAGGCTGTGAGCATGTAGCCGGGCGAAATGCAGTTGACGCGGATGCCGGCGTGGGCCCATTCGACAGCCAAGGAAGCAGCCAGGTGGCGGACACCAGCCTTGGCGGCATTGTAAGGTCTATTCGATATGTGTTAGCTGATAAATTCTCGAGCAACTCTGGAGGAAGAGCGACGTACGCCTGCGGCTGAGGGACGTTGACAATCGAACCAGACATGCTGCCAATAAAGACCATGCTGCCAGGCGACTTGCGCTCCATGAGGTGCTTAGCAACGCCAATCGCAAAGAGGTAGGTACCGTCCACGTTGACGCCCCAGAGCTTGCGCATGCGATCGATCGGATAGTTAACAGCGTCGAAGTTCTCGGTGAAGCCGGCCGATGTGACTAGGTTGTCAATCTTGCCGTGAGCAGCGAGGACCTCGGCAAGGCAGGCCTCAACAGACGCCTGGTCTGAGACGTCTGCGTGATGGGCAGTGACCTTGGGGGCTCTATGATGTATGGTTAAAATCCAATTGCGTTCATAAGAAATCAATTGAGTGTTCGGATAGCGTACCTTTTTGCTTCGGGGTTTTCTCTCTTGAATGCCTCGATCAGGTTCTTGGCCTGGAGCTCTGCCTCTTCCTCTGTTTTTCTGTTAGAACTAGTGCTTGTGGAATGCGAATTATAATTCAAGGCTTACTATTGAGGTCGACAATGGCGAGATCGCTGCCAGAGTAGACCATGCCCTGGCCCATAACCAAGCCCAGACCGCGGGCACCACCGGTGACGACGCCGACATTGCCCTCCAGAGAGAAAGATGCAAGTGTGGGCTTGCCAATGCCACCGCCGTGGCCACGGACAGGCTTACTGGAAGGAAGCTCGTGGTCCTCGGGGTACTCGACCGTAACGTCGGGGTCGGTTCTTGAGTACTGGCCGGGATGGGGCTTCTCTCTGACATTGGGGCTGCCGCTGATGGATCTCGACTGTTGTTGGTGCTGAGGCCTGGTAGTCGTGATGCCTGCTTGGGCAGTCTGAGTGGACTTGGCGCGTGTCTGGGCGTGCTGAGTGATGGGACGGCCCATCCGAACGAGCCGGGCGCTGAGGGGACGAAACATTGTGACTGTCTTTGTATTGCGCAGAGTGCTGTCGTCCGTAAGACGTCTCCAGCGAAGGTGAAAGTAAGGTTCTCAACCAGAAAGGGAGGATAACAGATGTAATCCTGTTGGATTTTGGAGGCGCCGTTTAGTTTTGAAACTGAACGGCGGGATGATGTCAGCGTGCGAACCTTTTATTGTTGGGCAGCGACTTGGATGATCTGAGATGAAGCTAGTTCTCCCTCGCAGAATGGAACTGGCGATCAGTTGGGGCAGTATTACAACACCATCAGTCGAGTAACGCATCGACTTGAGCACCGATGTGGTTGATGACGTGGGATCAGCGGAAAAGAGGCTGCTGGTTGCCTCTGATCGCCTTGATGTTGGCCTGTATCGGGAAATACAAGGTTGGGTGTCGGTTGGAGGTAGCTCGTCGGTGGGAAGGGGGATGAGAGAGCAAGAGGGCTGGAATTAACTGGGAGGCCTGAGGAAGTTTAGGAGGGGGGGGGGGGAGAGCAGGAAGAGGTCCATTTATGAATAGCTCAGGATGCAAGCACGGAAATGGTGGTTTAGGTAAGGCAGCCCAGGGAAGGGGGACTGGCGGTGGTGTGAATTGGCCGATTGGCAAGGAAGGGTATGGATGATCAGTTCACGATACTTGGGGGACGTGGACGCGTCTCGACCTCCGTGTGGAAAACTTCACGTCTTGACTGTTGAGTCGAAAAGAAAGTCTCAACCATCACGTTGCAGGTTGCAGATGCCACTATCACACTGCCTCGCGGGGAGCTGCCCCGGAGCTAACTCAGCTGGAGCCCGAGCAGACATGCTGCTGCCCACCGCCCACACTAGAACCACAACCCCGGGGCGGGGGTGGATATGAGGGAGGGAACTTGGGGGCATGTTGCCGGGATCCCCGGCTCGGGTGGCCGATTCTCCTCGCCTCTCTTCTCATCGATGGATGCCCAATCGAATTGCTCACGGTGATGGCATGCTAGTACTGTACTCCGTACTGTACCTTAGTAAACCACCTACTTGACACGGTCTATGCTGTAGGCTATAGACACTCCCCTCCGAGATATCGCAGCGAACCGGAGAGAAGCAACAGAAACCCCTAAAACCCTGGTCAAGATTTCCACGCCCTCCACTTTTGCCCCCAAGGAACGGTTGGTAGAGAAAGGACGAGAATCTTTGAACAAGCTTGCGACCCAAGCTCCAACCTTCTTTTTTATAGAGTCTGGTTCCTGGGGCCAGGACGCATTACGCGCTTTCTCCACAGCTACCCCGACTATCCTGCGCGGGACGGAGGTTCTGAAATGCTATGGGATCAGGGGGGACCGGTCTGGCCATCGCTAGTCCTGACCTCCAGGTCGGAGAGCGGCCACAGGCTACGCCCAGCATTTTCCCTATTGCATTGTATGCACCTGTGTATGCAAGAGCCTAAGAGGAGAGACCAATGGGAAACACTGTCATGTATAAACTATCAAACCTACAATGCCATCACGTTGAACGGAATGGCCATGCGGCTGGTGCGGCCGTTATCATAGTGTACTGATGATCCATTGTAGTTGGTGTATGCGGTGTACAGCTCAGTGAGTGTTGTCGTGCTTGCGAAACACGAGGTTCGAAAGCGGAAGCGACCGACTGACCGACATGCACCGAGTTTCATGCCTACCACCACTCACCCACCATCTTATTCCGGTCGCCCCCCAGGGCCCAGAACACGAAAGACATCCATACATCTTGCCACTCGAATAGTAAACCAGGGTGCCGGCTCGGGAATGCCATATTCGGTCATCCGCCTGAACCTGCCGTCTTCCTTGCAGATTAGGGGCCTTGGAAGCGCACCTCTGGTTCTGGTTCTGGTTCTAGTTCTGTTCTGGCCAGCTCTGGCATCCGTTCCCAGACATGCAACCAGCCATAGACAGTAGTACACCTAGACTATGGCTGATGCATCGTGTTTGCACCCCAGCATCGTGTCTGCCGGGTTTTGCTTGCTATTTTGATGGTGTTTGGCGTGCAAGTCCGGAGCTTGCAAATTGTGACAGCGTCTGGCGCCAAATTTTCATTAGTCCCATGGTTTCTCGTCAGTTCAACGCAACAAGCTTGACGTCCACAAAGGAACTAATCCATTGGACCGACACCTATCATCTACCCTGGAAGTAACAAAATGATGTCCCATATTTTGGCCCCGTCTTTTCCGTCATCATGCAAGATGGGCATATTCCTTGTTGAAAGCCCTTCCAATCACCATTCTCCGAATCTCAGAGGTACCGGCCCCGATCTCATACAGCTTCGCACTAGGAACTTGTCAGTGAGCCGTCCTCGCAAGCCAATTTTTTTCTTCTTTTTTTGCAGCACTTACTCTCTTAAAAGTCTGGAAGCCGGCATCTCTTCCATGTATCCCATGCCACCAAGAAGTTGGATGCCGTCCAGTGTGCACTCTGTCGCTCTCTCGGCAGCATACAGGATAGCACCGGCGCAGTCCTGTGTCCGGATCAAGCCCTCCTCGTCGACAGCTTTGGCCGTATTGTAGGTGTAGGCACGAGACGCCTGGAGCTTCGTGTACATATCCGCCAACTTGCCCTGGATGAACTGGTTCTGGGCGATGGGGATGCCGAACTGCTTCCGCTGGTGGGCGTAGGGCAGAGCCACGTCCAGCGCGGCCTGCATGATGCCTAACGGGCCGGCGCTAAGAACGAGACGTTCGAGGTCGAGGCCTTCCATCAACACGCGCACGCCACCGTTTACCTTACCGAGGACGTTCTCTTTGGGCACGAATACGGAGTCAAAGTTGAGCTCGCCAGTGTTGCTGCCTCGCATACCCATCTTGTCCAGCTTTCTTGCGCAGCTGAAGCCCTTGGCCTTCGTCTCGACGATGAACGCCGTGACGCCCTTGGAGCCTTTGTCGGGCTCCGTCTTGGCGTAGACGACGATGATATCGGCATCCGGACCGTTGGTGATCCACATCTTGGAGCCGTTCAGGACGTAGCCGCCGTCGACAGCTGTCGCTGTCATTCTCATGCTCACCACATCGCTTCCGGCCCCAGACTCGGACATTGCCAGCGCACCGACGCTGGTGCCAGCAATCAATCCGGGGAGGTATTTCTGCTTTTGTTCCGGAGATCCATTGAGCTGAAGCTGATTGACGCACAATTGGGAGTGCGCGGCATAGCTAAGGCCAATTGAGCCAGAAGCACGCGAGATCTCCTCCATGACGACGCAGTGTGCTTGATAACCCATGGCCAGACCACCGACTTCTTCGTCGGCCGTCATGCCCAGAAATCCCGCCTCGCCGAGCTTCTGCCACATCTCGTTGGGAAATGCATTACTCTTGTCCGTGTTCGCGGCGACCTCCTCCGTGATCTCGCGCCTTGTAAATTCCTGCACGCGTTCGCGCAGCTCCGTCAGGTCGGCTTGTGATGGTGCCTCAAACCCCTTGGGGTGCTTAGAGGAGTGGTGTCGGGTTTGGAGAGCGGGGCTCGCGAGGGGTCGCAATTGACGCGCCGGTCGCGCCAGCGATCTGAATGCTCGGATACTTGACATGGCAATGACTTTCAATAAGAATGAATGATGGGGATGAGAAAGGAAGAAATCGTAAACACAACTGGAAACTCCTCCCGTTGTTGATGATCCAAGTTGCATTAGCTTAATGCCGAGCAGAGGTCCAAGGTGCTTCGGCTACGGGCGGCTTGCTGCGGGCCGAGGTCAGGTATTCGACATCATTGGAATGGTATCCCGTCAGCAAGCGAGTGGCCCTCGAACCTCTCCTTCTCGTCTTCAAAGGGCATCGTCTGCAGTTGTAGCCCAGTCTCCTTCATACCCCGAGTCCCTACACCCGTTGGCAACATCCTCGCACACGTCTAAAATGTCTTTCTCACGGTCATCGAGGGACGTCCTGCTTCTGTCGCGTCAATTGACACGGCCGGGGTTCAGAGCACCCCGCCTCCCGCGTTCCGCCCGTACCGTTGCGACCTTCACGCCGCCGCATCAGGCCAGCGCCATCTCCCGAATCCAGACCAATGTCGACCCGACGTCCGAGGAGTTTAAGGAGAACAAGCAGCACATGGGCGAGGTTATGAAGAAGCTGCAGGACCTGACGAGAAAGGTACACCTCGGAGGTTCGGCAAAGGCGAGGGAAAAGCACCTTGCGAGAAAGAAGATGCTGCCGCGCGATCGAGTCACCGCATTGATCGATCCCGGCACGACCTTCCTGGAGCTGTCGCCGCTAGCCGCTCATGAGCTATACCCGGAGGCTGACGTTCCTGCGGGAGGCATCATCACCGGTGTCGGCGTTGTGGAGGGCGTGACATGCGTGATTGTCGCAAACGATAGCACAGTGAAGGGCGGGACCTACTACCCGATTACGGTCAAGAAGCATCTGAGGGCACAAGCTGTGGCCCAAGAGAACAAGCTGCCGTAAGGAACTTCTAGTCGCCCTCGGTAGACGATTGCTGACGCATGCATAGTTGCATCTACATGGTTGACAGCGGCGGGGCCAACCTCCCCCACCAAGCGGACGTGTTCCCGGATCGTGATCACTTCGGACGCATTTTCTACAATCAGGCAAGGATGAGCTCCATGGGGATTCCCCAGATCTCGGTCGTTATGGGTCCGTGCACTGCGGGTGGTGCTTACGTCCCCGCAATGAGTGACGAGAGCATCATTGTTGAGAACCAAGGTCACATCTTCCTGGCTGGTCCGCCGCTGGTCAAGGCTGCCACCGGTGAAGTTATCAGTGCCGAGGAGTTGGGCGGCGGCAAGATGCACTCTTCTGTTTCGGGTGTGACAGACTATTTGGCAGTCGACGACGCTCATGCCATCACACTTGCCAGGCGCAGCATCAGCAACTTAAACTGGCCCACAAAGTCGCCTTCTACGGCGGCACCTGTGCAGAACTATGCTGAGCCGCTATACTCGCCAGAGGAGCTTCTCGGCATTGCTAGTACGAACCTGCGGAAGCCATTGCCCATTAAGGAGGTCATTGCTCGTATCGTTGACGGTTCTGAGTTCTCCGAGTTTAAGCGTGACTTCGGTACGACTCTGGTCACTGGGTTTGCCCATATCCATGGTTACAAGGTTGGCATTGTTGCTAATGATGGCATCTTGTTTGCCGAATCATCCGTGAAGGGCGCGCATTTCATTGAGCTTTGTGCTCAACGAGGCATCCCCTTGGTGTTCCTCCAGAACATCTCCGGCTTCATGGTTGGCTCCGCCGCCGAGCGTGGCGGTATCGCCAAGCACGGTGCTAAGCTTGTCACTGCCGTTGCTTGTGCCGATGTTCCCAAATTCACTGTCGTCGTAGGCGGTAGCTATGGTGCTGGCAACTATGGCATGTGTGGTCGAGCCTACAGCCCCCGTTTCCTATGGATGTGGCCCAACTCTCGCATTGGTGTCATGGGTGGTGAGCAGCTGGCTGCGGTGATGGAGACCGTTGGAAAGGCCGACCCCGAGCTGAAGGAGAGGATAGAACGGGAAAGCGACGCAACCTACTCGTCGGCTAGGTTATGGGTCAGTTACTTGGTTGTCCACATCATGTGATACTTGCTAACAATGTTTATAGGACGACGGCATCATCCCTCCTCAGCACACCCGCCAATATCTGGGCTTGGGTCTAAGGGCTGCCATGTCAGGTCGGAATGAAGTCAAAGCTGGTGATACCAAGTTTGGTGTATTCAGAATGTAAAAAGCTTAGATTCTGTTTACGTGAAAAACGAGCGCACAATAAGCCATTTTGTTACCTATCAAGTAATCCAGCAATCAAGTATCGCATCATATGATGTCTGGTTAGACTACGACGGGGCCCATAACACTTAACTATCGTGTCAATTGATATGACAGTAGACGTTGATGCGGTCTCAAATCCAGTAGGGGATTTCTATATGTACTCCCTCTGTTATACTCGGCAATGGATAATTTTGTTCAACCCTCAAGATGATGGATGCTATTGCAAAACAGTCGGTTTTGAAATCGATTTGGAGAAACACAACTCTCTCTCTCTCTCTAAAGAAAAAGAAAAGAACAAAAATCCTGGACTCGTACGTTGAAAGAACGCGAGTTTGTTCTGCAGCAGATCAAAAAGAACCAGTCGCACGGGATTGCCTCCGACGATCCACCGGCCAAACCCCTGCCGAACGCCGGCGGTGAAAGCCCTGGGCCTGTCTCCCAGCCCTCTTCTCCTTATCACCTATAACTTCCAGCTGTTCCCCTTTTCGAGACATTTTACCACCCCGCCCCCACGTATTCTTGCAAATCAGACACCAGCAGGGCTGGCTTGGCCACAGTCGCAATGATCCACGTGCTGGCATTTATGCAATGTGGACGTCCGATCTCGTTGTTGTCAGACACAGGACATACTGATTGATGGTCTTAGTGGTCTATCTCCCAGCCATTACACCGGCTTCCAGAAGTGCCGGCGATCTCCAAGGGTTCGGTCAGCGCAACCGGTGTGAAGAATATGACGGAGCAGTGTTGAACGTGACACGCGGCTATAAGACTTGCCCCGAAAAGGACGTTCTCCGGCCACAGAAGCGAAGAACCAATGTCTTTCGCTTGTTAGTCGCAAGACAAGCATCTCACCACTTGCATGAGGTGGCTTATCATATTTCTCTTCAAACTGTTCTCAACCATGTGGTCTCATTCGCTTCATCCTACTACTTCTTTGTTCTTCCTTACTTTCAAGTCCTCAACAAACAGCCTGTGCGGCCAGCCAGTGTGGTACGCTCGTACCCTAGTCTCACCGATGGCCAACCCTTGCTTCACCGGTCTGCGCTCACCTGACTAGCCCTGCAGTCCTGGCGTCCCTCTGTCTTTCTGTCTCTCTCTCTCTCTCTCCCGCGCTCGTAACCGCGGCTCCGGTAAAGGCCTTTGGATACTGGGATGAGGATTCTAGGCGGGACGCGATGGGTGCATTAGGGCTTTCATTCACACCTCTTCCATAATAGCTCTTCTCTTGGCCCAGGGATGCCGACGTGCAACTGCATGAAACGGAACCGGTCAATGGGCGGTGCTATGGTTTTGCCCAGACACTGACCGATTGAGAAGGAGTAACAACGGAGGAGAGGCCAGATAAGGCATGGTCGTCAGCTTGATTGAGCCTCCTTTCGTGATACGCCTCACCGCCACGAGGCCTGGGACAGGTATAAGAGGAGGTGGTTGCTTAGTTGGTGAGCTGCCTGAATCTGGCTTCGATGACCCAGGTTGAGCTAGCTGCCGAAAGGCGTTCTTGGTTTCTAGATTTACCCCATACTGAACCTCCCATCCTCATCCGCTGAGGGCAGTAAACGGTATCATAACGCAGCAGTCCGAATCTCGTCTATCTAGGTCTGCCTCATTGTCCGACGAGGATCGCATCACAGAAAGCCAGTGAACCGAAAAAACGACATTGCGACAAGATGACTCCATCGGCATTGACTGGAGAGCCAGAGATGTACGCATCAACTATCGCCGAGATGGCCCGTGGCCGGAAGTTCTTCCCCTCCCACAAGTTCATCATTAGCTGCGGTACCGTCACGGTCGATAAGCGCGGGCGGCGCGTGCTCCTAGTCTACAACAAGCGCCACCGCATCTACCAACTTCCCAAGGGCCGCAAAAACATCGGCGAGGACCTACTCACGGCAGCCCTGCGAGAGACTCTAGAAGAGACGGGCGTCGCAGCAAGGCCGGTCACCTTGCGACTCCGAACGAGGGCCACGCCCGTGAGCAGGCCGCCAGGCGCACCGGAGGTATCGGAAGAGTTTGTCGACACGGAGCCCGTGGCTGTGTGCCACTACCCGGACCCGGCTTCTGGCGCGATGAAGATGGTGTTTTATTTTGTGGCGGAGAGGAGCTTTGATGTTATGTCAGACGGGGGTGCCAGGGAAGACCGCGCCAAGTTCGATGTCGTCTGGGTCGACGCCGCCGAGGCGGCTGATAAGTTGGCGTTCAAGGAAGATGGTATGGTTGTCGAGAAAGCTCTGGACGATCTAAGGACGTCTGGGTACGACGTTTAGTTTTGGAATACGTTAAATTGTTGCTTGTAAGTAGATGGTGTCCACAGGATACAAAAGAAAATTAGATACTCCGCAGGGAGGTCGGCCTGAGTACAGGTACGGACAGCATCTGTTTCGTTTCTTCTTCTTTTTTTGCCCTCTACATCTATCTGACTTATAAATAGTCATCTACAGAATGAGAGTGAGCATTGAATTGGCAGCACCGGAGTGCTTTTGTTAAATACATCGTTCATGTTTCCTCCTTATCTGAGAACGCATCGCTCTTGATTCAACTGATCTTCTTGCTGCTTGTATAAAGAGGAGCTGACTTATAGCTTGATGGTATTTGAGCATAAGATTTGGACTTTATCAGTTGCGTTGGAAATTAACCATAGTCCAGAACTGGGACGACCTGGCGTATAAGGTGCCAATCTGCCTTTCGGAATCATGCCCCGTAGGTGCCCTAAAGCAGCCATCAAATACCGGAGCGGCCGGTTGACCTCAAGACGGGCACCGACAACGGGCCGTGGAGGCCCACAACAGGCGGGGTCAAGGCATCCCCCCCCCATCCCCAGCAATGGTGACATCACCCCACCCCACCTACGAACCCCCCTCCAAAGCTCCCAGAGAGAGAGCGAGGTTGTGGTCTACGAGAAGGGGTAAGAGGCTAACGCCACAGATCTCTTTCCGTTTGCCTGGTTAGTTGAACGTCACCCCCGGCACATGTAGTGCCCCGCCAACAGCTCGCTGCCCAATCGTCATTGAAAGAAACCATATGAGCTCCCACGCTATTAAAGCTGCCCGCTCCCGATGGCCGCTGGTCTTGAAACAACCTACATCCTCCCCCACCACTGTGACAGCTTCTCGATCAACGTCGACAGCAACACTCACAAGCTCTACCGCATCCAAGAATCTCGCAACCTGCTTTGTTAGCTTTCCTCGACAGTCACACCCGTTCTCTACACAAGCCGCCAAGATGTCGACTATGCCTGCTCAGCACGGCCACTCCGTGGGCTGCTGCAACATCCCGCCCGTAGTTTCCAAGGGGTACGAAGCCAAGGGCACTTACGAGGAGATTGGAGGCAAGAAGACTTGTAAGTTACCAGTCGATCCCAACCAATTGGGCCCAGATCTTTAGTACACGGTCTGCCACTCTGCCTCCTCGCTCAACGACGTCTGCCAACCGTGGACCCAACAGTACTGACCAGACAAAATTCCAGACGTCACCGGTCCCTCCGATGCGAAGAAGGCTATTGTTGTTATCTATGACATCTTTGGATACTTCCCTCAAACCCTCCAGGGAGCAGACATTTTGGCCACAAGCGGTTCCGAGAAGTATCGCGTCTTCATGCCCGACTGGTTCGTCGGCGAGCCCTGCCCCATTGAGTGGTTCCCTCCCAACACGGAGGAGAAGCAGAAGAACCTGGGCGGCTTCTTCCAGAAGTTCCCGCCTCCGAAGATCGCCGGTATGGTCCCCGACTACGTCAAGGCTGTGCAGTCCAAGTTCTCTTCTGTCGAGTCCTTTGGTATCATCGGTGTAGGTTTCCCTCGTAACTCATTGACCGTTGCTTGTAAACTGACGGCATCACAAGTACTGCTGGGGAGGTAAGGTCGTCTCCCTCGTCACCTCTGGCGAGAGCAACCCATTTAAGGTTGGCGCCGAGGTCCACCCCGCCATGGTTGAGGCCGAGGATGCCAAAGGTATCAAGATCCCCCTCATCATGCTCGCCTCCAAGGACGAGCCTGAGGAGGATGTCAAGAAGTTTGAGAGCAACTTAAGTGTTGCCAAGCACGTCGAGATATTCAAGGACCAGATTCACGGGTGGATGGCTGCCCGTTCGGACTTGGAGGACCCCAGAGTCAAGGAGGAGTACACCCGTGGCTACAAGACTGTCCTTGAATTCTTTGCCAAGAACTTTTGAGTGAAGACCGGGACTTTCGAGCTTGCTACAGCAGACAACAAATAACAAAACTGTTTTGCAGTACTAATGCCCATATATTAACGACGCCTTATAGCTGGTTCGGCAGTGTTTCATTTGTTGCACAAGCTTAGAAGCATGGTCCATCCCGGCCTAAAACTCAACTGCAAGTGGCTCGGTACCCAATGTGTTCGATGGAAATGATGCAGTCTTAGAATATAACAATGACAGTGCATATATTGGGTTCAAGAAGCTATAAACGTCGGACGGAAATAGGCCTACAGGTTGAAGTACAACTAATTCTCGCACACCCAGCGCTGTCTTTGAACCTTCCCGCAAACTCCAACAAACAGAGGCGATCGGCTTAAATTGCCGGTTAGCGTTTCACTTGATATGTGTTGTCCCATGTGCTCGAGAACAAGGGCATGGTATTCTCTTTTATCAGATTACCCCAGTTGGAGATAATCGCAAGGGAATCAAATCGGTATAAGCCTTGAAAGCACATCATCGATAGACCCGAGCTGGCTCGGCGGCCTCCTCAAAGCAGTCGTAAGCCAATTTGAAGCCCCTCCCCCTTCACACTGTATCCGAAGCTCCTAGTACTGAAGCATGAGATATGGCTACGATAGAGACAGAATTGCAAAGCTCTAAAAGATTGATCTAAACTGCCCTCAGCTCCACCTTAGTACACCCAAGTATTCTCCCTAGCCGGCACTTGACACCGAGAACTGAGCCACAAGTAGCACACGGACTGATATAGCCTCTCTCGTTAGACTTGGTATGACTGCTCAGTTGCTGCTCCAGGATCTGCGCTACGTCATGTGGCCGGCGTCAGCCGTTGGGCCGCCTGTCTCAGGCCTCAACACTTCTTTTTTACGCAAGATACAAGTCGACGCCGATGAACAAGTCGATGCTTCTTTGCTCTCTGAGTGATGCTGTGCTTCGAGACACGTTTTTCATCGAGTCAAGGCTTGGCAACACTGACATCCCCATATTACTCGATGCCTGGAGTCAGGTGGTATCAATATTCAAAATGCATCAAATGAATGCTAATTAGTGGCAGAAAGGCGCCGGGCGACAAACGATCACAAGGATGGATATTGGGAAAATCACAGGCAATCTCCAACTTGTCTCGCAGCATGACGAAGGGAAGGCAATGCCATAAAGTACTCTTCATAATGCATTTTATTCTTCAACCATAGCCATACCGGCAGTTTTACGCTCCTGCAATCAATCCATCCCACCTCAGCCATTTACGGCACAAGCCTCTTGGGGGTACGAGGGTAGTAGCTGGCCAGGTGCACAGAGGGCAAGTTCAAGAACCAGGCAACAACACGGTCGAGACCGATACCACCGCCGCCGTGGGGAGGCACACCGGCGCTACGGAAAACGTCGACGTACTCCTTGATACCCTGGCTGTTCGGGTCGATACCCTTCTTGCGCAGGCGGGCCTCGAGGACGCTAGGGATGTGGATACGCTGGCCTCCGGAAAGGATCTCCTGGCCGCGCATGAAGAAGTCGTAGGCGTTGGTAACCTTAGGGTTCTCGGGGTCCTCAAGGGCATAGAAGGGGCGCGCTCCCTCGGGGAACTTGTCGAGGACGTAGAAGTCGGTGTTGAACTTCTTGCGGATCAGGGCGCCCAGGGCCTTCTCCTGGGGAGTGGACATATCCTCGTCATCCGAGACGTTGCGGTACTCCTCGGGACCCTCCTCACGAAGGAGCTTCTGTCCCTCGGCGAAGGTGAGGCGGACCTCCTTGCCAGGCTCGGGGAGGAGGAAGTCTTCCGAGGGGTAGACGGCGCGGACGGTGTCAATAGCGTCGGCGCAGCGCTCCTTGAGTCCGCGGAAAATGTGCAGAAGGACCTTCTCGAGCATATCCTGGACCTCGTGGTAGTCGTCCTCAATCTCCATCTCCAGATCGAGACCAGTGAACTGTGCTGTTTTAGCCAGTGGTCTTGCGTTTGCATTCTATGTGTACCTACCTCGGTCATGTGTCTGGGGGTGTTGGAGTTCTCAGCACGGAAAACAGGGCCAATGCAGTAGACTCTCTTTCTGCCACCGGCAATCTCGAACTGTTTGTAGAACTGGGGGGACTGGGCCAGGCAGGCACTCTTGTCGAAGTAAGGGAGCTGGAAAACGTTGGCACCACCCTCGGAGGCGGCACCAATTAGGCAAGGGGGCTCAAATTGAACGAAACCCTGGGCGTCGAGGTATTCCGCAAAGAGCTTGCGGGTGGCCATGCGTATATCGGCTATGGCCTGCTGGACGGGGGCACGCTTGTGCATGACGGGGTTGTTGAGATGCGTCGACATGCTCGCGCTAGGAGTGGTGTCGATGCTCACGCCTTCAACACCGGCCTTGACGTCGTCCACGGTTTTATCAACCTCGGGGGCATTGGGATCCTCATCATCGAAGCTGTTGATAGGACGGTTCGAGACGGCCAGGCTCATGCCCAAGGCCTCGGGGCCGGGGGCGATGACGTAGAGCTTGGTGATGTGCAGCTCAAAGTCACTGACCTTGCAGCTCTTAACGGGCTCGAGGGGCTTCTGCACTGTCGCCTCAACGAGGACGTACGACTCGAGCGCGATACTGCCGATCCACTTGACCATTTGCTTCGAGACGGGCTTACCCTCGGCGCTCGCGGCGATGACGCCCTGGATGGCCCAGTTACGCTCCTCGCGGAGCTCAATGAAGCACATCTTGGCGCCCTGCATGCGCGAGTTCTGAATCCACGCGCGCAGCTTGATGGCCTTTCCGACATGCTCTGCGCTGATGCTACGCAGGCTGGTGCGCTCGGCGTCGACCTTGGTCTGGGGCTTGACGTCGCCGTAGTTGTCCTTGGCCAAGTCCTCGCCGCCCGCGCCGCCGGACGCCTTCGCGGCGGCCTCGGCGGCCTGGCGCTCCGCAGCTTTACGGGCCTTCTCGGCCTCCTTCTTTGCCTTGGCCTCGGCCTTCTTCGCACCCTTCTTTGATTGCTTCTCGCCTCCCTCGCCGGCCTCGGGAGCGGGGGCGGGGGGGTTGGATTCGGTCGGCTTGGGATCGGTCGGCGCGTCAGCCATGATTGCGGGTTTGAGATTCGATGGGGGAAAAAACAGTAGTGAACCAGAAAAATGAGGATGTGATAGGTCGAGCTCGATTTATCTATGCCGGTTCGATGACTCTTGTGATTTGACCTGATTTCGGTGTGACTGTTCCAGTAACACCGCGAACCTGGAAATTTCGCTGGCGGGGCAGAGATGATGACCCCTCGCTGCGGGCAGCAGAGAAGGTGGTGGGGCCTGAGCTGAGCTGCCCTACTACGCTTATCGATAAGCACGTCCGTGTGATTTCATGCTGGATACTTCTTGTTGACCCTGATCTTGATATGTGACTAGCTAGCCATAGGTATTTCCTTATTACAAGTTTCATTTTCATACATCAATTGGCTTCAGAACGAGCCAACTGCTACCAATTAGTATCTCATGCAATTCCTTCCCTTGCTTGCCATGGTGCATAAGGCAACCAATTCAAACGCCGTCCGTCGCCAGTAAAAGGTACGCTGCCGCCCCGAGATGAAGAAGTTAAAAGAGTAGTTACACAGCAGCAGCATGATCCCCCAAGAATATAATCGGACTACAGGCGAAAAAGTACCGTCTACCTTCTCTCGGATATCAACTAAGCGACCAAGGATTGTGAGTCGGACTTCTCGCAAGTGAAGAGGTTGATGTAGTAGTCTCCTCTGGCAGCGCAGGCCAAAATGGGCCTGTGCGGATGGAACGCAGTAGCTGCTATAGGAGAGCCCCTGTTTTGCTGCAGGAAGCTGGAGTACGGCTCGACACGTGACAGCTCTTGGCCTTCAAAGTTGAAGACCTTGACAGCATGCGCGGATGTGCCACTGCGGGGGATATGATTAGTATCGATGGCTTCTCGATAGGGGGTTCGTCCGACTTACACTGCAAACACCGGCAAGTGCTCATGGGTGCTGGCCGTTCGGAGCGTGTCTCGGGTCGTTTGGTAGACGTGAAGTGGCCGATCCATCCGGATGTCCCAGAGCTTGACTTTGCCGTTTCTGCTTGCACTAAGAAGTTCTCGTTGTCCGCCACGCTGCAGGTGGACGCTCTTTATCCACTGCCGGTCTGTTTCATCCTTCCACTTCTTGATCATGGAGTCCTGAGGTCTGATACGAGTATCAAAAACGCGGACGGCACCGTCGCCAAATCCAGCCACAACTGTGTGGCCCGTCATCTGATCAGAGGTTAAGGAAGTGACACAGGAGCCAGACCGGGCGGGAATATCAATAATGCAGGTTTCGGAACCCGCAGACCACACCCGAATGACTCGTACGTCGCCAGCCACTAGCACTCGGCCTAACGACTGCTGCCAATCGAACACCATGCCGGAGTTGACGTTACTAGGGACCATGTGTGTGAGAGCCCGCCAAGAAGAGGCCAGGCTGATAGACTTGTCGGAATCGTAGTTCTGATAGATGCGAATGACACCATCTGACGAACCGGTCATTAGAAAAGCCTGGTCGTCCTCATTGATGAATTTCATATCGCTGATTCTTGACCCTTCCGGGTTACCATTGGAGAACTTGCTCAATCGAGCATGCTTCTTCCAGTCCCACACACACACCGTGTTACCATCGTCCGCGACAGCAAGATGATCTTCGAATTGATGGAACGTCAGCTTGGCAGGCTGTGAGCCGTTGTTGGTGATGCCCAGCTGATTATTCCACTTGTGACTGCCGGCGTACTGCTTGAGCGGCTGCGTTTCTGCCAGAATGTGGTCATTTCGGGACCGTCTCCAGAGCCGCTCGTTGTACTCGGTGCTGCCTGGCTCATCCGACTCGCTCGGCTTCATCTGAGGCTCGCAGAAATACTCGATTGACCACTCTAGGAAAGTGCTCTGGAGGGGGAGAGAGGGGGCTTCGCCTGGCTTCCGGTCCTCAAAACCAGCAGAGACAGGCTCTCTGGCAATGTGGTAGTTCGCATGGATAGCTGTGGGATCGCTCTGCTCTGGCGGCACTTCAGCAAGCTCCGGCGCCTTGATCTTCTGAGATCCAGCCCGATGCAGACTAGGCGAGGGCGCCGGAGAGGAGTAATTAGGTTTCTCATTAGCATCAGCTTTGCCATCGTTGCCAAAAAGGGGCAATTGGAATAGCAAGCTTGCTGTGCGACGTAACAAACCGGGAGAAGGCAGTGGTGGGGTTGCCAAAGAGTTGGAGACACCAATGGCATGGCTTCGCTGATTTAGGTTCAGGTGGTTCTTTGTTGAAGCCCGCTTTGCCCTCTTTCGAATGTCGTCAATGAGAGTCTGGGCGTGCTCACCCACGGGCGAAGCCATCACGGCCTGATGAACGTAGTCCACAATCATCGTCGCATCACGCTGAACCTCAGGGTGAGGGTCAACATTCAGCATCAAAGCGTGCTTCCAACAAGCAGAAAAAACAGTGTTGTGTGCAAAGCCATGGACCGTGGGCTTAATGGTGCCATCTGCGTTTCGATTTTCCTTCCTTGCGTAATGCAGCCCCATCTTGTGGTCCATGCCGTCCTGTCCTGGTGGGAACAAGAGATATTCTCTCTCTTCCTGAAGCTGTTCGTATGCGGCAACAATGAACTTGCTTTCAAAGCGGAGTATGAATCTTGAGAGGAAGACAAGGAACTCCCGGCGCACCATTGGACTGCCATCATTGGCCATGTCCAGCAGTGTCCACGCAATAGACTCTTCAATGCGAGCAACCTCGTCAGTGAGATCAATAATGCCCAAGAACGTGGTCATGGCATACATCATGGCTGCTCGGACCTCAGGCACTGGGTCCTTGGTCAGGAATGATAGCTTTGCGGGAGCGTTCTCCCTGATGCCACGCCACTTGGCCTCCGGCAGTTCTTGCCAAAGCTGACTGATGCAGAGACATGACCACTGTCGAAGCAGAGGGTTTTCTTGGTTCTGCAGGTGCAACAAGCAGTAAGTCATGATATCAGTTTGGTTGCAGACGTGCTGACCCGGCTTGTAATCCTTGCAGAGCATAGAGAGAATAAAGGCACACATCGCTTTGTGCTCGGGCTCGTTGACCACAGGCAAGCTCTCAGATGGTTTGAGAATCTGGGCGAAGTAGTTATAGCCGCTGTCTTTGATAAGATCCTGCTGGCAAGAGATGTCGACTGCTAGAATCCTAGTCCATATGAAGATCATAACGGGTTTCAGTTCTGCCGCAGCGGACTGTAACAGCTTCAGGACATAGGGGAAGATGCCTATGCTCAGGGCAAGCTGAACAGCCCAAGGACCTAGGTCGAGGAATCTCCCAAGCAGAATCAATGCCCTGACCCTGTGCTGTTGGCTCAGCAAGACTTGAAGTACCACTGGAAGCTGCTCTGGTGGTCTCTGAGACATGGCGTCTCCACGGGTGAGGTAGACGTCGAACGCCGTCAATTGCTCCGTGAAGAAAGTCGAGTTTTGGTACTCGTACTCGATTCCTTCGTTCTCCTTCCTCTCCAGCATGGGAAGTTGAGCTAGAGCCATGTCCACAGCCAAATCCCAGCTTGCCCACAACGGATGCTGGCGGGTCACGGGGAGTTCGGGAAAGGACTGCGGGTGGCAACCGTACACAGACATAATTCTCTGCGCCAGAAGAAAGTTGCGGAACAAGGCGGCGACCATAAGGTCCTGCCTGAAGAACTTCCGGAACAGGTGTCGGGGTAGTGTTGTCCAAGCGATGGTATCCGTGATGGCTGTGAAAATCCAGTTCAGTTCACCGAGGGGTGTTCTTCGCTCCTGTAATCTTCCCGGAAGCTTCTTGGCGCGCTCTGGAGTAAGGTTTGTTTTGAGGGGGTTCTGAAGGACGAAGAACCACAGAGCCATTTCAATGGGAGTGGTGAGACAAGAAGTGAACAAGTCGGCTGGGAGGAGAGGATTCGTTGGGAGATTCTCCTTGACACCACAGGCAGCCAAATGGATATAGGGCTGAAACACCGTCTTTTCATAATTCGGATCTCTTGCGGCCGCTTCGTTCTCCTCCTGTTCGTGCTTCTCCACGAACCTGTGATAATTGTTGAGAATGTTGCCTGCCTCGGAACAATCCCAGACGTAGATCGTAGGGGCGTGTAGCCACTGCTGAAGATCATACAGAGAGACTGGGATGTACTGAGTGTAGTTCTTGTTGAAAACCCAGATCTCACCACTGGCAGTAGGCTTTGGCACTCCATGGCCGTTGTAGTGAAGCAGGACTCGTTCATCCTTTGCATTCCTGCGCAGGGATTGGCAGAACTTCTTGGTTTCCTCCACTGACGGATCCAAGTATTGTTTGTATCTTGTTCGGATGGCAAGTGTCTCGTACTGCGCCTGTAGTGCCTTGCCAATGTTTTCCAGGGCTTTCTGAGGAGGCGGGGTCGTAGGGTCGGTCCACGCTTCGAGCTTCGCACCAGGGTTCGTCTTGAGCTGGTCGGGAGGTTCGACTGATATATTAAGGCAGACGGCCAGGGCAGCAGAAACAGTTTTGAGTCTGTCACGCATGCGCCAATCCTGAAGCTCGTGTAACGTTGCCTTTGGTTTGCCAGTTGTCTCGTGTCGTTTGTCGGTCCAGTACATGTACCAGTTCTGGGAGCAGGAGTCAGCATGAGTTAACATATATGACAGGATGTCAGCAATTCCCAACAGCCCAAAACAGCGCCGCCAACGTATTTTGATTCGGATTGGTTCAATGCTGGCGGTGTAGCTATCACGCCCATCCAAACGGGTGACTGCATGGCCACAGAGGTTCAGGTAGGATGGAATGTAGACCTCGACTTGGATGGAATGGTGCCCGGCGTCACTGCTCAGGACCGGGATTCGCACGGCAGTCCATGGTCGTGACGTACAGACCCGGCATTACACCACAGGTTTCCTCTTCTTGCGCAACACGCGCAGACATGGACTACTGTCAGACCAGTCCAGCTGTACAGTATCGCCACGAGGCCGCCAAGTGGGGAGGCGCAGAGCTTGAAATGGGAAAAAAAGGAAGCAGGACCAGAGATGGTGGGCAATGAAATGGGATGCCACTTACATTCGCTATCTGAGCCAGGATTTCCGGCGACTCGTGGTATTCATCGAAGCCATGCCTGGCGCCCCAATGCGGAATATCCTCCTCAGAGTGGTCGATTTCCTCGGAGCGGTTGACTACAAACTCGCTCTTCGACCGCATGAGCAATGGCTTCATAGATGGGCGTTTCGGTCGGTCGGAATCCGATTGTTCGCCGGCGTAAAACCCGACAGAGAGGTTCTGCTTGTTTCCAGGCGCACTCGATGGCCGTCTGGAAGTGCCATCATCATGGCTCGTTGACCGTTGAAGCGCTAGAGGCTGAGGAGCAGCATGTGGCAATGGTTCGGCTGTCGCATCGGCAAATGCGGTGGATCCGTTGGGACCCTGCATCGGCGGCATGTTGGTAGGACTTCCATTAACACCAAGCAGCGCGGTGCTGTTCGTCGTTCGCGGGATGCTTGTGTGGTGTCGAGGTTGGGAGCTGGATAGTGAGGGCTTCGAGGTGCTCGGCTGTCGAAGATGGGTGGCGGGTGAGGGGCGAGGGAGGGGGTGATCTTGCACAGAGGCAGCAGTCATATTGTCAATGACTCTGTCGAGATGTGTGCTTGGCGCAAAAACCACCTGTCAATAGTTTACCGCGGCGACATTTCGACCCTGGGCGTCGCGCGGATAAGGTGATAGAGATGTGGCAGGCGATTGCGTCGGTAATGCGAATTTGGAGTTTTTGGAGGACGGGAGTGACAGGTCCAACGTTGGGTGAAGGCGCAGCGCCGCGGCTAACACCCGCCCAAACCCCAGCTCGACGTGGGCAGGTGCGGCAGAGGTAGGAGGTGCCTTGGTCCACAGCACAACATCCGCCCAAAATTAGGAATGACCCTCTGGGTACCTACCTAAACTACCTACCTAGGTAGGCTGATGTCAGCTTCGGTCCCCGACCTATCAAGATAGAGAAGAGCCGCCTCTGTATCACTTGCCCCAAAAGCTTCTTCTAAACTTCCAACCAGCGTTCCTAATTATTCACATCTACTGGTTAATATGAGCAGATTGATGCCAATCAATCGGATATACCGCAAGAGTATACAATTCAGGAGTTCGTCTTATCTACGCCCCGGCGCAGTCATCCAGTCATATGATGATTATGATGATGATGATGGCAACGGTATCCGTACAGATACAGCCAGCTGGGTCAACCCCCAGCACGTTAGAGGCACTGGGTAAAGACGTTGTGTGACCCGACCCTGACCGCCTTTCAGCTCCACATCTCCGCATTATTCGTCCAGTCTCTTGTCCTCTCGTCTCCCAGCCGCTGGCCGCTGGTCGGTCGCAGGGTGTAAGTATGTACCCACCGTATCGTAGGTCGGTACCTTAGGTAGGTAGGTAAAACAGTCAGATGGCGGGGATGAGGTAAGAGGAGAAAATGGCGCTAGTCCGAGGATGGTCTTCCGACTGTGCTAAGGGTACCTAATCGTCGTGTACCTGTGTGGTGGCCTTAAGAGGGACCGCCTTGCCTCATGCAACCAACCAACAAGACTGCCTGGGTCCATTCAGCACAATCCCGCCTTCTTTTACTACCTAAGGCAGGCAGCTAGGTAGGTACCTAGGCAGTGTAGGTATGTATCCGTAAGAGATGGCGCGAACACGTACGTCCACTCGGACATTCGCAATTGGAGTGCGCGTTCCACCGCTGTATTCTTTAAGGCCCGTAGGTGTCTACGGTCCTTCCGCTGCTGGACAGTCAGGTTTGTATTGCCTCCCAAGGACTCTGTCGCGTGTACCTGCGTTATCGACCGAATTTAGGCGGCCGACGATATCTTAAGGGCACTAGCTAATCGAAGACAACATTCCTTGTAACATCATTCAATGACGGTGGGGAATGGGCAGACGGGAAGGCAGGCGCGTTAGAAACAATGTCTCGTCCAAACGGCCGGCTCTCTCTATTTTGGCCCATAAATTCACTTTTATTTTTATTTTATTTTTACCCCCTATTCTCTCCATTGATGATTTCACTGGGGCGTCTTTTCCTTTGCCTCCTTTCTTATTTCATTTATTTCTACTTGTATGGATCATTGCGTTTTCGTCTCTGATCTCCGCGCACGTCATATCGCGAACCAAGATGACATGTCCTTTCCACGATATGAGGTGTGTGCAAATCTCAATCGTCGTCACCCGTTGGTGATTCACCCTGCTATGACGACGCATCCTCACGTTTCTGGTCCCCAACATGCTATATAGCATAGGCAAGGTCCTTCGTCGGCCAAAGGGTTACCGAAAGGCCGGGAATCCGCTGTGAAGACCCGATCGCGGCTACGTCTTGTCTTTCAATATTAGAAATATTCAAAAGTCTCGAGATGGGCTGATTGGTCCATAATATTCGTAGTCATTCAATGCGTCCATGCGTCATCAGAGCCGTGGTCGCGAGGCCCCATTGAGTTTGTTTTCGGAGCCTCATCGTACCTCTGTCGCTTCTCGATGACCGCCGCTTGGCCAGCGCACCGTTTCCCGCCTGCTTCAGGCCAACATTGATTCTCACCAGAATGCTCGCATCTTACCCTCGGACGCGCCATCTTAAGAAAAGCATTCTTGCAACTGCTGGGCGCATAGTCTAATTTGCCAGAATCATGTGCCCATTCCATCCGAGCCTTAACTCTGCGCCACCGGTGTTCTTTCCAAAGAGTCTTCAGGTGCATAGAGCGAGCGGACGCAAAGGGTACGCTAAGATACCTTCGACGTCCGTGTAGAACCTGCTCCCTTGCCTTGGTTATGGTCGTGGCTTGCCGTATAGAGTTCGTAGTATCCGTACTCCGTACAGTGTACGGAGATACCACAATCTGTGCGCTTCCAATTCTGCAGAAGGAGTTGATGAGGAGCTCAATACCTATCTTTTCCGTCTGTTGTTCACCGACCCCGTATTCCTGTTTTGGTCTTCCGCCGTCCCATCCTTGCGTCCGCCTCGTAGCCTCAGGGCGTCCGTGTACTGGAACTTGGAAGCTACTAATGGCGTTGAAGCTTTGGAGAACATGAAACACACCATATCATGGCCGATGGACCCGCCTGATGGGAAATTATCCTCAACAGAGCAACGGAAGGGCGGCCCTCTTTCGTTACTGTCGGGTACCGAGGACCACCGCACCCCTGAAGCCACGAGTTCATAACAGCAAATAGTCATCGCCAGATCGATCATGCGTCAGCGCAACAAAGGACCCGAATCTGACCTTCTCTTTCTGTACACGATAAGCTGGCCCGAGCGTTGGAGCATGGCAATGAGCAAGATTAAGACTCTCATGAACTCCAGTGCCAAGGGTGACCCTGTCGACGACTTGTCAGACAAGTACGCAAGGGTACACAATTCATACTACTAAGCTACAGAAAGTGAAAGGGCGGTTTTCTGCACACTCTCGATTCTTACAGACCAGCGTCTTTACACTAAAGCGGTGGAAATCTGGTTTGGGAAACCTGGTTCACTGCGGAAATTTTTGGTAAGTACGGTATGTTGGCAGAAGGGTTTTGGGGGCATGAGCAAGCGTCAATCACTGGGCATTATGTCTCATGTCGAGATCCAACGTTCGGCAAAGAAGCAATGTTTCCCGCGCACTGACGTTAAATTGACATCGGACCTGACTGGCTCTTGAGCGATGCGCAATACACTGTACGGAGTACACAGCACAGGAACAGACGTCAACCGACTCAGACCTCAGGATCTGCAACTTGCCGTGGCGTCGGATCAGGAATAGTTGCCGGGGCCTTTAATGGAGGCCATGTCACTGTGATGTGTGCAAGCCGTCGAGGTATCCGAAAGAATACGGATACGTAGCAGCACAAGTCTCGACGGATGCCGGAGGGGGCTGGCGGCAGCCACCAGCACCCAGAAACAGCATTTTATGACCCTGGAAAGGAGATGGGAAGGACCAGTCTTGGCCAGCATTGGCCAATCCTTCTGGTGGATGGCCCACCAAGGATCAGCGCCAGGAAGGCTGGGTTGGCTCAAGCAAAATCGCACATGGCACATGGCACATGGCACTTGATGCGCTTCAATTCCCAAAACACCGCGAAATTATAAAGGTTAATAATGGGTGGCTCGAAGGCAAAAGGTACGGGGTGTTTTGAACGGGGAGGCATACAAAAGGAGGGTGGGTGAAGGCCAGAAACAATTTGGGGGGGGGGGGGGGCCTGGGTCCCCGCCCCCTCGACTCAGTCGACGAACGAACGAACGGGACGCGTCAAGTTTTGCCCAAGAGGCCCTTTAATAGAACCTGACACCGAACACCACCACCCAGTGTCCATCGAGATCTTTAAATACCTAAGGCACCAAGCCATGTTGAGGCAACGCCGGCAACGAATTGAGATGGATACGGCAGTGGAGAAATGGGATTTTGTCCCAGGGGGTAGCGGTAGAATATCAGCAGCCAACGTGAGTGATGCATTCTATTCGTACGGTCTGCGCATGTCACGTCCGTTCGTTTTCCCGTAGCCCCTTTACAATACCTAGGTACGTAGCTGCCTTACCCTGGAGGAAACGGAATGCACATACCACCGTGCAAGGCACAGTACTGACGAGCGACATGGCAACTGCAGCGTGAAACTGCGTGTTCCTAAAGTACTCCTAATGTTCCGCCTGACGTCCGAGGATCCTTCCATTCTTGCCTTCCTCCCCCCGCCGTAGCGAAAGCGCCAGCAAGCCTGCAGCCTCCCCGTGCTTCCTGAGGGAGAAGAAAAAAGTTTCCCTTTTCTGCTCGGATGCTGGGCTGTCCCCTACACACCCCCATCCGCTTGTCATGATCTCATTGGCCAGAAACAGCTACAGGCAAGCCCCTGATGTGACAATGCAGCCAAAGCAGTCAGTTGGGGGAGGGCGGAGAGTAGTCCAGAGCGACCTGATCGAGCCAGTCACTGAGCTGCAGTCTGTGCAGGAACAGGCGCCCCGAAACAAACGGGAAGTGAGGTGCCACGGGGAGCCTAATCGCCAATTGCAGCTTGGTGCTACTAGCACTGGGCTGCAGTTCAGTGCATTTACTTGGTCCCATCGGCACTCCTGGTCCTGGGGCTGTATTGAATTTCCATCGGGGCCTCCACCTCCCACCCCCCCTGTCGACATTCCTTTTGCCAAACTCTCCTCTTAACATCCGCTTCAGGAAAGGAAACCAAGTTGACCGACACGCAGGTAGGATAGAGAAAGAGAGAGAGAGGGAGAGGGAGAGAGATACCGTACTGTCGTACAGTCTGCCCTCCTTTTCTATTGCTGCGCTGTCCTGCCTTCCCAACTTTAACAACGTTCCTTCTTGCGACTACAGCAACACCGACGATACATGAAAGGCCCGAGAGCCGGAGGAATAATAAACGACCACGGACAGGAATTAAGAAAAGAAAAGGAAAGGAAAGGGAAAAAATCAAGACTAGTTCAAGAGGGGACTGCCTAGTAGGGAAAAAGTAACCCGTCCCCTAAATTTTAACGAGCCAACCCCCGTCAGCAAAAGCCGCTCTTTTTGTACGCGCAAAATCGAACATCGTCCCGTCTCTCGCGCTCAGCACCCTGCCTCCTTTCGTCTCCTCACCCCTCGTCCCCTTGCCACCTTACTTACTCGCTTTACGACGCCGACAAGGAGGACCGCAAAAAAAAAGGACGAGGTCGAACAACATCGCAGGACGCTCCTCGCCTCAGCAACGCGCGCTACCCCGGGACACCCCACCAATGCGAACCCAGCCATCCGCACATTCGAGCCCCGACTCCCTCTCCTGTTCCTGCGTTTCTGCGTTCCTGCATCCACTGCATCAACCCCGTCACGCCTCACCCGACTCGGCACCAGCGAACGGGCGACGACATCTCAGTCCCCGCAACGTCCTCGCGACTGACGGATCGACTTTATCCATCACTGACGCGAACGACCTGAACCCCGACGAACGAAACGATTCAATTGATACCCCCAAAGATCACGGCGCATTGGAAACGACGGACGACCGAGCTTTGTCCCATTTGCCGCCCAGCGTGCAGGCCGTGATTTGATCCGTCATGGCTTTCCTCTTCAAATCCAAGAAGAATCAGGATCGAGCCCTTGCAAGCCGCGATGGAAATTCGGGCGGTGGTTCCCAAGGCTCCATTCAGAGCCAGCGCGAAAGAATAGCCAGAGAAGAGAAGAACGGCACCCAGCGCTCGACACCGACTGGCAGCTTGCACTCAATCGACCGCGATGGAAGTGCTGGAGCCGGAAGCCCCGATCAAGGCTATGGTCGCCAACGAGGTACCAGTTTAGACCAAACTGCGTCGCAACCACCGAGCGATTTACCTGTAAGTCCGACCGACTCGATGCGACGGAACATCTTCGCTGAAGAAAGCTGACCGTTTCGCAGCTTCGCAATGGCCCCCCCGTCTCCTCTCAAAATCAAATGCCTCCTCAACAACAAGTGACAAACCCCAATGCGTCGCTATACCCTTGGTCGCAACGACGATTGACTTACACGTCCTCACACCCGAGCCCCTTTCCCAGATATGGAGCCGCCGTCAACTCTGTATCATCCAAGGAAGGCGACATTTACGTGATGGGAGGTTTGATCAACAGCTCAACGGTCAAGGGCGACTTGTGGATGATTGAGGCTGGGCAGAATATGGCCTGCTACCCCCTGGCAACGACCGCTGAGGGACCAGGCCCACGTGTTGGCCACGCAAGTTTACTCGTTGGCAATGCCTTTATCGTATACGGTGGCGATACCAAGGTTGACGAGACGGATGTTCTAGATGAGACATTGTACCTTCTCAACACTTGTAAGTTTTCTTTCTGCATCCCGGCTTTCGCTGTTCAGGTACTGGGCGGTAACTGATTCAAGAATAGCTACGAGACAGTGGTCGAGAGCCTTGCCTGCCGGGACTAGACCGTCTGGTCGCTACGGCCACTCTCTGAACATCCTTGGGTCCAAAATCTACATATTTGGTGGGCAGATAGAAGGTTACTTCATGAATGACCTCGCAGCCTTTGACCTGAACCAGCTACAGATGCCCAACAATCGTTGGGAGATGCTTATTCAGAATACCGACAGCGGTGGACCCGCCGTCGGCAAGATTCCCGCCGCTCGAACAAACCATTCTGTTGTCACATTCAACGACAAGATGTACCTGTAGGTATCTTATTGAGAACCCTGGGAAACGCAGATACTGACCTCGTCCTAGTTTCGGTGGTACCAACGGCTACCAATGGTTCAACGACGTCTGGAGCTATGACCCTGCCACAAACGAGTGGGCACAACTAGACTGCATCGGTTACATTCCTGTACCCCGCGAAGGACATGCCGCAGCCATAGTCGACGACGTGATGTACATCTTTGGCGGCCGTACGGAGGAGGGTGTCGACTTGGGGGATTTGGCCGCTTTCAGAATCACCTCGCGCCGCTGGTACACTTTCCAGAACATGGGGCCGTCACCCTCTCCTCGGTCTGGCCACAGCATGACAACCGTCGGCAAGGCTGTCGTGGTCGTTGGAGGTGAACCAAGCTCATCCCCCGCCAGCGTCGGTGATCTCGGAATAGTCTACATGCTCGATACTACAAAGATTCGCTACCCGAACGACGCCCCACCCGCACAGCAGCCTGGGGGGCAGCAACGAGTACCTCCAGCAAGACGACCCAGCACCGCTGCTGAGACAAGGAACTTGCTCTCCCGAGATGGTTCTACTGGCCCTCCTGATCAGAGGAGGCTTGTCGGGGCGCCTCGCGACGGCTCAGCAACCAGTAATGGCCCTTCGAACGGGGTTCGAGGATCGCCCAATGGCAGTGACGCAAGCCCTGTAACCGTCAACGCTTCGAAGATCCCAATGTCCGCGGCGGCATCACCTCCCGCTGGGCCGCCTCCTCAAGGCCCGACACCTGCAAAGCCTTCAGTGCAGACTGGCAACCTTGGCAGAGTTCGCGGCCAGTCATCAGAGAGAGATGGTTCCGTAGGCGGCTCACCCAAAATTGTGGCAGGCCAGTCACCAGTAATTCGAGAAGTCAGAGAACCAGCTTCCAAAGATGCCGAGAGCCCGGTCACAAACGGCAGACGGACTCCTCAACAAGTTGGAAGGTCAGCATCTGGCTCTAAATCCGATTCTGTGCCTTCCGAGACTTCCAAAACCCGGTCGAGGCAGGGGAACAGGTCTCAGGGCTCTGTAGACAGTACGACCGAACCATCTTTGAAAACAACGTCAGCGCAGCAAGTACAGCCGCCACCTCCAGTGCAGGCGCCACCGCCGCAACAGCCGATGCCCCAACAGCAACTACCGCAACCTCCAGTACAACAGCAACAAGCTACCCGTCCCGCTTCACCACCGCCTCCCGCGCGCCAAGTTAGCAACCCAATGTCCAGAAGGTCCTCGGGCCGCAACTCACAGACCGTTGCCTTACTGAAGGAGCTGGATACAGCTAGAAACCGCAACGCTTGGTATGCTTCAGAGCTTGAGTTAGCCCGCAAGGCTGGATATGTTCCCAACGCGAGTCTTAGCCCCGTTCTCGACAGCAGAGCTGCCGAGACCTTCGACGATGAAGATAAGCCTCTGATCGAGGCACTGCTAGCCATGCGAACCGAGCTTGCAAATGTCCAGGCCTCCGTCGACAAGCAGGCTGTACTCGCTGCAAAGCAGATTGCAGAAGCTGAGAAGCAACGAGACGCTGCCATCCAAGAAGCGGTGTATGCGAAGGCAAGACTCGCCGCTCAAGTCGGCGGTAGCGTTGCAAGCACTCCTCAACTGGACGGCGAACGTGATGTTGATGACCGTTCCACGGAGATTAGCAAGAAACTGGCTCATGCTCTGAGCTACCAGAAAGACCTGCAGGCACAGCTCGAGATAATGAAATCGGAACTCGATGCCGAGCGGCGCGCCCGCCAACTGGCCGACGACACCACCAATGCCTCCCAGAAGCGTATGAGCGAACTTGAGTCCTACAAAACGACGACCTCTACAGAGCTCGAACAACTCAAGGCCAAACTGCACATGGTTCAGAAAGAGGCAAGAGAGCAGGCGATTCAGTACACGGAGGCTGTGGCCACCGTCCAGCTGTTAAAGGTTGAGAAGGAAGATTTTGAGGCCAAGTACAACCAATCCGTTGGGAACTCCCAAGAGCAGGATGCTACTTTTGACTCTCTGCGCGCGGCTATCTCGGCCTCCGCCGAGATCAAGGCTCTCCTAGAAAGTAAACTCGAAGAGGAGCGTTCGCAGAGGGAGAAGATCGAGTTGAAGCTCAACAACCTGAAGGCGGAGCATGAAGCACGCACTGCAGAGCTTGTTGCAGCGACTCAGCGATTGCGCGATTCTGAAGAGATTGCTGAGAGGCATGCAAAGGAGGCTAAACTCCATCAGCAGGCGGTGCTTGCTGGCTTCAATAAGGTCACTGCGTCAAGAGACGTTGGATCCGATAGCAAGACCGATAGTGAAAGGCTCAAGGCGCTGCAAGGCCAACTCAACGCAGCCAACGCTCTGGTAAAAAAATACCAGCAGGAAGCTGATGCTGCTGCCGACAAACTCCGCACTGCAGAGGAGCGCATTGCTGGCTTGGAGGTGTACCAGGAGCAATCCAGCCGCGAGGGCGTGGCAATCAGAAGGCAACTTCAGGCGGCCCTGCGCGACACCCAGTCTTTGCAGGCTAAGAACTCGGATTTGAAGCACCAGCTTCAGAACCAGCAGCTGGAGACCAACGCGATGACTGTACAGCACAACACCTTGAAAGACATTCTAGTCGAGCGCGGCATAAGCCCCACCGGTATGTCGCGGACACGTAGCATTGGCAGCCCTCGCGTCAACACCCCAGACCAAGTACGCATCCGGGATCTCGAGGATCAACTCAACGCTGCCCTGTCCGCCCATGAAGAGAACGCTCAGCGCAGTGCGGCTCAGCAAGAGGCTAGCGAAGCCGCTTATCGCGAGAAACTTACCCAGCTCGAGAACGACTATCAGTCTGCTGTGCATTACGTCAAGGGCACCGAAAAGATGCTCAAGCAGCTGAAGGAGCAACTCTCCAGATATAAGACGGAGAACGCTAAACTCAAGTCCGAGATCGAGGAGCTCGAAGAGCGTGTCGAGGCGTCTGCTACTGCCAATACCGGAGAGGCCTCTGCCAACTGGGAAAGCGAACGCCACATCTTGCAAACGAAGATAGAAGCTCTCGAGGAAGAATTAGAGGCCTCTACCGAACAGCTCGAGAAGCAGCTGAACTCTGTCAGAAAGGAACTTGAGGAGAGCAAGAAGCAACGCGAAAATGCTCTTGAGGACGCTGAAGAGGCTTCCCGCAAGCTTGCCGCCAACCGCCGTGACTTGGAGGAGCTTCAACAGGAAAACATTCTTCTGGAGCGCCGAGCCCAGGATGCTGAGGAGAAAGTCTCTCTCTTACTAGACCAAGTTGAAACCTCGGTCGACAGCTATCGTCGACAGAGCAGACAAGCACCGAGCATGACTTCCGAGCTGACGGAGAGGGGCACCAACGGAATAAACACGGGCCACCAACGCCAGGATAGCTCGGACATGGATAGCACATATGGAGCTGCCTCGGGCGGAGTCGATGGGCGCAATAGCACAGCCTTGGACAACCTAGCAAACGAGCTCGAAACCCTGCGAACCCATTGGGAAGCCACCAACAAAAACTATCGTCTAAGCAACACTTTTGACTTTGAGGGCGCCACAACCCCAATACGCAAGGACGAAGATGTCGGGATGGGCCTCAGTGAGAGCCTGGCTGACTGGCGTAAGCGACTTGACGTAGACGAGCAAACAGAAAACGATCGAGCGAAGACGAAAAGCCGACCTGACCGGCCTTAGTCTGGCGTTCTGCGACGCATGAACTCTCGCTTTTCTACATGACGACTGCGAGGCTTTTTGCCACTATTTATTGTACATTCTTCCCTTGACTGCCCCCCAGGCAGCAGCAGTTCACGTAGGTGGAAGGAGTTTTCGGAATACGGGAATCTGACTTCGACGCGTTGACTTGGCTCTTCGTTTCGCAATGATTCTACGTATTCATGACGAAACAGCCTTCATTTAATCCCCCGCCCGGTTTTTTTATTTTATTTTTTTGCGCTTTTCTTTTTGCCTTGCTGAGTTCATGGGTTCTTCCTTTCTGATGATACACTATGTAACATGGCCGCTCCCTGTTTGTTCTTAGCCGTATCTGTACAAGAGTAAACAGGGGCACAATGGTTATTTTTATTCATGATGGGGTCGATGGACATCGCTGAGTTTGAGCGCATGTGCCCAATTCCGTTTTCTCTAAGATAATGTACAATTACCGCCGATTTTCTCTTCTTTTCAGATGGCTTTTGTCTTTCCTTTTTTTCTCACTTTTTGGAGAAAGCTTGATTTCGACGCCATACACTTCGGTGTTTCCGTTACGAAATACGATCGTAGAAGAAAAAGCAGACGAGGTGCGCGGGACATATTGACGATCCACTCGGCGAGCGGAGCGGAGCTGACTCAAGAGGGGAAAGGATATGACAACAAGGGACCGGCAAGGAGGGAATCTACTCTTTTCCTTGCGGTTTCGACAACAAACTCCCTTGGTAATCTTGCTACAGTCCTCCGAATCCGATAAGCCAGCGGCTTGACGAGGATAGCTGGCGGCATGGACGATGGGAGAATGGACAATGATAAGACGATTGTTACCCGATACGCCTACCTGTTCTGTGATGCGTTGTATTCCGTTTCTGTGTATAAGAGAAACCTTGACGATGATATATATCAACGGCTTGGTGCAAACTATGCTAATGATCATAAGAACCGCCTGTGCTTTGTGATTGGGGGGAAGGGAGGGCTTTTCCGATCAACATTGTGCTTTGAACGCCGGCTGTCCAAGTGATAACCTGTGTAGAGTGGCCCCTTCACCGGCGAGCTTGGCAGAAAGGGTTTCTATCGAGAGCATCGGACTTTCCCTTGCACCTGTGCCTTTGCCTATACCTTATAACACGCCACCATGGGCACCCGCCACCAGTGACGTTCTTCCATGAGCCTCTGGGTGACGAGCAGATGGCTGGCCATCCTTAGCGTCCTGATCTGTGTCGATTCCTCGACCTCACCTCGAATGTTAAGCCCCCCCGTTTCGCCCGTATCGTCCTCTTTCAGCAATGTCGTGGCTACTCAACCTGGAACACGCGGACCACGGGCGTGCGGCGGTGGAGCGAGAGGGAAACCCTCCGTCTCTTCTACTCATCCCTCGCTCCGTACGCGTGGTCGCCATTCCAGATGGCGGCGATATGAGGCGCCGCCGAGGAGAAGAAATCCTATGCCCAGGATTGTTAGTTGGCTGATAAGTACCGGTCCTGGTAGGAGCCACACTGTCGCTTCAGTGGGTATACCAAGCACACTGCGTAGGTTGTGGACGACGCCTCTCGAACGAGCTTAGACACTTCGCTTGAGGCGGCAAGCAAGAAGGGCAACATGACTGATCACATTGTCTTAAGCTGTTACTCTTACATTGGCACAATGAAGCCCTTAGGGCCATGCATGCCTTTTGATGTACAAATCTCGGTCTCTCCATCTTTACAGTACCACGGAGTATCTTCCGTTGCCACTCGCATCTCTCTTTCACTTGCGGTTCGTGCCCGAGACCAGCAGCACGACGCTCCCCAACTGCCTCTTCAGGTCCTCCTTCTCCACATCGTGCGTGTCCTCCACCTCGCCCCAGGACCCAGTCTGCCACGAGACTTCCAGGCTCGCCGCTGTCGCCGCCTCCTCGATGCCAAACTTCCTCGGGCTCGCCGGGTCGCGGTACTCCCCGACGGGGCCCTCGCTCCACTCCACCACCAAGCGCGCCGCGGTGATGAGGCTCTTGCCCGCCAAGACAGCCCTCTCGAGACCAGTCAGCTCCCATGGGTCGAGTCCCATGACCCACCCCTGCACTACGTCTCGCACGCCCTCCGTCTGCGCCCTCGGCACGATGCTATGCCCATCCAGGACCGGGTGGATCTCGATGCCCGGCCACACCCGCGCCGTGAGGAAGCCGACGACGTCCTCAGCCGTGCGCTTCTGGACGTCTCTCAAAGACTCGCCCGCGTCATTGCGCGTGTCCAGCGGGCCGGCCGGGGGCGCCCAGCACAGCAGGGAGTCTGTGTCGAGGTAGCGCATCAGCGTCGTGGCGATAGACTGGCGGATCGCGCCGGAGGCAGCGTCGTCCTCGGCGATGTCGAGGGCGCGGCAGGTCAGGGAGGTAAGGGGGATCATGTGCTGCTTGGTTGCCTGCTGGGCCGAGGTGATGAGGTCCCATTCGATCGCCAGGGCGGAGGCGAGGTGCTGCTTGGAGACCGGCAGACGCATGATCTGCTTGGTGTTGGGGTGGCGGAGGGGACGGCTGTCGAGGTGGACTTGGAGAGCGCCTGTCAAGGTGCTTGGTTAGTTCGAAACCCAGTCTACAGAACACGGTACACCATAGTTGACGCGGCGAAGCTCACCATCGACCTCTTGCACGCTAACATCGTTCCAGAACCTCCTCTTCAGAGCGCCCGGCTTGCTTGCCTTCGCCTCCGCCGACGTGCGGATGGTCTTGGCGTGCTTCAACATCTCTGCTTGTCTTTTCCTCCTCTCGACGCGCGCGCGCGCAACCGCCGCCCGATCTTCTGCAGCAAGATCCGGGACGGGGGGCTCAGGTGGCGGACCGGTGCCAACGACGGGCGCGACCTCGGCGGGCTTGAGCGTTGTAGTCGAGATGGTTCTGGATGCGGCGGCGGCAGCGGCAGCGAAGCACGGCCGGCCGGCCGCTGTCGTCATCGGCGACGACGCCGCGAAGAGTCGGAGAGGTATGCGGGTCGATGGCTTCATTTTTTTTTTTTTGTCGGCTTTTGCGTGTAAATGACTACAGAGAGGTTGCAGTAGTGAGTTTGGGAGGAGCTATCGGAGCTACAAAGTACAAGTAGAAGTCGATTAATTTTTGGGAGCTTTGAAGTAGGCCCCACACATTCAACACATGATCCGATTGGCTGGAAGCAAGGGACACACCCTTATGTATGATTGAACACAGGGTCGCCATTGGCGGCAATTTGCTATATAGATCTCGAAGAAAAGGCTGCTTCTTAAAATTGCAAACCCTCGGCTTTGCGCCTCGTTATACATCTACGCCTGGCTGTAGCAATACAAAATTTGAACACACCGCTTAGGTCCATTACGTTAGTATGGCGGCTTCGTGACATTTCCCAGGCTAAGCTCTCCCGCCTTGCTGTCGATTCCGTTAAGAAGTTCATGCAAATCCATACCCCCACCCGAGACCATCGAAAAGTTCCCATCCCCTCTTCCCGACCCATGGTATATACTATCGCCACCGCGACTGCTCAAGTTCCGTTTCGCTGGCTTAACCGCATAATCCTGAATAGCAATCGAGGATGCCAGTCCGCCGATATTAATGGGTAGTGGCGGGACGGGCGGCACCTGCTCGTCCTCGTTGTACTCGTACAAAGGGTTCGAATTCAGAGGCCCACCCTTGCGTGACTGAGATGAAGACCGTGGCCGCCCAAGAGAAGCCCCGTCGCCATTTTCTGTTTGTGATGCACCCGGGTTGAAGCTAAGTTCCGATGGCGTAAAGTCGTAGCTGACCATACTGTCGCTATCGCTTTCGTGATGCAGCCCGGCTGAGGTGCCAATGGGTGTTGCCGGTGCTTGCCCTGATAATACCATCTTTAGCTGATCGACAGACGCAACCACGCCCCGGCTAGAGTCCGAGGGCGAGGGCGAAACACCGCTCCGAACACTGGACTTGCGCAGCTGCCTCATGGGAGACAAGCCCCCAGGCACCTGGGACGAATTAGGACGAAGATTGCGCTGGCTGCCAAGCGGCGACGACTCGCCCGCTTGCCCGTGGCCGTTAGCGCCGTTGACCGTGAGGTGGTGTCGGTTGGTCCCCATAGTGCCATTTTTCGAGCCAGCCAAAGATTCTGACTTGCTTCCCGCCTGCAGTGCTAACATTGCCGCATCCCTTGACCAGTCCGTAAGCATGTGCTCTCGAAAAGAGGCTGGCAGCTCTGTCCCGGGCGCTGCAGGTGCGCTAGTGATCGAGGTGTTGAGAATAGGGTGCGAGAAGTTACGACCAGGAGACTGAGGAGGACTGTTCTGCGGTGAGATGCTTGTGTCTGCATAACTCATACAGATGCTTTCAACAAGTGATTCCCGGTCGTCAAAAGGCAGCAGCGCTTCGCTTTCGACCTCGGTGGAAGGCAGCCTTGTCTGCAACTTAGGAACCCCAGGGGTGCCAACGAGATCCAGTCCCGGAGGAGGGATAGCCACGCCCTCGGTCCAGAAATGCTTACTGCGTCTTCGAATAACTTCGTCGATGATTGCGCGCCCGACGGCAGAGTTCTCAATATCGAACTTTTCAGTCACTGCCCAGAAGTATCCATGGCAGAGACTGCCAAGTCGGACCTTTTGCACTGGAAGCTCCGCATCCGGGATGTCCTCCTGAAGGCGGAACACCATGGGTAACCCGTATTTGACTGCGTTGATACCCAGCTGATACACCAGCTTGGTGAGCAGCACGTGAAGGAGCACAATGTCCGGGTCATAGTCGACGTATTGTAGTGCGTTGTCGTAGATTGCAATGTGTAGGAGCTGCAGGAAGTGCGTGCGCTGCCGCGACGGCTTGTCGCGGATTGAGGCGTTCGAGGCGGCACGTTGAGCGACGCTGGCTGGCTGAAGCTCGCGGCTGTTTTTGTGCCATGATGAGCGGTAATGTTGTGCGCCTTCGTCCCGCGCCTTCGAGTCTGCCGGCGTCGTTTCGCGGTCAAGCCAGGTCAAAAGCGCATCAGCGTAGGCTTTCCTGACCTCGCCGTCCGGATCCCGCAGGAGCCAGTGTGTATTTTCCCATACTTGGATCGGGACTCTGTTTCGTGAAAGGTTCAAGTTGCCAGACATCTGCGCCCGCGGGTTCGCAACAAGGAGAATGTTCTTGATGGCTTTCAAAGCGGCAGTTTTGCCTACATTACGGGAAAGAATGGTTTCCAGCTGAGGCTGGCTAGAGCTCAAATCGTCCGAGGATGGCTGCTCGGCCTCGTCCGCCCGAGGTGAGGAGGTTGTGCTCGAGGATTTGGAGGGCTTGAGGCGGAGGAGGATGGTCGAAATCATGTCCGAGATCTGGTCTGCGTAATAGACGTGTGTTGCGAGGTCTCCGATGCAGATTTGGATTCGCTCAAGAAGCTCCTTCCGTTGTGCGAAGATGTCCCCGGAGCCCTGCGGGCTGGAAGGAGTCTCCTCGGCATCCCCTTCTACTCTACCGAAGCCACCGGGGAGTTGGATCAGATTCTTCATGTGCTGAATGAGCCCCAGCAGAACGTCCATGGCGCTCAGCCCAATCAGGTTGATATCAGAGCGCAGCAAGGATCCAATCATGGCCGCAAACGTTAGATGCAGCTTCAGATTGTCGTCCTTGACGGGCGCTTTCAAAAGATGATCCATGGCGGTCACCAGAATGACATAGCGATCTTGTACAGGCGCCCATCGCGCAACGGCGCTGTAAATGCTGATTGCCCACCCGTAATCCTTACCAGACTTTTCGTCCGTTTTGACGACTGTGTCGCCGTTCGCAACGCGATTCTCAATGAAGTGCAAGAGGGAGCCGGTGGCGGAATGAATCTGTGGTCTGTTGGGTACGACGAAGATCTGCTTCAAGCACTGCATGGCAAGAACCCCGATGTCCTCTTCTGCCAGCTTATCCACGTCGAACGCGGTGCCTGTCAATGCAATAGGGTTGGCTTCGCCGCCAGTGTCGCCGCTTTCGACAGTTGCGACACTCGTCCTACGGCGAAGCTTCTCGGTCTGTACCTTCTCTTCCATCTGGATGCGCGACAGAAGTGTGCCGAGCAACTCTTCGTCGTCCCACCAGAGATTATCCAAAATCACGGGAACAATCACGTCAAACTGACGACCGGTGACGGTAGACAGGGCCTCTGAAGAGGAGACGCTTCTGATGGCCTCGAGGCCTGCGTTTCTCCATCGCATCAGCATAGGCTTACTCGAAGCTCCTTTTCCTGGGTTTTCACGGGTCGACGAGAGCGAGGCGTAGGTGCGCACGATCGATTCGTATTGGGCAAGGTAGGCCTGGTCGGCAAAGGAAGTAGAGGCGTCGTGATTTTCGCAAAAGGCCTCGAACGTAGGGATGGAGGACTCCACCATGGTTATGTCCTTTGACCCAAGGATGAGATCGAGGATTTTAAGCACATTCGGGGCCACAAGCGGCAAGTCCTTGGGTGCTTTCTCGATCAGTGCCGTGAGAATCCGGAGGGTGACTTGAACATTCCTGGACAGGCTCGGGTCAGCGACGCATTCGCCCAACGACGTCCGGGGGAGGATCAACAAACCCGATGCGCAGACGCCAGACATCGCTGGCGGTCTTCTTCTCGAGGAAGGAACCAATCTTTTGGATCTTGGAGCGGCGGGAGGTGGCGTAGAACAGCAGGTAGCTTAACTCGCTCGAGTTCGGCTTCACATCGACAGCACCTTTATTTGTTCGCGGGTAGCACTTGAGCACCAACACTTGGTGCTTCGGACGACATTTTTGCTGAATTGCGTTCATGACGCCGGTGGGATCGGAGCCCAATGAGCGAGGGGAGACGTCGGGAGACTACCTCGTGGATGGTAGTGTTAGGAGGTGAGAAGGAAAAAGCATCGAGGTTTTGGGGAGAAGAGACAACAGGAGGCGTTCGTTCGCGCGTCAGGTCAGACAGATGCGAGGAAGCGGTCGTCGTCGTCGTCGTTGGCATAGATCACGAAAAGCAAAGAAGGAGTGAGGCATTGGACAAATTTGGGAGAGGGAAGCAGGCGCACTGAACAAGCCAGCGGACGATAGTTTGGGGTGTGGCAGGCAACCTGGAAGAGACAGGCCGACAGACACAGATTCCAGTCCAGGCCCGGTCAGGCCAAGTGGACTGGGGGGGGGGGGGGGGGGGGGGGTTAAGCATGGCGCGTTGTAGACACATGGTTTGCCTGTGGGAATTAGGTGCGGTACCTTGCGCGTCGGGGCTTTGCACTGTTGTCGGTAGGTACCTATCCGTACTGTAGCATGCAATGAGAGTTGGGAAGGGTTCCTCGTCGGCGGACGCGGACACGGATGCTCGACATGAAATTGCTTTCTGCACCGAACCACATTCCCGTCTTGCTCCTGACTGCCTCTTCGTCACCATTTGGGCCCGATTGTCCCGCACTGGGTAATTACCCGATGGTTCCATCGTGTATAGTAATAGAGAGACTCTCAGCAGCCCGTCCGAGCGTATCCAGTCTACCTATTTACAGATGAAGTCCCCCCCCCCTTCTACCTATGTATATTAGAAAGCTGGAGTGGAAACGATGGAGAACCGACTCTTACGTTTTGAGCACATGTTCGGACAACAACACAACAAAATTGCATGCTCTCAGTGTACCAGGGGGGATGAGAGACATGTGCAAGAGGGGGGACGCGATTTGGGGATGAGATTGCGACCCGAAGACGGACAAGCGCCTGTGTGAATGACGAGCTGGTAATCTCGGGGGTAAGGGGCCATCCAGGTCCGGCGTCCCGGTTCCCAGCGAGTGATGCGTTCGTTGCTCTAATCCACAAGCGCAAGGGGGCTTGGTTTTACCATCTCTTGATGTCTTCCCCCTTTGTCGCCAGCAATTCACCATTACCAGGCTTGGGTTTGTGCTTACCTACCTATCGAGGGGCAAAGGGGGGCTGGCTGGCTGGCTCATTCAGACCATGCAGTATTGTCCAGTACTGAGCAAGCCAGCCTGGTCCCGATCGACATGGCTTTGGGCTGCTGTCGAGCGCGGAATGGCAATCTGCCCTGACGAGTCTTTGGTGGCTCAGCATATATGCAGGCATTCTTTTGTTTATCCCTCATGTTCTCGGCACAATGGCAAGATTGTAGAACTTAATGGACACCAAACATCAAAATACCATTGAGGACTGGCCAAGCACGTACTACCAGCGACGAACATGGCACTGCATGACAGCCGCCAGAACGGCCCCCAGCTTGTGGTGTAGGACGCACTTGTCATTGGGCGCATGTTTCACTACCTATTCCATTTCCCCTTCTGTTCCCTGTGGCAGGCCGTCTACATGGTTACATGGTGCCGAGGGACCCCGTCTAGGTGTTTGGGACCAAACAAACACCCATCTACCCCTTCCGTCTATTTTGGTCCTCCCGGCTATTCTCTTGCAGGTGTTTTTGAGGCGAGAATTGTGGCCCACAAGGTATGTCTGGAACGGAAAGGTACCTGGGATGATCCCGCCTGCTCGGAGAGTTCCAACAGGTGCTCGGACTCGATGCACACAGGCCCATCCTAATCCACAAGCATGCGGCGAGGGCCGCTGTTAGGGATGGAAGACCTCCATACGGAAGCGTTTGTTAGTGGCTTATATGCGTAAGCTAGGTATCTTAGACATCTAGAATAGGTAGCTAAGATACCAGCCAAGCTACCTACGGAAGCATTTCTTCCTTCCAAAAGTACTGTCCCACTGTGGTCTTTCTTTTTGTCATCTGCATCCTTCGTCTTACTCTCAACCTTTGTCCAATTGTCTACCATAGCGGCACTCACCGCCATCCCGTCCAATGTCGCCAGCATTGCATCCCATCTACTTGCTGTACGCACAGGTTCTCAACTGTCCAACTAAGCCTGTATTCTTTTCCCAACAAACCCCTGTCGTCCGTCCTAACCGCTCGTCCTTGTGATTGAAGCTTTGCGGGTATCTGCCAGTCTCGGTCCCTTGTGGGATTCAACACACTCTCGCCTTGGCATGTGAAGTCTTTCCATCCCAGCCCCTTCGAGCCTTACCAACTGAGCCAAACACCATCCATCTCGAGCCCGAATTCCAGATCTCATGACTTTACTCGGAAAAATTTCTGTAGCGGATAGCCACAGGGAACCATCGCTGTTCTTTACATGGGCGCCAAGGACAATCTGGTCAAGGACACTCTCCCACACCACCCCGTGCTTTCACTTGCATGTAAGCGAGTGTCAACATCGACATCACGGACTGCTTGACAGCTGACCCGGGAAAGGTATTTAACACCGTACTTGCGACCAATCACATTGCGATCCAACCACGCTACGTGCCACTCCTCCGCACCTCCCGCAACATCCGGCGTCCTTGGACTCGACAACCCCGATACGACCCATGTTGGTAGTTCTCGGGGCAATGTTAGATTCCGGAACGTTGCCGCATCATGATACGCAGTCTCGTGGCTTCAGACGTCACCAACCAGTCTCGTCTCAACACACCAATCACTCTGTCCACCTCAAGGCTTCATCCCGTTCATCAAGCTGTAGGGATCTCATACGGTCCTTGGACGTGGGGTGAGTCTAAATTGGCTGGTCTCGTGGCCTGGTGAACTTCTCAAAGCTTTCGGCGGCTTCTGCCGACTCGCTGCTGATGCTCAGGTTACGACGTTGATGCGGCGTGGCTATCAACATCTAATCAACTGAAGAACTGTCTCACCTTGTCCATAACGCTTATCCATCCTACCCATTTTAACGTTCACGGCCGGACCAGGACAACACCTTCCGCCCTCGCTTTGGGAAGTCTTTGTCAAATTTCATCTTCAAGCCCTACTGGTCTCAACTATGACGAAGCCAGCAACAATACCACCAAGTACACTGCCCTTCCGATTGCATCATTGGAGAAGCTCACGTACGAGGCGTTGCGGGCGACTTTTTTTTTTTCTTTTCCCACCTACACAAGGTCCATAGAAATCGGTCATTGTCATTCGGTCTACTAGGATGGCTGCTCAATATTGCCTTGCCCTCGAGGGCTCAAAGGGCTGCGTGTCACATACGTCAAACAAGTGTTTGAATGTGATGTGACGTAACAGTTCAGAGACGTCCGTCCCTCAAGAGGGTGGTTGGTTTACCACCTGCTGATTGGCAGTCCAATTGCAGCGCACCCCAGACCCATCACCCCTTGTTGGTGGAGCCTGCTCGCCGATCAAAAACTCGAAGCTGGAGGAGGTATCGCTCACCGAGCCTCACCAAGTATTGGAGATGAAGTCAAGGGGGCCAACCTACCAACATTGGTTTTCCTGCACATTGCCCCATCCTATGGCCCTGCCCCTCCCAATTTAGCCTTTTTTTCCTACCTTGAAGCTTTTGATTTGATAACCAAGTAACGTTCCCTGGCAAACTTGGTAGACCTTACTGAGCGGCGACTTCGTGCCGAGATATAGGAGACGAAGCTGTACTTCATAATCCAGCCAAGAGGGCAGGACCCCAAGCTGAGCGCGGATCAAGTGGTCAATAGCTAGGCTTTGACATGTTCTTTAATGATATACAGCTTTCAAAGTCTCTAACCTTCCAGGTGTTAGTCTCAAAAGGCCCATGGCTGTTCTCGAGAATTCCATTGCTTTCAGCCTCGGAAGTTCCCATGGAAAACTTCGTCCATGGCTCATTAAAAGTCTCGATGCCACGTGTTACATTGCAGTCTAAAGGACCAGCGGAGCCAAAACAAGCAGCGGCCAGCCGTTGGTCGCCATCTTCGGGCGTATGTCTCGGACTCCATGAGAAAGTACTCCGAGCCCGTTTATGGGAAAACGTAACTAGAGCATGGAAACTCTTTCTCAGCGGAAGATGTTAGCTGCTGCAACAGTCATTATCAGGCCATTTGCCTTCGGATTTGACCAGTACTGTAGGTCGTTGGCCAGAACCTCGCGTGGGCAAACACATGGGACAGAAGCATTGAGCCCAGGGGAGATGTCGCATGCGGAAATCGGATTCTGTGCTACACAAACCGGCTCCCTCTGTACGACTTCACCAACCCGGAAGTGGAAGTGTTCCAATATAGGCAAGTTCAAGAATATCCAGATATTTGACCGTGCACGCAGTGTGGGGGTCGAGGTATGATCCGAAGGCCTGGCAAAGGAACTAGAGGTCGGGTCCCAAAGCCTGCGTCTTGGAACATAACCGCAAACAGACGGTGAAGCAAGGGACATCAGATGGAGGAGAGACATATTTCTCTCTGTTTTCTTTCAACCGCGACCAACGCCAACAACAACTAGCACGAGTGCATGTAGCAAAGCCTGTACGGCTTTGACTTGTTTCCTCCTCCTCCAAAGGGCCCAGTTCTCGCAATCCGAAGCCACCCAACACCCCAGACCGGGCCCATGAACTCCGTCGCTCTAGAAGCTGAAGATCCATCTTTAGTGCCTTTTTCTTACTTCGCCTTCTCCTCCTGCTTATCTACTGATGTTCCCCAATCTACAGAGCCTCATCTCTCCTTCAAGGCTCTCCTTAGAGGTTTGCATCTGCTTCGATTGCTGGGTCGCCCCGTTCACTTTTTTATACCCATTTATTGCCAGTCTCGTTTTTCCAGCATCCTCGTGTTTTGGATTTGTTCACGGCAAAAAACCAAACCCATAACCGCCCAAGATGAGGACAGGTGGTTCTACTGCAGTTGTAGGAGGTATAGTGAGCTTAGTCACTGCCTTGTCTTTACCCAGCGCTACCGAGGGTAAAGGCTACATCGCCATGCCGGTCAAACAGAGTAGACTCAACTTGGATCATCTCACCAAGAGAGACGCCATCGAGGTCGTCCTTAAGAATCAGGAGTTTTATTACTCGACTGACGGTGAGAAACCATCCTGCCCTCTGCTCCTTCTTGTCGTATTGGCTCGACTGACGACGACTCAAAACAAATAGTCATCATTGGCACACCCGGACAGCAGGTGACCGTTCTCCTCGACACGGGTTCTTCTGAGCTTTGGGTCAACCCCGACTGCGCCACGGCGCCCTCGGCCGCCCAGGCCAAGCAGTGCAGCGCTGCCGGCCAGTACAACCCGCGGAACAGTCGCACTCCGCCGAGCGGCCCCACTGGCACTCGTATACTCAACTACGGAGATCCCTCAGCTCCCAACACTCAGACGAGCGCCGAGATTGCCTACTACTCAGATAGCATCACAATGGGTAATGGCGTCTTGTCCAACCAGACGTTCGGCGTCGTCACTAAGAGCAATGGCATCGCCACTGGCATCATGGGCCTGGCCCCCGACCTGAAGGCTGGCTTCGCCGTCAACCAACCGTACAGTCTGGTTCTCAACAGTCTGGCCGAACAGGGTATCATCGGGAGCCGCATCTTCTCATTGGATTTACGTCATGCGTCTTCGGACTCGGGCGCTCTCATCTACGGCGGCGTCGACACCGGCAAGTTCATTGGTGAGCTCCTGCATGTTCCCATGGTCAATGGCACCAAGGGCGAGCCTCGGTAAGTCGAGTCATCTCAGGGTTCATCATCTCATCCTCCTTCCGACTAGGAGCTGTCCGTGCTAACACCGCCAAAGCCTCGCTGTCGACCTTACCGGCGTCGGTATGAACTTGTCCAACTCCGCTAAGACCTACAATCTGGCCCCAGAGGACAGTAACGTCATGATCGACTCCGGCACAACACTCACGCGCCTGCACCCTTCCCTCGCGCGCCCCATCTTGTCAGACCTCAAGGCCACAACCAACAGCGATGGTTACTGGACTGCGGCCTGTTCCCTGCGCAATAGCGGTAACGACTCATACGTCACCTTCACGTTTGGCAGAAAGACCATCCGTGTGCCCCTGAGTGACTTCATCCTCGACCTGGGCCCTACCGATGACCAGTGCTATATTGGTCTTGTCACTACCACCGACCAGCAGATCCTCGGTGACAGTGTGATGCGGGCCGGCTACTTCGTCTTCGACTGGGACAACCAGATCGTCCACATGGCGCAGGCAAGCACCTGCGGCAAGGAGGAGATCGTGGCCGTTGGCAATGGTAGCGATGCTGTACCCAGTGGCGTCATAGGACTCTGCCAGGGTCCCACTACGCCGGACGGCGAAGAAACCCCTCCGGCGTCTGCAGTGAGTCCACCTGCTTCTCCAGCTCCTGCCATCCCGATCTTTGCGCCCACTGTCGACCCGACAATTGTTACCAAGATTTTGGATAACAGCCCGGCTCCGGCCCCGACCCCGATCTATGTTACTCTCTTGTCTTCCTGTACCGTATTAACACATTGCCCCCAGCCGTCCTCCCCCAACACAGCCTCGCCTACCTCGTCCTACCCCGCCGGCGGATTATCGACCGGCGGCTCATCGAAGAACACGGGCGTCAGCCCCTCATCCGCGGCGCCCACCGGCGCCTCCTCGTCCTCGACACCCTCCGATTCCCCCTCCGCCGCGTCATCCCTCAACGAGGGGCGGCTCCTATGTCTGCTACTGGGTGGCTTAATGACGTTGGCGGCCGTTTTTCGAGACATCTGATTGGCAAGGAATGGGTGTGATGATATCAACAACAAAAGAATCAGGAGAGGATATCCGAAGAGAATACCAAGTGCTTGGGTTAGGACATATTTTTTTCTCTTCTTTTCTTTCCTTTTCTTTATTTATTCTTGTTTCTTCATTTTTTGCATTGCGAGACATGTTCTCCAGAAGAGAGAATGCACCAAGGTATCTGTGGTTGCAGACAGAAGTTTTTTATGATTGCCAGCCAGTTAGCCAGTCCCAGCTTTTACTTTCTACGTGAGGGATGATACCTCAACAGCTAGGAAGGGCTAGGGTCTAGCTAGACGCCTATTTTACGATCCGTTACGATACCAATGAAGTAGGATACCCAATAGCTATGACTTCATTTTTTTCGGTTTCGTTTTTTGCGACGAACTGAAGGAAATGAAGGGAAGATAATAGATATGCCTGACTTTCAAGCTAACATATTCCCCCTCATGCTCGCTGTGTGTTTACCCATGACAGAACCCCCTCCCTCTTAGTTCAATAAGACTTGATGAGAAGCCGCCTCATGTAGACGCTGCGTCCGAAAGCGCACGTTGTTCCTGCGTGTTTTTTTCTTCTTCTTGTGCGAATGACATCATGGCGGGCGAAGAGCTGGGCCGTTTTGGGCTCATGGACCGAGACACTTCCCAACCCCCATCCGGTGGCATCCCTTCTTCGCCGTGCCGTCTATCCAAGTATCATTCCCATCTTGCGTGCTCACCTACCCCCGCCAGCCCCGGCGATCTGGAACAGACGATCACCGTGGCGCCCGGCGCCTCTCCCCGGATCCAGGTCTACCGTCCTTGAAGATGTTTTGTTCCCTCGCTCCCTGTTTGCCGAATTGAGTTAGGAGAGGGAGTGCCGCGTCGGCGATGGACTGGCCGGGCCTTGGGGGACGGGCGGCCCATGGGGCCGTTTTGGCCAGAACCACCTTGGGCGCCGGCTGCTTATCCGAAATGACGGAAGAACTCCTCTTTCGTGCCGCAAAGTCCGAGACAGAACATGTCTCTCTCATTGCTTAGCTTACCGCTTGGCATCCTCTTACATATCTAGATGTTGACGGTATCAGTATGTGTTGTGTTCATCCCATACCCACACGCTATGTCTTGTCTGCTTGCGTTTCGTGCGACAAGCGGTCCCGGTCATGCGCTCAACGCTCTCGTTCAATCACGTCAAAGGCAGCTCGAAACGCTATATGAAAGTTGCTAGAGATTCGCCCTATGGTCTATCTGAGCTATGGACATACGGCCATTGTGAAATGAAGTGGCTGCGGAAGCAGCAGACCCGAACCAAGCTGTCGTAAAGCAAGTTTAGAAAGAAAAGCCATATCCGAAATATCTCCCGCATCAAACCCGCTTGAAGTGAATGATTTCGCCGTGAAGAACGCAATATCAGAGATCGAAACCCTGATGCGCTTCGTCTATCAAACGCTGTCCCAGAAATCAGAAGAAACTCCCCGGCAGAAGACACCCGTTCCAATACCATTCTACCCCCTATCATATGTTCATGTCTTTGACGACCGCAAGTCCGGTATAATTTCATGCAGATTTTGCAATCTTGGAACTTGATGCCGGACGCTTAAGTGTTAGTCTTGTTTCGCTTCGTTGTGCGAGACACGGTGGTCTGCGCATCATCACTGGCACGCTTCAGCGAGCGAGCATTCGTTTCACAACTTTCACTATCTTCGATCTTTGGGTAATCCCAGAGCTTTGAGACCTCTGGAATAATGCTGTTCTGGACAGCCTCAGCTCGAACGTCGTCGTCTTCGATATTCTCCAGGACGATCTTTCGGCAGGTCAAGGCGAAACGACGTTTGCCTTTGGGCACAACCTTGTGCTGCCAAGTGTTAACCAGGGGTTCCAAGACAAAATGGAAGACACATACCAAGTACGCCTGGTGAATTCGGGTACCATGCATGACCACCACATCGCCATGGAACATCGTAAGTTGGAGGACCTTCTTGTCCTTACCAGCATAAGATTTCTTCGTTTTGAAGGACATCAGGGATGGGCTTCCAAGCGAAAGAGTGGCCACAGTAGGTCCCAGAGTGTCTTCTCCGTCATCGTGGTACTTCATAAAGGTCAATAGGTATATAATCAAGAGGCAAAGCGGTACCATAACTCACACTGATCTTGTCTTCTTCCATGTACCCGATCGAAAGAAGCTCATTGAAGTCAATGAAGTCCTTGGTGAGCGTATCGCATCGAGCCATCTCGCTGTAGTCGGGCAGTTGGGCATAAGCGTCCACGGTATCGTTAGTCATGTCTACCGATTTCTGACCAGCCCATTGCATCCTCTTGAGCGCTCCAATCAAAGAGTCTGGAGCCTCTGAGAATGGCCTCGAATGCACATTGACAGCGAATTTGTACGGGGCGCCCCAATTCTGGAGAAAGTTGCGGGTCAACTTCTCAGTAGGCACTAAGGTATGTCAGTCACATAAATCAGTGAAGAGAAACAAGGCAGTACATACGTCCAGGATGGATGGCAGGCTGTCTTCGGAAGCCAAAGTCTTGGGTGGTATCGTGCTGGAGGAGACCCCACATCTGATCGGGAGCGCCCTCACTAGCATTGATAGCTCGAGTAGCTCGAAAGACAGTGACCGATCCAATGATGGCACTTACATTGAGCGGGTCCGGAAGGAGATATTGTTCAATATCGTAGCCGTTCGACTCGCTTCTGGCCTCTAGGATGTGTTCATCCAAGATCTTAGACTCAAAGGTCTTCTTCTGTCGTTGCTGGGCTTCTTCAGCATGAACCTCTTCCAAGGAGAGAGGCAGGGGCGGGGCAAACAGGGTGAATTGGCAAAGAGGGTCCTCGTAAGTCCACTTTGTCCAATCCACTCGTCTTGCACAGCGATGGCACTCGGGGCAGATGATACCATCACGCATGGCTTTCTCTGTGCCCAGAAAGCCTAGCATGGTAATGTCCGGGAGAGGCGGCTGCAGAGGCTGTTGGGGAACCTGGTGAGATGTTCGTTCCAGAAGAAAGTCCTCTGAGTACGTGAGCTGGGTGACATCGATTCCAGCAGGAAAAGCGAAGAATCTGCCGCATTTCTGATTGAGGCAGACCCAGCCACAGGAGAAGACTGTCTTGCTTCCCTGGTGACAGTCAACACACCATGCAAGAGATGAAGCGTGTGTGGAAGAAGTGGTCAGCTCCAAGATGCCAACAACAGGAGGAAAGACGAAGCATTCTTCACACTGAGCATTCAGGCAAGTCCAGCCCTGTTTGAATGTCTGCTTGGATGGGATTCCGCACTTGGAGCAGTTGGCTTGGTGTGTAGGAAACTCCTCCAGCTTGACAATGTCCTGTACTTCGGACTTCGACTGCCACCAAGACGGCATAGAGCGGTCGGTCTTTTCAAGACGAATCTTATGAATAGAAAAGCCTCTCTCATCCTTCTCAGACCATATATCTGTGATGCTGAAGAATGCAAGGACGTTGAAGGCGTGTTTTATCTCAACAGACAAGCCCGGGTAGTGTTTGCCTGGTTGATAGTGAGCGCAAGCCTTGAGATAAAAGGGCATATGCATGAGATTACCTAGGATAATTCCAATAGGCGTTCCACTATTCATGGCCGCATGGCAAGACTCGAGCACAAAGGGGCGTACCTGCTTGACACGGACCAGATTCCCCTGACTGTCTTTCTCTTTGCCGCCACCACTGTCATAGGTAACAATAATAAGCGGTTATGAAGCTGGAAAGGGAGAACATGGCAACTTACAGTGTAGTGATAATGACCTCTGCTCCCAGATAGTCTCGCACACTAGAGAATGCGTTGAGTAGCATGCCTTTGATGAGCTTGTCCTTTGTGTAAAGGCTTCCTTCATGCGCCTTGAAGTACGGAAGGGCGTCGCAAAGAGCTTGGCGGTTCTCAGCCCACACCGGAGGGCTTCCCATGGGAGCAGGCAGGGTTGAACTGGTTGCAGCCATGATTGTGACTGAGTGTTGAAAGAGGTTGGAGAAAATGGCGAGGATAGGTAAACGGAAGGCGTGAATATGTAAGTCAGGGAAACGATGATCACGCCTGCTTTGTGACTTTAGATACACGGGAAATGATGCGCATAGGAGAGGAAATCGCTGGGAAGACTTGGGCCAATTGTGATGTGTTTTTGAGTGAGTGGGAGAGGAAGGGGGAAGAGAAAGAAAGGGTCTACTGTAGTGAAGAAGGAGAGATTCTATGTGGCAGGATGGAAGCGACAAGAGAGGGGAGAGAAATGATTACATGGGAGTGTTGTGTGTCAAAGAGGGAGGTGCGCCTGTAGGTATGGGGAGGGAAGAGAGAAAGAGCAGAGGATCGAATGTTCTAGGATGGTGAGTGCCGTCAGTCTCCAGAAGATATAGAAAGTGCGACCAGCCGGTACAGCTGACCTACTACCTAGGGGAGTAGCTGGAAAGAACGAGGGCTGTTGAGGTAAAGGACTGGCTTCTTAGAAAGTTCTAGTCTGTAGCGCAGTGCCAACTCCGAGGCAGGAGCGACTGATCGGACGACCGAATGATCTGATCGAAGCATCGAAGTAGGTATCAAAGGTGGAATCGACGAAGGCATCAAAGGATAGAAGAATTGAAACAAATGAACGTACCTGTACCTAGATGTAGTAATAGAAGTGCTCTCTCTGTCTCCTATTGTTTCTGGTCAGCATATGTTAGTAATGTTAGAAAGAGTATCAGCCTGTAGATAGTTAGAAGAAAGTGCTTGGAATACAGTACGTCTTAAGCGCTATATGATGAAGGGCAACAAACAAAGTATAGAGTAAGCTCCTAGTTTAGAGGGATCAAGGTGATTCATTGAATATAAACAGTCTGCTTGATAAACCAGAACGGCATATAACTGCTGGTAATATGTGATATCAAGGATAGATAGAGCAGCTCTTTCTAGATATACATACCTCTTTAAGAGAAGAAATAGGCGGCCCCTGTAGGTCAACTAGCTACAATGAGATATGAGCTGTTGTGATGCTGTGTATTACCTGTAAAAGTAGAAGACAAGAGTCTGACTTGTAGATAGTGAAGGTCGTGGGTGTGTGTTATGATATTAAAGGTGAAGAGTGTTGATGTAAGACGGAGAGTTAGGAAGTCGTCGACTTACTCAAAGTGATGAGAAATGTTGTACTGTTCACTCCGTATAAAAGAAGGAAGAGCAGTCAGCATGCGATCTCAACTTACCTCTCTGGGAACTGCGCTCAGATAGTGTGTGTCTGACTGGGTACGTGATAAGTGGCAAAACTGCTTTTATTGCTAAAGTTTGGCCTTAGGCTAGAGGGGACCCTTTGATTGTAGTGGCTGAACTTTTAGGTACTAATTTTGCTGTTAGTGGTTTATGTCTAGGAGAGAAATAGTAATGAGGTGGGGAGTGGATCTGTTGTTCTAGGCAAGAATAATAGAGGCAAGACCGACTTACGGGAGTTAGATTTACTCAAATGCCAGCGAGTTTGGCTTCTTGTTGGCAGTAGTGTCCAAAATAGAAATGAAAGGTGGAGTAGCAAAGGTAGGAAACCTTTAATAGAGCGGGTACGAGTTGATGTATGGTTCTAGATGAAAGAAAGATAGGCAAGAGAGACAAGAACGACTCATAGAAGACAAAGTCGCTTAATTGCTATGGTGAAGACTGGATTGAGTTATCAAAGTTGAATGCGGAGTTAATGATGGATATAGGTACTAACAGTGATGGAGGCTCAAGATTGATGGTGTAGTGTATTATTATATATGTTAGGTGAGCATACCCCTTGTTCACTGTTTCTAGCATGAATAGTGATTCATAAAGCAACAGGTACGAGAATGGTCTAGGTAGGGTTTGTCTCAGCTTTGGGGACAATAGAATCCCCAGATGTGGACATTCTGCTGCAGACGGGTATCAGAGCTGTCGAAAAAATCAATGGTTCAGTCAATAGACAACGGGAAATACACTGTTCTGTATGACAAGGTCTGAAGTATTCAGGCCCAGGTTGAGAGTAGACTATTAATGTACTTTTGAAAGGATAGATAAACTTCACATAACTCTGGACGAAAGACAAGGTAATAACTCATTTAAATAACAGATGTTTCAAGGGAAACCTGTGGCGAAGCTAGAAGTCTCATTCGTGACATGTGCGATGGTGAGATGTGTGATGGTCAACTCGGCGTCGCCCCAGGCCCAGTTGCGCAAAGCTCCTGTTCAACTTCGCCCTCGAGTCGTAACGAGAGTATCCTAAATATAAAAGCAAGTCATTGAGAACAAAATAAGTGTCTTTGAAGTATTTCGTGTGCAGCTCTAGTACTTATTGGAGGGCGCTGAACTCTGGGTGGAGGTAGAGATTCCCGAGCTGGAGTTGCAGGCCGGAAATCTAAACAACCAACCTCCGTCATGCCATTAGGGATTACGGAGCCAAAACTGCAAATAAAAATTGCCAAAAGCTTCGAAAGAGATCTGAATTCTGAACGCTGGCTTAAGAGGTGCTTCCGGGCTATCTCTTTATACGGAACACTGTAAGTGAGAGCGTCTTCCACATGGCCGCCCGCGCCGGGTGTCAAGGCATCGTGCTTCCCACTTGATACTTGTCCTATCTTGAGCAAAAGCTGGGGATGCCCAAATGAATCTAGAGCTGAGGCCTGGAGGCCTGTGCAGGATGGTTTGACGAGCTCGGTGATAGCCCTCAGGAGGTGCCTGAGAATATGATGGTTATCGTTCTTCTAACCACGAAAAACAAAATAGGGCGCACCGCTTCTGACGATATAGGCTTAGCCGGGCATCAGGACATAATGCAATGCCTCCAACGGCTTTGGGATGTCTAACCCTGGGAGGCAAGATGGGTACTGGAGCAGGCATGAGACGGATGGAGAATCTCGTTGCTGGCACCTACGATATCGACGGGCGAGAGCCAAACAGCCAGGCCCATGACTCCGTGTTCCAACTACAGTATTCCTCGCACAACAGGGAGATGCAACCGTTGATAGCATGTTGAAATAATTGGGCAGCCAGGTTGTCCAAATAGGACCAGTTACTGTTTAGTTACATTCAGCTTCCACAACAAGGACTATAAAGCCGGAGAGGGAACTAGTGACAGAAGCATTTAAACTACCAGAAGAACACTGGTGCATGGAGATCACCAGCTGTAGCCAGCTGGTGCGAGCTCCACAGCTGGCATTTACTGTTCGTCACCAAGACGGAGGCGATGGAGTACGTCTCATTCAGGTTGAAGGGCAACTATCTCCCTGTCGCTTTGAAGGTCTACACTACACAGGAATCAACTGATTAATTTCTGATTAAATTTGGGATAGGCGAAAGCAGCCGGAGCAAAGAAAGTCAGTTACAGGTGAAGGATTAAAACGCCGCAGGCATAAAGAGTGCGACATCATCCTTTAGCATGTATGTATGCTCTGCCGAGGGCCAAGCTCGGTTTCTTCGGCTCAAACTCTACTTACCTTGACTCACCTTTACCCAACGGTGTTGACCTTGGCTCGCCTTCGGCTTATGTTAAAGCAGCCACAAACCAGACCCTGCATACTCGAAGCGAACTAGGGAAGAAGTCAATTCCGATGACTACACTAGTTGGAGAAGCTCGGTACCCGCTTGCTGACCTCATTTGACAAACAAACGACGACACTGGGCGACAAACCTCGCTGATTGTTTACCAAGGTCCAGCAGCCGGCTAAGGGGCGGCCTCCAGCCGGTAAAACTGGCGGCTGCTCGGCCAAATTCAGGGCCCTGAAGCCCCTGGGTAACCGACGTGGATCATTAGTAGTACCACGGGAAGCCCAGGGAAGTGGGGTCGGGGCCCATCCAGAGACTGGGGTATATCGTACTGCACATCGTAGGTTCTGACGCCACGCTTCGGCTGCTGGCATCGGATCCCATCGATGGCCAGCCCGCAGTTAGGGTGCTTATAGCCTCTGGATGACGGCGATCTGGGCGGCAAATGGCTCGGAACGCTCTAGTATCTGTTCGGTGAAGAGCGACCCAGAGGCAGCGAGATGCCGTGCTATCTAGCCATTCTGCCGAGGTGCAACAGGGATAACTGCGGAGAAGTGGGGGAAGCTAGGTACTCTGTAAACTTCAAGTTGTATTGCTGCTTCGGTCGTGAGGGGCACAGGGGGTCCGTCACCAAGGGCACAGAGACCCAATGCACGGAGAGGATGTAAACTGTTCAGTCCCCCTCGGACGCTTCTGGGCCGACGGTTGTTGGCAACTCGACCTCATTCAAAACTCCAAGCCACCCCCCCGTTCCCCGTCCTCTGTTTCTCGTCGTCGCGACGTTTTGGCATCTCTCCTTCATTAGATAACGATAGACCGCTGTGTGCAACGAAGCTCCTTACAACGCCTCATCCAGACTCGCGCTGAGGTGACGATCACCCTCATTCCTCCAGTTCTCCTGCCTCGATTGTATCACGCACGATGGTCTTCACATCGCCGAAATGGGTCCCTCAGTTGCCCATAGGTAAGATGCACCCTCGAGCCTGGAGCCTTGTGCAATCTTCTGGGCGAGCTCTGCTCACCGAGATATCGCAGACCCTCCGGACACCATCACCATTGCTGAGTTCATGAGCAATGAAAAGTACGGTCGCTATCCTATGGCGGAAGCAAGAAACCCGTACACTTGTGGCCTATCGGGCAAGTCGTACACAGCGTCCGAGGTGAAGCAGCGAACAGACTACTTGGCCAGGGCACTCTCAAAGAAGCTCGATTTCGTGCCCAACGAGGGCACAGAGTGGGACAAGGTCGTCGCGCTCTTCTCGCTCAACACGGTATGTGACTTGATGTTCAATCCTATATGGCACTCTTTCGCAACTAGCTAAATCCTGTGCAGATTGATTACATTCCCTTCACCCATGCAATCCATCGCCTGTCAGGCATCGTCACCCCCGCCAGTGCCGCGTACTCGGCTCAAGAACTCGAGCATCAGCTGCGCTCCTCCAACGCCAAGGCTCTCTTCACCTGCATTCCCTTGTTGGAGACTGCTCTCAAGGCCGCGAAAGCTGTCAACATTCCTAACGACCGCATTTTCTTGCTGCCAGTACCCGGCGTCAGCCAGAAGACGCCCTATATCACACTCGACGACTTGATTCAGGAGGGGAAATCCCTGCCTGAATTGGAACCCTTGAAATGGGTCAAGGGACAAGGCGCACGCCAAGTTGCCTATTTGTGCTACTCGAGTGGCACTTCCGGTTTGCCTGTGAGTCAAACCCGGCCGCGATGATCGACGAAGTCGGAGGCTGACAGTTGACTATAGAAAGCCGTCATGATTTCTCATAGAAACGTCATCGCCAACGTCCTTCAATTCACAACATACGAATCCGTCCCGAGGAAAGAGTTGGGCATCAAGACACAAGCAGTCCTGGGTTTGTTGCCCTTCAGTCATATATACGGTCTGGTCGTCATTGCACACTGTGGAACATGGCGCGGTGACAGCGTCATTGTGCTGCCCAAGTTTGAGCTCAAGCAATTTTTGGAGGCTGTCCAACGCTTCAAGATCAACTGCCTTGCAGTGGTAAGCTCACGTCTCTGAAGCTGTGGACAACAAGCCCGTTCTGACTCGCACAGGTTCCGCCAATTATCATCCAAGTCATCCGCAATCCGGAGCTTTGCAAGAAGCATGATCTCACGTGCGTGCGCTTCGTCTACACTGGTGCAGCACCTCTCGGAGCAGAGACGGTGGAGGACCTGAAGAAGCAGTACCCCAAGTGGCACGTTGGTCAAGGCTACGGTAAGTTTTGATGTTTTGGAGAGTTGCCATGCGGTATGACTAAGACGCGTCAGGCATGACCGAAACCAGCACGGTCGTTTGCACGACATCCGAGATCGACATCGACGTTGGATCGTCGGGCTCCCTCGTCCCGGGTGCCCGCGGCAAGATCGTCGATCCTACGACCGGCGAGGAGATCACTGAGTACAACAAGCCTGGCGAGCTTCTCGTACAATCGCCCTCGGTGGTCCTGGGCTACCTCCACAATGAGCGCGCCAACGCCGAAACATTTGTGTGGTACGACGACGGCCGTTGGATCCGTACCGGTGACGAAGTCCTGGTGCGCAAGTCCGCCGCCGGCAACGAGCACCTCGTCATCGTTGACCGCATCAAGGAACTCATCAAGGTCAAGGGCCACCAGGTCGCGCCGGCCGAGCTCGAGGCACACATCCTCACCCATCCGGCTGTGTCCGACACGGCCGTCATCCAGGTGCCCGACGAGCGCGCCGGCGAGGTGCCCAAGGCCTATGTCGTTCGTGCCGCCGAGCACGCGTCCAGGCCCGAGGGTGAGGTCGCGGCCGACATCTGCAAGTACGTCGAGGAGCACAAGGCGCGGCACAAGTGGCTCAAGGGCGGCGTCGAGTTCGTCGATGTCATCCCCAAGAGCCCCAGCGGCAAGATCCTCCGTCGTCTCCTCCGTGACCGCGAGAAGGAAGCCAGGAGGGCTAATGGTGCTAAGCTCTGAGCGCAAGGCATGCCCATAGGGTTATTGCCAGGCTCTGGCTGGCGTGTTAAGACGGTGTATGATGGATGTGATGCTGGCATTAGAGAATCGACCTCGCGCATATGTACGTGTGCTACGAAACAGATTATATTTAGCGATTTCCATCTGTCGAATGTTGTTGCTAGGTTCTGCTGATTCGAGTGACGGGGCCCGAAACCAGTGCCGTCTGAACCCCCTGTGTTCTCGCCCAGCAATCGTCCAGCGCGGTGGGGTCGGTCGGCTTCATGCCGAAACAAGACAAGGTACTCTGGTGTTAATATCATTTTACCTTGGAAGTTTAGTTTTTGTATCCGTACCAAAAAGAGAATAGCTTAAACACGACGCGCCACACCGTTTTCCGCCCGAAGTCTGGAACAATACCTAAGTAGGTAGGCTTTGATGGCTTCAGAATCGCCCAAACTTGGGATAATCACAAACAACCCTGCGCCTGCATTCCATCGTCCATGACTCACCGAGCCCCTCCCCGGAAGAATCCCTACGAGCCTTAATGCTTAGTTGCCCTTAAGCATTTTCTTAGCCCACCAACTTGAGTCCACCATCTAAAGTCGACCCGGTGTCACGGAACCCCCAAACGGCCAAGGGGCTCGCTCACCTCAAGTCGGGAAAGAAAAAACAGAAGACAAATGACAAGTTAAAGCTTTCTCATACCTGGTTGAAGAACTTTGCTATGACGAAACAGCCCGATGCCATTTGTGGACATAATGGATTCTTCCCGACTGCCTAATCTGGATATTCAAACCGCCCCCCGCGGACCAGGGGACCTGAAGGCGACCGCCCGAGCGGGTGCTTAGCGACGCAGGAGCAGGGATATATACTTAGCGTCCGGGGTCGGTCTCAATAACCTCAAACGCCCCGGGGCTGGAAAAGACACGCCAAGTGAAACGGTCGTCAAGCCTTGCGCCCTCGCTGGCAGCGTCCGCCCAGCACCTCCAGTGACGATCCAATATTTCCACCGAGGGCCCAGTCCATGTCCGCTGCTTCCCAGCTAGAACATCTTGCTGATTACTTACTACAGAGTCTCCCCAGCCAGCTGACCAGACTTCCCCGTTTTCAACCCAAGCGAGCAACAGACGGTCAGACCCAGACTGACTTGTCCCAACTCTCTCACACAACGGAGTCCGGGCGAAACAGGGACAGCACGAGCTTATCACCTTCGTCCCTCGATTTGAGATGCTCCGCTTCGCACCCGGCCTGTATGGTTAGCCTTCTTTCCCCCACTCCCTTGTCTCCAGTCTGAAGGTGGCGGGGCGGTTGGCTATGCGTTGAGAAGCAAGACTGGCCCATCACAGAACCACCCCGTTGTCCCATTTCAGATGCGACAATACGGACCCTTGACTATGATGAGATGGGCAGATGTTCTCAAGCAGCAGTCGTTCGGTGTCCTTTAAAGATGAGCTTGAGCTGCCACCCCATCCCCTGCCCTTTTGGGCTTCTTTTTCTTCTTCTGATTCTTGATTTCCCCGGGTTTCTGGGAAACTCCGATTTACTTTCATCTACCAAGAACACCAAGGATTTGATATTTGTGCGCCGCAAGCTTGGCAGCAGATTATTTCCTCTCCTTCTTTATAATATTCCTGTTTGAATACAGCCTCTCTTCTCTCCCTCGCTCCTCTCGACCAGGATGTTGACCGTCCGCTCACCCACCGCCGCTCTCGCGGTCGTTCTCAGTCTGCTGAGCGTCGTCCAAGGCGCGCCACAGAACAGGAAAGGAAGCGGAAATGGCCGCGCCAACAGACAGACGGCGCAACAGCAGGCCGCTCAGGTGCCCCAGGGTATCTCACAAGCGACCGATGGATCCGTGATCCTCGACATGACCGCGAACGTCAAGTAAGGACCCCCGCTTCATCTCACCCGTACATGCCAACTAACGAGAAACCCTCAGCGGCCTCGACCTCCGGTTCAAGATCAGCGGCCCTGCCGACCAATTCACCGCGGCGAGCGGCGTTCCCGGCGCCGCCGCTCAGGCCGGGGCCCAAGGCCCCCTCGGCATCAATGTCCTCCTCCACGGCGATGGCGGCCAGTCCTTCTTCGACATGCCCAACCAGGGCGTGCAGCAGAACCTCGCCGGCGTCGCCATCCTCGCGCCGGACCCGAACCTGTTCTGGGGTGGCGGCCAGGGCCTCCAGCGCACAGACGGCGTCGCCCACTCCCAGGCCGTCAACGACCTCATCCAGAAGACCCTCCCGCAGGTGATGGCCTTCAACCAGTCCAATGTCTTCTTCACCGGAGTTTCTGGCGGCTCGCTGATGCTTTCGGGCTTCTTCATGCCCGCCCACATCCAAAACTTCGCTGGCAACGGTGTGTTGCTAAACTGCGGCGGCCTCCCGCCCCAGGTCGACGTCCAGGACGCGCAAGCCGTCGCCGGCACTCGCATCCACTTCCAGAGCACCCTCCAGGAGCTCTCGAGCCTGCAGAAGGCGATCCCGGCGTCCATCAAGGCGTACGAGAAAATCGCCACCGACTCCGGGCTCAGCGCCGACCAGGTCAACGCCAAGCAGACGGTCAACAACTCGCCCAATGGCGGGCACTGCGCCTTTGACGAGAAGGGCTTCGTGTCAGGGATCCAGCTGGTCGCGAACAACTACGCCGCCATCATGCAGGGCGGCAACGGCGAGGTCCAGGGCATCGGAAACGTGCTGACGGGTGTTACTGGCAATGAGAACCTGCAGTTCACCGGATCGAGCCGGGCGAGGCGCGGGGTGATTGGTTGAGTTGCCAGGTCTTGCAGGGCAAGCGACGTGATACCACAGCCAGAGGGCAGTTGAAAAGAATGTTATTATATTATGTGTTGACTTGTCCCTGTGTGCGTACAAGTGAGAATGACACCTAACTCCAGGCCCTTGAGTAAATGATACTTTAGATAAGAACAGTTTTGACCTTCATTCAGCTGTTTTACCCCGTGACCCCTTCCACATGCCGGCTGTTTGAGACTGGCATCTCTTGTGCAGGAATCTCATTGACACTTATCGCGGGCATTGTTTTCGGCCAAGAACACTCGAGCTCCGCGGCATGCCCGCGTGGAATCCAGTCCGGGTGGAGCTGCGCCTTTATGAACTCCTCCTTTCCGTAACCATTAGCCTCGACAGCAGACCGATCGAGCACCCGTCTACTGTGCCGTCTGAAGAACCACAGCCCGGCAAGGACGAGCAGGATCGCGGTCACGACGCCGATCACGGAGCCGGCTATCCATGCCTTGTCTGGTTCCGGCGAAGGTTTCTGCGTGGCGGTCGCAGACGTGCCTGCGGGCATCGTCTCGGTCGGCATCGTCGTCTGTAGGGAGAGGGCGTTCGAGGTGGCGGTCAGCAGGCCCGTAAACTCGGCCTTCAGTTCTGTCACTTCCCAGGTCCTCAGCATGCCCGGCCGGACTTTTCCGTCGGTGGCAGTTATATCAACGAACTGAACCACCGTCCTGATTGTTATGAGAGTAGAGGGATAGCTCGGTTGCAGCGGTTGCGATGCACAGTAATCTATGAACTGCTTGAATTCGGGATCGATGTATGTCTCGATTGTCGTCTCCGCGTCGATGGCCTCAGCCCTGATGCAAGAGATGCACTCCCGATAGCCCCGCCAAACGTCCGAGTTTGCGTCGCACATTGAGAGAACCTTGCCGACGCTGCTGGCTTCCACATTGACATTGTCTGGCAATACATGTCTAGTTAGAACTTCCGAGTCCGCATTATGGCGCTGGTGCTTACAGCCAAAGGAGTGCTTACTGCAGATATCAAAGCATCCGGCTGGTACGGTTTTCTCATTTCCGCCCGAAACATTCGTGGTTGTCGACGGCGAAGCAGGTGACGACAGAGGGCTTGTCGCCGTTGCCGTCGCCATTGTCTGTCTGCTGCAGCAATCGACAGTTGCTCCGACTTTTCTTTTCTTCTCGCATCAGAATGACAAGCTATGCCCCTTCCAAGTCTCGCAAAGAAACCTCAGAAGCAAAGGTCCTGCCAAAATGGAGGCTGTCAGACTGGGACTTGCCTGGCTTATATAAGGGGACCGCAGGACTAGCTTATATTCCTTGGGGGGTATCGTGCCTTACCATTGGAGCCGGCGAGTATAACGATGACCACATCGCGCTATCGGCTGAGAGGCGGCATAAGCGGTGGAACAAGAGAGCGGTGTCTGACTGGTGGTTCAGGCCGAACCCGGACAATGGTGGGGATTTCCTGCTACCCGGTTCTGGAAGTGAGAAGAAAGCCAGGAGACTGACTTGACCTTGATATTGTGCTACTTACCAAGGTCTTTGATAATGAGATGCAGGTTGGGAAAGGCAGAGCCTGGTTTTATGCGGCAGTCTCTTGACCTGCATACGCAGTTGCAGGTTTGGCTACGGCATCCCGGATACACGGCCACCTGCGCCGGGATTCATCAAGATTTCGAGGAAGAAAAGGCCTCCCCGTTATTGATTCGGGTTCTTCGCTGCATGTAGTCGACACTTGACATCCTAGCTCCATGTTCCTCGCCGTCGAACATCCACACAGAAGAGTCTTGGTGGCCGAGAACGATAAATCAACAAGGAAAATGGACAATGTCCCTCATGAAATAAGGTAAGATAACTTACAGGTCTCCGTGATAGACTCATATTTTGAATTTATATATTTCTAGTCGTGCTCGAACTTGCTCGCCTACACCATAACCCAAACAGCAACTGGGATTCCATCTCACCACTTCCACCTTATGGTTTCCGTTATGTAGACATATCTCAATGTACTTACGAGCTGACTTTTTAAAACGGAATACCTGGATGATTTAACACGGATGAGCATGGAGACAATGCAGAGATTATGGTTAGTACAGAGAATGAGGGATAAGATGGCCAAAAAGTGACACGTGAAACCCACAAACAGATGTAAGGAAGAAACGGCGGTTGAATTGAGACAAGGAACCACACAAGTCTCTGAATCAGAAATCAAATTGGTCACTGAGTTGTTTGTTGTTTTTCTCAAGTCCGTATCTCGGTGTACCTATCCTTTCAAAGTAACTTCTGCTGCTGCAACTAGACGCCTTTACCAGTAAAGCACTGTCCAAACCCACAAACAAATACCTAGTGTCATAGGATGCGTCTCAACCAATTTGATAAAGCTGGCCGTTCCGACGACAGTGCTCATACACCTTCGTCGTCCACTCAGCCTCAACAAGTTCCCTTCCTTCCCATATTTTCGTGGTGCCCTCATGCATGAGCACCATTTCGCCGATTCTGGCGCGCGTGAGCATGACACAGAGTCTTTTAGGGTCGTTCAAGAATCCTGCACTTTTCGTTCGGACAGTATCAACAAATACAAATTCCGCTTCGTGACCTTGGGCAGAATCTACTGTGCGAGCTTCCATCGCACTCATCTTCAGTTCGACCCCGAGTCTGTCTTGGACTTTGAGCTGAAGAGCTTTGACAAACCGCTTGTACCGGACCAAAGCAGCTCTGTAAGGCGTGATGATCAAGATCCGTCCAGGCTTCTCGGGCTGGTCGATTCGCCGGAAGTTCGGATCTTCAAGTAATTCATGGCATCGCTGCTGAATAAAAGCCTCGTGGATGGGATTATAGAAACTGGCTTTGTCACTGGCCTCCGCCGAGCTTCGGTAACTTATGAGGATTCGAGGAACCGCACATTCCTTGCCACCAGTGATCCTCGATAGCCACCCTTGAATGTGTTGGATAGCTTCAGGGAATCGCTCGGATTCGGGTAGGCCTGACGTTAACAGTCCATCGTAGAACAGCTCTGATGCAAGTTCCTGTAGGTTTCCGTACATTCCTTGAGCAAGGTAAGCGGTTGGAATATGAAGAAGATAAACACAAAATCTTGAACTCACGGTGGCTGATATGGAGTTTGCTGTCGAGGGCTCCGGCTAGGTCCGCTCTTTCCATTGTGCTGAGCATCAGCTGTCTCGCGTAGACATTTTCCTGGCCGCTTTTGTCTGAAGCATTGACTCCCTCAACAAATGGACGAGTTTGACGAGTATCGCCTGTCAGAATAAAAGTGTACGGTGAGTAAAGAGCAATCGGAATCATAGCCGTCAGCTCTCTTGCGTGGGCCGCTTCGTCCAGAAACACAATATCGGGGCGAAACCTTTTGCTCAGATAGCCAGCAGCGCCGACTGGGGTAGTAGCTATGAAGTCGGCTTTCTCTATGACAGAGAAATAAAGTCTCGCGACGCATTTCCTCAGTTCTCTAGCCGTCTGGTCTGTCTTGGGTACACCCTCGTTCAGCTTGTCCAAGATCTTTGTCAGGGCGATGTACTTGGTCTTGTCAGCCTCATACTTGTCCCAAGCCACCTCATCCAACGTTGGTGCCCGGCTGTCATCGCGGTGAACTTTCTGCAAGCCACCAAAAAGACGTGCTTGCTTGAGAAAACCGGCAGTGAAATCTGGAGTGTGATCTTCCGTCAAGTTTCGCGGCTCTGGATGGAGCTTTGCGCTGTTCCTCATCTCACGGGCGCAACCACGAACCCGAACAACTGACTTGTGAATTCCAGCATCCTGCAACATGTTATATACCCGGTTGGCAGCATCGTCACACGGATAGTTGACATCCAGCAAGTAAAGAATCTTAACTGGTCTGCGTCTTTGTTTGCCATCCCGCCAAAGTTCCTTGACAGGCTGCGACAGAGCCATAGCAGCGATGAATGCGTTCAACGCTGTTTTCCCAGCACCCGGACATCCAAGGATAAGAGCAAGTCCGGCTGGTATTTGTCGAAGCTGGTCGTAAACATACTTGTGGTCATGGTTCAGCCGACTGTATACCGTCTTCAAGAAGTTATTGGGGTGTTCGCTCGGATTATTCATGTGCGGTATTTTCTCGAACAGGTTGACCCTGAAGCTGGGTTCTTTGCGGAAGTCCAGCAGATACTCAAACGTCCCGAGGGTTGTTGCTGGCAAAGCATTCGACTCCTTCTTCGGCTCCGTCAAGATAGACAATGCCAACAACTCAGCCTCATATGTGATCGGATTCGAATCGACTTTGAGTCTGCACTCGACTGCATTGTGCACAGTCAAAGGGGTAGGCAGGGAGTTGATGTCAGTGGGTTGGGCGATCATGATCGACAACAGCGGCTGAAACTGCTCTTTGGTGACTGGGTGCACCAGGTGCTCCGTAGTCACAGTGAAGACCGCATAATATGAGTACGGGTGTGTTTCTGCCATATCATCGTATGGGTTTGCAATCCGCTCAGCTACCAGCATGTCTTCTTCTCGGGTGAAGTCTTGCATGAAGGCAATTCTGCACCGATTTCCCTCCTCTGGAAAACACCTCTCCGGCTTTTTTGGTAGTTCAACGAGCACGATCCATTTCTTTTGAAGGTCCGAAGAAATTAGCGAATAGGGACCAGGGATTGAGGCGATTACCCAAGCGTATCTGATGCAGGTCGTTTTGTTAAATTGCTCAATTGCGAAAAGTTCGTTCGCCATTTCGGCTTTTGTGCCATCACCGTGGACGCGAGCAAATTCCTGCTTGCTACGGAACGAATGCACCATACGAAACCCGCATCCTCGGCCGTGTAACTGCTGAACCTGTCAAAACTGTCCGTAGAGAACGGAGACGGAGATGGAACGCATACAGGCCGTTTTAGGGCGTGACAAATGGACCCATCTCTTCTGATCCTCTCGTTTTGCTTGACGGTAGTCTCAAAAACAGGAGAATCCGAGGTTGAAGAGCCGTTGCCAAAGACTGGGCTTTCGTCGATAGGCCCGTAGCCTACATTCCACGTGGAGAGAAGCATCTGTTTGTATGTTGTGAGAACGAGAAATGGGTGACAAAATTAATGAGGTAGGAAGACTTACGTTAAGACGCCTGGTGTGGGAAGATATGCTTGGTTTTTACTTCCAGGAGCCGTCTTGTACTCTTGGAAATGTGTACTAAGAGCACATGGCAAGATCCGTATGTTAACAGAAGATAGTGCGGTTGACCTTGATTTTCTGTCAACAATGCTCTCAGAGAGCCGAGATGTTGGTGGGCAGAGGTTGGATAAAAAAAAGTTGTTGCTCGATCTCTTGATGGGAAGGGGAAGTTGCGGAGTCTGCTGACAAAGAGGTATATGGAAGAAGGAGGGTTCCGAAGGGAAGGCGAGTGTCTCTTTCCTCGGGTGAATGGGGTTGGTTCATCACCTAGGTAGGTAGGCGGTGATTCACCTTTTTCCCACTGAAAAGAGAGATAGGTTAGCCACTTCGCAAGTAGACAAGTGCAAAGTACTCACTGTCCAGATGGGGTTACCTTATGGCCTCCTAATGGTTTTATATCAAGGGCTATCGGTGCGAATTTGAGATGCAATAAAGACACTTTGCTTGTGAGGCCCATGAAAAGAGTCAGAAAGGTAGGAAGATATAGACTCCCTCCGGGGCGAGATGGGGAGTGGTAAGTAAGTGAGGAAGGTCCGAGGAAAGCTTGAACTTGTGGTATGGGCGGGAAAGGGAAGGAAGAAGGCCATGTTTCTTGCGAGGCAGCAGATATACTTGTGATGTTTGTGTTGCTGAAGGCTTGAGGCAGCTGCAGACTGGGGATGGAGGGCTGCCTGAAAACTTTCAAGTTCTGATCATACAATCAGCACGACTGATTACATGGTTGTCTCTCTGCATTTGTTCCAGTGGTAGACAAGCCAGGACGCTCAAGGGATCGTATAACAGAGCAGCTTCAAAGAAAGCCTGGAGACGACGGCATGAGAATCACCAGGCACCCACTGGATAAATAACACATTCCATGCCTACGAATTGGTAACGGGTTTTCTGCACTATGACGGTGGCACACCAGTCTGTCCTTGATATTATTCCAGTTGATATGCCGGACACGTGGTGATGATACTGGCATAGCAGACGGCCACGATGGAAAAGGCTGCGGACACTGAGACGTGGAGAAACAATGTCTGTTCTAAAACAAAGCTAGCAGCTTTCAGAAACCTAGCAATGTTCTCGAGATGATGTAGTGCACAGGAATGTCGGCAGCTACATAGTTGGTCGCAGTCACGGACCCGGACCTCGTCATCCGTGTTGTTGTAGGGAGGATGTCGAGAAGGTGGAGTGATGTGAGGTTTCCAGAGGTTGCCAATTTCGACATCGGTTCCTTGTCTTGGTGAAGCAGAGCCTGGTCAAGGCATTGGGATCGGCTTTGATAACCAGAGTAAGAAGATTCAGGGATCGGGATGGGTTTGGCTGCATAGCTAGATATGGAATTTCGAGCATCGCCAGTAATGCAAGTCTATTCTGATTACCCTTGCTGCACAAGATGTCATGTCGTTGTGTCCGTTGTTTCGTCGGCGGAAGCCTACCGCTGGGCTGGGTCTTGTGGTTATTTTAGCCCACAACGGCCAGGACCCGCAAGCAGGGATCAGCAGTTACCTCGCTTCACTACCTAGGTAGGTCCATTATGTACGAGCAAGTCCCTAAATGCTTTGGACAGTTAGGTACAGGGTGGCAGGGGAAAGTTTTATTTCCCTAGTGATGTAAATCGCCACACATTATCTCAGCATCCTACCTGTCTCTTATAGAAATCTATAGTGGTGGTGATAGGTAATGCGTAATAGCTAGATGCCTTTGACAGCTGGCGGACTGGAGGGGAGGTACCTGACAGGGGCGATAAAACTTCGGCCTGGTACCATAGTACTATTAGTGCATGTACCTACTTTCCCCCAGCATTGAGGCAGATATGCAAGTACCAGCTCTGGGCGTCACTGTCATAAACTGGGCGACTATTGGCTCGAGCCTAAACCTATAGCTACTGTGGAGGCAATGCAACTTACACTATGCCGTCGGATGCGGCGCGGAAGTCTGCCATTCTCCTTGAGGGATTTGTGTGCGGACTGCCCACGCCTCCTTGTCGACCTGAAGGTTCCTCGCTCTACCCCACCGCTAAGGGGTTTTCTGCGATTTCCCCATCTAGCGGCGGGTGACTGGTACCCAGCCAAAAGATGCACTATGGGTTTCCCGTTCGTTGGCTGTGGGCATAGATGTACTACGTAAGAACCAGTCAGGAGCAGTGACGTGAATGATTAGCACTCAATCAGGAAACGCAGTGTGGGACCCAACGGTTCGCTTTCCAGTTAGTCCCTGCCACCAAGACACGGAGACGACCAAGGGTCGTGAAGAGGCCGTGTGGCGGGGCAGTGAAGCAGTCCGAGGACACGATTGGCCGAGACTGATAATTATGGGGGGCTGCTCACCGATAGCGAGATACCTGCGCCAGCCCGTAATTTTCTCTCTCTGCCGGCATTTCCCACCCCTCAACACACTCCTCCACTGCCCTGCTGTCTCGACCTCCCCCATGAGCCACATGTACTCTCCTAAATCTGCAGGGCAACATGGAGGCGGGAGGCAACCCAGTCCAACCTTTGATCCACTCCCAACTTCCCTCGTACCGCCGGCGCCCACCTGCTGGCTGCTGAGCGCACCTGCCTCTGGTGAGGCTGAACCACCTGCTTGCACTGGCCTAATAATCCAACGGTCCCCGTTACTGAGCTTGCTTCCGGCTGCGTTTCACCCGTTTACTCTCTCTCGTGGGCTCATCGCCATCACGGCGACTGCTCATCTACCCACCATATCATCTCAATAGAACACTACCAGCAAGGTAGAACCGATTGCTCGTCTTCTCATTCCCATCGCCAGCGTCGTCGTCATCCGAGTGTCTCAGGTCTCTTGGGCGGTTCATGTGGTGCAGCAAGTGCTGACGTGTGGTGCCGAGAATGGCTCCTCCCACAGCCTTGTCTGAGGGTATTACTGCCCAATCAGACCTTGACGACACTGACGAGAGCTCACCATCATTCTTAGACACCTCGACTGACATGGCCCGACTGAAACCAAGAGAGATGCTGCTCCTCTCTAGCCGCGCGACCCTCGAGCCTCGCTCGGTCTCATTATCTGGAGGAGGAGTCGCTGGTGTCGTTGTTGGTGTCATTGTCGCCGTCTTTCTTGCTCTTGTTTGCGCCTATCCGTTCTTTGCCCGTCGGAGGAGAAGCAAGAAGCATGGACCGTCCCAACGTCTTGACACGGAGACGGCTTTCGTCCCCGGGCCGATGGGTCCCTCAGGACAGGCGCCGGCGCCCGGACCCGGAGTCAACAGCCATCTATCATCTAAAGACTCGTTAGGCCATAAGACGGATACCTTACGAGGCACGGAAAAACAGCCCACCAAAGACAAGGCCTTGTATGCTCACAATGGCGTCGACCGCCCTCCGAGCGGTGAGCTGGCCAGTCATCATCAGCGTGGCTTCACCAGCGACAGTACCCAACCGAGTACGACGACGAGACGCGGCACTACCGAGTATTCTTTTGGACGCGCACCTACGTGGAAGAGCGAGGCATCTTACCCGTGGACACCTGTGGGTGTTGAGCTGGTTGCCACTCGCGCTGATGGAATGGACTACGCCGATGCCAATCATGGACATAGTGCAACCTACTACAGTCCAACTATCCCCTCCGAGGCCTTTGGCATGGTCACGCCTCCTACCGGTGAACCACAGACCAGGTCACCGCCTCCAAGACGTTCAAGCTCTCAGGGAAGCTCACTGAAGCTCAACCTAGCGAACATGATGCGCCGCATCAGTACCAAGGACTCCGCCTTGACCCGCACAAAAGGTTACCCTGCACAACCCTCGCAGCCAGTTCTCAGCGAAGTGCTATCTGACTCTCCTACCGAACTCACAGGAGCATCGTTCCGCGAGCGAGGTCCTGGGGCGGTATCAACCCGGCAGTTGGACTCGCCCATTCACCTTCCTGTTAGCCCCATGTCGGAGTCAGAGGAACTTGATCACGCCCAAGAGCTGGACGCAATAAGAGCCGCCAAACGCATCGAGTCGCCCCCTATCTTGCCACCTATTGTACCTGCGCCAGGCACTGTGAACCCAATGGATATTATGGCCCCGTCTAATCCGACAGAGCACCACTGGCATACAAACCAACAGCTATATCAGATGGCCAATTCACCGTCCAGACCAGCACCCGCCATCACTAAGCCGGCCCAGAATTCGCCACAACCGTCACAAGCTCCTACGCCTCAGTCGCCTCTTGAAGAATTATTCGAACAGGAGCAACATCAGCAAGATTTCAATGAAGCACCAAAGGTGTACGAGAATGGGCACGCTCAAGGGAACGGATGGAATAGTGCAGACGGCAGCAACGCGAACAGGATCACTCAGGACGTTCAAATGAGCGACGGTGCCCACCATGCCGACTCTACCCACCTTATGCCTGACCACAGCCAACACTATCTCGACGGAGACATGACTGATCCGTCCGAACACTCCCCACCGATGCTTGGACACGCTAGCTCTGGACCATCACATCAAAGCACCCCAAATACACAAATCGACAGCAGCCCATCTCCAAGATCAGAAGGCAGCTCCGACATTCGTAATAGCACTTCGCCATACCCGGGATTGCAACCGTCACCTCGAACATTTATCTGTGATGAATGCGGCAGGTTCTTCGATCAAGTACATAAACTAAAGTAGGTTGCGCCCATGGCCAATTTGTTTGCAAAACTAATAACCCCAGCCACCACAAACGGTACCACGAGCGGCCTCATGAGTGTAGTCACCCGAATTGCGGCAAGAGGTTCGGTACTAAGACGCACTTAGATCGCCATATCAACGACAAACACAGGAAAACGAAGAAGTTTCATTGCACTGTGAGCACTTGCCCCTACTCCAAGGCCGGAGGTAAATCCTTCCCGCGAAAGGACAACTGGAGGCGGCACATGATGAATATACACCAAGTTACACCAGTGTGTGATCCTGAACCCGATATTGTCGACGAAGCAATGGGAGGAACATGAGACACTGGGAGCGAAGCTGCGCACAAGACCACACAACCAACTGAGTGAAGAACGTTGTAGGGTATCTTTCAACGAAGGGGAAAGACCAGCAAGCCAACAGATGCGGAATAACGCTTGGGAAGTGGTCTGTTCAAAAATAACAGGCGGGTGACTTGCAAGCTACCACTGCCACGGCTCGTCAGCGAACGGAAAGAAGAGGGACGTAGCACGACACAAGATCTGGAAGAATGGTTGCCGAAGGTGGCATCCGAGAAGGGCGATCTGCGTCCGCATTAGCGACGCTCAGGGGCGTCATTCTTTTTTTATCATTTTTTTTTCCAACTCGACAGCGGTCGGTTGCTTCATATACAGCGTGTTTGACTCCAAAATCAGGAAAATCGGAGGCAACAAGGAGACCTTTTGTCGGAACCTGCCAAAGGCAGTAATTGGGCGTTTGGAGGCCCGAAGACTGGCCAAGGTACATATTGTAGAACAAGGCAAAAAAAGCATCATGGGGGGCGTGTGCAGTGGATTTAACTCAGACTTTTGATTAACGACCTTACGAGCTTCTTCTGCTGATCGACTGTGAGGCCCCGCTCATCTGTCTCCTGGATAGCTCTTCCAACCGCAATGATGGTTTTGACACTCTCGCTATTGACCCAAATCTTGCCATTTCGACCCACGGCCGTCTCGAAGGCCGCGCCCGTGGCACCCAGCTCTTCCAACACAACAAGATCTGTCGTCTTGGGCTTGAGCAAACGGCGCGCCATGCCAAGAGAGATGTTGAAGAGCATACCGCCGACGAGGGGACCCAGGCCGTCGGCCTTGCCGGTGGACTGGTAGACGCACTCAAGCTCGGGGTCCATATGCTTGTTTGCGAGCGTGACGCGAGCGTAGACTAGCGCGCCGGAGGCAAGCTGAGGGCGAGTCTTCTTCGTAGCCATCTCGAAAGAAAGCTGGGGCAGGATGGCGGGTGTTGAGTAATCGGCCAGGAGGACGTAGTAGAGTTCGGCAGCGGTGCGCTGGACGGTGCCAATGACAAGGTCGCCGACGGTGGGAATGTACTGTTTCTCACGCGTTAGCATGTTGAAGGCAGGGTTGAGTGGTCAATGGGCTGGACTCACACGTCCACTTGTCTGCTCAACCCATATCGAGTTCTTCTTGCGGTCGGAAACCATCTTGCCGGCGATAGTGGGCACTATTTGCCTGGGAGGGACATGTCGAAGGCCAGGGCCGAGTCGCAGGGGAAGTTTCTGATGTGACGGGATCAGAGACGCGTCAATCTCGTCGCCAGGAAGCACAAAAAGACCATCGGAGGCCATTGTGAGCGTTCTGGGCGGTGGGCGATGCGATGTTGAATTGGAATCGCCAAGGTCAGGTCAAGTCTCCTTTTTTTGGCTTCTGCGCCCGTCTGTGTCTGCATTCAGCCTTGTAGCAGAAAGTTGAAAGCTTTGGCGGGGCACCTTCCTTGTTCATTTGATTGGAACACGGCCCGGTGTGTGTGGGGGACGGGGGGGAATCGACCGTCCCGTCCCACTGGGTGATAGAGCGACTGGGAATTTTTTTTTCCCTAGCCCAAAATTTTGGCACTTTTGAACCCCCACCATTGACCACCGTTGAAAACACTCGTCTCCGAGATCTCGACAGGAGCCCGCGAAACCCAAACATAGTCAAAGCCTGCAACCTGTCGCTATTTTCCGATCAAATCTCCCGAAGAACGCCATCAAAAACTTTTGCGACCTATAGATATGGCTGCGAACGGTGACTCGCGGCCCGCGCCGGGCGACCGTACCGTCATTGGTATCACCTTTGGCAACTCCAATAGCTCCATCGCCTACACCGTGGACGGGAAGGCCGAGGTCATCGCTAACGAGGATGGAGGTCAGTTTAACGGCAGAAGCTTTAATTTGTGGCTGAATAGGACGCAGCGCTGACCGTGCGGGATTTCTCCCGCTAGACCGTCAAATTCCCACCATCCTTTCCTACGTTGATGGAGACGAGTACTACGGCGCTCAGGCCAAGAACTTCCTTATCAGGAATCCCAACAACACGATCGCATACTTCAAGGACTTCCTTGGCCAGGAGTACGGCTTACCTACATCTACGTTCTCCTCTCCCTGACCGCATCTGACTGACACTGCCGCAATAGCTTCAAGGCCATCGACCCCACCCACAACCACGCCTCCGTCCACCCCCAGGATGTCAACGGCACAGTCTCCTTCGCTGTGAAGGACAAGGAAGACGCCGATGAGCCCTCCATCGTCTCCGTCACCGAGGCCGCAACACGGTACCTCCGCCGCCTCGTCGGCTCCGCCAGCGACTACCTTGGCAAGAAGGTCACGTCGGCCGTCATCACCGTCCCCACCAACTTCTCCGAGAAGCAGAAGGAGGCCCTCGTCAAGGCCGCCAACGACGCCGATCTCGAGGTGCTCCAGATCATTTCCGACCCCGTCGCTGCCGTCCTCGCCTACGATGCCCGTCCTGAGGCTAAGGTCGAGGACAAGATCGTCGTTGTCGCCGACCTGGGCGGCACCCGTTCTGACGTCGCCGTTGTTGCCTCCCGCGGCGGCATGTACACTATTCTCGCTACTGCCCACGACTACGAGTTCTCCGGCAGCCACCTTGACCAGGTTCTCATGGACCACTTTGCCAAGGAGTTCATTAAGAAGCACAACACCGACCCCCGCGAGAACGCCCGCTCCCTGGCCAAGCTCAAGGCCGAGTCCGAGTCCACCAAGAAGGCTCTCTCCCTCGGCACCAACGCCAGCTTCAGTGTCGAGAGCTTGGCCGAGGGCTTTGACTTCACCTCCACCATTAACCGTTTGCGCTATGAGATGATCGGCCGCAAGGTCTTTGACGGCTTCAACCGCCTCGTTGAGGGTGTCGTAAAGAAGGCCGAGCTCGACGTCCTCGACATCGACGAGGTTATCCTCGCCGGTGGCACCGCCCATACCCCACGCGTCGCCGCCAACTTCGCCAACCTCTTCCCCGAGTCCACCAACATCGTCGCCCCGGCCACCCAGGCCGCCGCCATTAACCCCTCGGAGCTCCTCGCCCGAGGCGCTGCCCTTCAGGCCTCGCTGATCCAGGAATACGAGGCCGACGACATCGAGCAGAGCACGCACGCCGCCGTTACGGTTGTTAAGCACATTGCTAACGCCATCGGCGTCGTCGGCGCTAACGACGAGTTCGTCCCCATCGTCCCTGCCGAGACGGCCGTCCCTGCCCGCCGCACCATCCACGTTGCCGGCCCTAAGGATGGCGGCGACGTCCTAGTCCGCATCGTTGAGGGCGGTGCCCACATCAAAGTCACCAAGCCCGAGCCCAAGGCCAAACCCGAGGCCAACGGTGACGAGGACGACTCCGACTTCGACTCCGAGGAGGAGGAGGAGGAGACCCGTGAGAAGATCTGGAAGGTCGGTCCTACCCTGGCCGAGGCAGCCGTTCGCGGCGTCAGCAAGGGTGCCAAGATTGAGGTCACTATTAACGTCGCTGCCGACTTGGGCGTTACGATAACGGCGAGAGAGGTTGGCAGCAAGGGAGGTGTCCGCGGCAACATCGCGGCTCCTTGAACGATCTCTTCCGGGGGAGTAGTGTTTTCACGACTTGTAAAAGCACGCGTGTCAGCGACGGCTGGTCAGGCGCAAAATTAGTAAAAGAAAAAGGAATCGAAAGCTAGAAGACATGGATTTCTTAGGGGGAAGGCAAGGGATGATTCAAAAAGACATGGAAATGAATGACTGGAATATAGAGCAGGAGCAAAAGTGAGGACTTTGAAAGAGCATTGAAGGAGTCAGAGACATTGAGCTTCCCTCGAGTTGTTCTAGGATACGGGTCACTGGATGTTTATACTGAGCATCTTGTCGAACCCCGGGCACGGAATGCGTAACTGAGTCTATAAACCACAGCAGTTGGCAAGCGACACCAAAGTACAGGTTTCTATTAGCTTCGTGTGAAGAGAACCAAGAATGCGTTGCTGATGATGAAGGAAAGAAAAAGAGGGGCATCGTTTATGCAAATGTACGCCTCCCTATCAACACCTCGCTATAATATGGATAGTGGCCCAAATGCCCAAATACAAGGTCACGGGAACCACTCCTTCGTCTCTGCTTTGTCCCGCTATCCCGCTTATGTGACAGCACCGGGCAACCTCCAGGCGACGAGATCGTCTCGCACGTTAAATTCCTCAAGCTCTCTATTTCGTCTCGACGCCTCGCGTCCACGGTCGCTGCTGCCCATAGTCGGCGCTAGGCTCACGATGCTGCCGCTGCGGCTCCTCGATCGGCCATAGCTGCGTCGACTGGTGCCGCCTTCCCCCTCTCGGCCCCGTAAGCGACTGTGAGACCCCCGACGAGCAACGTTGCTCGCCCCGGCGGTGCTGCTGGCAGCGTCGCCGCGACCAGTAACGACGGTCGTCATGCTCCTTTCGCTGGAACCGCTATTGTTGCGGGAGTGATGTCGGTGACCAATGTGAAGGTGGTGGAGGCGGAGGTGGTCCTGCTGAGGCGGCTCCTGCTGTTGCTGTTGCTGCCCTTGTTGCTGCTTCCGTTCCATTTTACGAAAATCAGAAGGACGAAGGGTGCCGCCCATGGTGCCCTCATCGGAACTGAGGGAACCATCGTTTTCAAGGTCGAATGTGGCCGTCTTTTTGCCGGTACGTCCCTGGCGGCCTGTCCGCCAGCCATCGCCGCCGGAGAAGATGTCTTCGATGCATTGGTCAGCAGAAAGTTCGTCAGGCTGGCAGGACCAGGAAGCTGCGAGGGCGCGGCGGTACATGTCTTGCACCTCGGAGGCGTCGCGGGATTTGGCCATGGTCGGGAGCTCTTCAATAGTCCGTCAGTATATACAAGGATGGAAGAGAAATACACATTCAGTGGCAAACGTACGTCCAGCGTCGTCTTGTTCAACCGATTCACCGGCCACAATGCCGGCGATCCCTCCAAAGACAGGCGCAGTCCTCAGAGGGGGCGCAGAGTAGTTCTTGTCGCCGTCGAGCTGAAGCATCAGGATTCCAATCTTTAGAGTGCTGTTGATCTTGCTCTCCTGCATGAGGTAGCGCCTGACGATGCCATCCACGACGTCCGGATCATCCGTGATTGGGGCTCTTGGCGACAACGGGCTTTGACTCGTGCCACTGCTACGCTTGCGCGAGTGACTACGGTCGAAGCTCACGCTCTCGCGGGCGAGACCGTCGCTCTCCTCGACATACTCGCTGAGATTGAGCTTGACGATGCCAAGGGAGATCTTTTCCTCGCGGCCGGTGCCCGGAAACTCCTGCAAGACCTCGAATTCGATGGGACACTCGGTCAAATTGTTGTTTTTGTCGATACTGATCCGAATGTGGCTGACCGTCTTGGAGTAGTTGTACTCAACCTTGTGGTTGGAGATGGGGCATTTCGGCGTCCGTCCCCGGTGCTCGGCGTGGATGGAATGCGAGAGATGCCATTTTACTATTGATGTTCCGGATACTAGCGGGACGTTGTTTAAGTCGTAAATCTGGAGATGGATCAGCAACGAAAACCAGGTTTTCTGAAGACAGATAACTCTGTTGAGAGGGGTTCACACCTTTAGGTGTAGCTCAAACTTTGGCTGCGTCACAGAATGTCAGCCCCAACCCGTTCGCTGAGTAGCCCTCCCGACGCCGCAAACCCTCCACTTTTTTCTTGAATTGAGTTTCCTGCGACAGGACGATAGGTGTGGGCGTTTACCTTTCTGTTTTTATTGACTGTGGGAAGGAAGCCCCCGTTAGCCATGCTCTTGAGAGGACTCATGTTGGGCGAGCGATTTGCTGATGACAAAGAGAAGTGTCGAGAACAAGAGAGAAGCAAACCGAGGCGGGGACTAGAAAGCCCCGGGCCCCAACAAGACGTGGCTCAAGGGAGAGACATAGGAATGCTGAGGATGTTGGTTTTGGAGGCGACGGGCGAGTAAAGCTGCAAGGGGGGGGAAGCCACCGAGATCTCTCTCCGGGGTTGTCTCAGTAAGATCTCAGCCTTATGCAAGGCCGAGGTGAGCAGACAGCAACCCACGTGGTGGAAAGGAATGTTGGTTCAGGAAAATGAGAAGATCGACCACACAAGGACAGCGACGCCGAGAAAGACGACAAGGGACGAATGACAAGTGTGGACAAGACGGGGAGGGGGGGCAAATGATGGAGGCTTACTTAAGGAAGCCATGTTTCATGGACGGCATGGCTGGTTGGGTCGTATCGGGGAACAGGTTAATAATACCTGCCGTCTGAGGCGAGGACCGCGCCCGCGCGCGCCGTCGGACGATAGAAAGGGTGGACTGGTTACGTGCAAGGACAGGCAAGGCAGACGCAGGCAGGTGCAGACACGCAGAGTGATCCAACGACAGGAACAAGAGACCTGTTCGCCCTGTCTGTCGGCCAGCGGCGCTTGGTTTCAGAATGACCAGCAGCACGGTAACGAGAGGCTGAGAAGGAGGGGGTGCGGAACTGTCTATACGGCTAATAGATAACGGGATGCCGACACCGTGATCCTGTGTTTTCTCTGTATGTCCGTTGAAGGAAAGGCTCGAGGTCGCATGTGAGGTCAACGACCAATCATCGTCTATCTGACCGCCGCGTCGTCCGCACGTTTGTCCCCTCTTCGGTCCGAGTGCGCCCGTCGATGAAAGAGACCGGGAGAGTGGTAGAAGACAAGCTTGGTTGGATGAGCAGGGGATGGTCAGGAAGGAATTCGGGGGGTTCCAGTCCGTCCACTGACAGAATTACTCAGCAGGTAAGGGGGTTCCGTAACATGTACAGTATCGCAAAGGCGCGGTTGCTCGGCGGTGATGGCTGGTCGGGCTAATCAGTATATGGATTTGGGAGAATGCCGTCTTTTCTCCTTGGGCCTATTTTTCTTATGAAAGAAGAGAGTTCGAACGAGGGGCGGCGAGCACGTAACTCAACCGATGTCCTGGAAGCATGCCTAGCTGGTGCCAATAGGATGGCCCCCTGGGCATCCCGGGCATCCCGGGCGTCCGACAGGCGACAGGCGACAGCGCTGCAGCGGCATGTGCCTTGGCCCCAAGCTTAATAAGCCACAATGGATCCCCAAATCTACCTATGTATTTATATTAGGTAGCCAGCGCCACACTATAGCACCACGCCGAATTGAGATTCGTGAGCACCGCTACTAATTACGAAGCTAAATAGCTAATGTCCAAATGATTTATTCCCATTTCCCGGGCTGGGGGGAGAGGGTTTATTCAACTTGCATTGGTATCCCTCGACACATATCATCTTGAATCTGGTTGAACTTTTTTACTCGTGAAATAGGCAAACGGTAAACGGCCTGATGCCTCACCTACTGCGCATGAGGGTCTAGTAGAACGGGCTTGCGTACGTAAACACTTTCGGCTGCAGGAACCATCAATCTTACCAGGAAGCAAGAAATATGGGGGGCCATCCATTTTCTATTGTGTAATAATTCTTAACATCAATTCAAACACATTACTCGGCCATGCATCGGAACGACATCTCCTAGCTGATACTCTACATATCCCTTCGGTTTACCTACTCAAATTAACGTTCCAACGTCTTATACTCTGTATTGATTGTCGATGGTGGTTGAAACCGGTTGCTAGACTCTTGTATTCACGGTAGGTATGCTTGTTGCAACGCTGCAAACAGACGATCAACGTGGCTCGAAGCTTCGCTTAAGATACAGCCCGGAAACGGCCAATTCAATCCATACAGGTAATACGTGAAGGGGATGCGTACAGACAGGGCCTGGACCTCATGATCCCCTCGAATTAGATAATTCCAGGCATGGAGACAACGAGCCAGTGATGATGCCGTTCCTCTTCTGAGGCCGAATGTCTCACCCTGCTTTCTGATCCGGTCCAGGCCGAATATTTGCCTAGATGCTTGTTCGTATTGTCCCGTCCAGTTTACGGAATCCACGACGAGACACAAGAGATCGCGCTCGCAATGCGATCCCTGGCGTTCGAGAAGTCAGGGCATACCACTTATGTCATCACGCACTCGCCAAGACAAACCATACGAAGGACCATTCTAGGCCCTTCGTGAACCTCCCCAAAAGAGAGCTCCAAGCCAAGCAAGCGACCAGGGGGCCTTTGAGGAGGCCCAGCAGCAATACCCGCCCCGTTCGCTCCCTTGCAGTGGCCGTCTCTCGCATGTGTGACACAGTGCCGTCTCCACATCTCAATCAAAACCCCAGCGACATTGCTAAGAAATTTCTCGAGCCGCGTACGTCATATTTTTCTCACCTCTCACCCAGACGAGCTATGTCATTTCTTCACAGGAACCTGTTTGGGAAGAGAGGGATGGGGGATGAGATAATCACACGCAGCCACGAACAAACTACCGGTACAGCAGCCGCCACGCTTTTTTCTTGGGCCCAAGCTGGGAGGGGCTGGTGCGGTACGTATCTGTACAAACTGGTCCAGACAGAAGCATCATGACATGCTCGTCTCCAATCATCGATTGGGCTTATGGGCTTTGATCCAACACGAACGCCAGAAACGTGCAATCACAACGTCGATGCAGAAAACTTTCTGCACTCTAACGTGAGGGGGAACATACAAAGGGCCCCTCTTTGGACCTTACCCTACCGCTTTGGGACGGTGCATTTGTCCCGGCTCCATCGAGCCTCTAAGATAACATCTGGTGACGAGTAAGAGACCCTCAACTCAGCCTAACAATGCACGTGGGCTGGGATCGAGTCACACCCTCGTCTCAATTATTTATCGATCTTTATCGGTCAGTGTCAACATGTAACCTTGACGCCAGTGTACTACAGCGGTAAAGGACACGGCAGGAATTGAGGGATGAAGGACTGGGGGGGGAAATGTGATGCATCACGGGAGATTACTACCTTGACGTCATTATGCGGTGTACCACGAGCAGATCCCTTCACCCACACACCTTACCTCCGGTCCAAATCTAGCAACCCGACGAGTAGTAGTCCAATGTGTGTGATAACGGTTAGCCCACAAAGGGAAGAAGAATTTGCCAATGCGGGCTGGAAGAATAGGTATTGTGTCACCACACGTAAGGCCGTGATGTAGGTCACAAGGGGTGGCGCGTACTCTGGCTGGTTCTGATCGTTTGTAGTGCGAACAATGTATATAAGACCCTTTCTCTCTCTCCTGACAATAGTGTCGACATTATTAATTCAACACCATAACAAATCATCAAGCAATCAAACAGCGAATCTCTTCAGAGGCGACACTCTTCCATCCAAATTATCATCACTGAACAAACCACCAGCCCAACACACCACACAACCGCAAAAATGGGCGCCGTCGTCTCTTGCGTAAGTTCTGCACCTTGCCCAGGAAGCCATCATCATAATGTCACAGCAAATACTGACCCAATCTGCTTCAGATCCAATCCGTTTTCCGTACTATCGGTAACTGCCTGACCTCTATCATCTCGGGCATTGGCGGTATCCTCCACGCCATCATCGGCGGTATCGTCTCTTTCTGCAACATAATTATCAGCTTCCTCACCTGCGGCTACTGCGGACGCCGCGGCAGCGGCGGCGGTCGCCGGTCGCGCCATACGACCACGACTAGAAGTCGAGTCTAAGCCGGCCCTCATCTGCGAATGTTCCGGATGGACAGCCTACAATCAAGCGTCTTGCCGTTCACAGATCGAATGAGGGAGACGTCACACTTTATGATATGAGCATTCACGAGCATTCGATTCGAATTCTTTCTGCCAGAGAGAGGAGGGGCAACCAGGGGAGGAGGCATGGATACCTGCGACTGCTTTTATCGAGCGTGCGCGATCAGCTTTGACAGCATACCCGAGTTTCTTTTTTCTTTTCCACGATACCCATATACCAATCAGCTTAGCTTCAATGGTATTACAAGATATCCACAATTTCCTACTCCTTGAGAAACATGATGTAAACCTGTTCAGTACACATTTGTGATGGTGTTAACCATTTGCACTTTGCCGCTCCTCTGAATTCGTACCGCTTGAATAGCAGTTAATTTTTTCAATTTCGTCAAGATTGATAAGATCTACGTTATTGCCAGAATTTTGGCTGTGCTAGCCTTATGAAGTGATGATGCATTTCCTCGTGCAACTGGTCGAAGCGAAACATCTCACCACCTTGAAATAGATACTGTTCTTAACGCCATACGATGGTCTCAAAACACATCTAATCTTCTAGCACATTTCGATTGAAGAACCCGTATATTTGCCGTCCAGCCTCCTTGCCAACCATTGGCTCTAGCTCACGCTCACTCAAGTTGGCAACCTCTCGTATATTCTCTGTCGCCAGGACCAATCGCATGATATTCTTTGGGTTTACCCCGGGTACGGCGCTGAGCATCTCCTGCGGCTCCAAATTGAACGCCTGGTCTTCTGCCTTCATGTCACTATCCAAGCCGGCGCGGACCGCGGCGATCGGATCTGGTTCGTCCTCCTGCGACTTGAGCGACTCAAAGATCTCGGCAGTCTGATACGGCGAGGACGACCAAATGATGCGCAGCTTCGGGAATGCCAGCGTGAGAAGAACGAGCTTGGATTGCAAGTCGGACGAGACATTGGTTGGTGCAATGCTGTTGAGGCTACCCGACAGGTCGGCGAAGGGCTCCAGTGTGAAGGATTTGTTCTGATCGAATTCGATGAGGAGCATAGGGCTCTTGTAGTGCTGGAACATGGTCTCACACTGGGCGTACAGGCGTCCGTCCTTGAAAGAGGAGATCAAATCGCTGATAGACTTGCGCTCAACGCAGATGGCGGGCGATAAAACGTAGTCTCCTACTGTCAGCATGCAGGGTACGATGATCATGGATCGGCCGTGTAAGAGTGAAGGGAGCGAAGACCGGAACTCTCGCACGTCGACGACAACACGAGGCGGCTGTGCCGTGGCAGCGAGACGCCCACCGCCGGCGATCCGCGTGTTGATCGTTCGCAGGAAGGCCTCCTGCGGGTCCTCGGCGCCGTGCGGATCTACCGTCATTACCAACGACATGGACGCCCGCTCTTTGATGAGTTTCGTAAATGCGTCTTTCTCGCGTCGCACACTCGACAAGTAGCGTTGCTCCTCTACTGATTCGCCATAGTACATGAAGTACACGCGGACATTTCTGTCGTTGTGAGACGACCGGTAGACCTCGACTCGACGGATGAAGGCAGCATCGGGTTCATACATGATAATGTACCGCGGCTTGACCTCTTCCAAGACATGCTCGTCCTGGTCTCCGTCGTACGCGTGTATGACGACCAAATCTTGCATCTCGTACAGCTGGTAATAGTCCTCCATATTCTCTAAGGGGTCGCTGACGATTTCTGGCTTCTGCTCTGCTTCCTCTTCCGTAATTTGCACTTCGGCCATGAGATCATCGACTTCTGCCGGTCGCTCAAAGAATTGGAGGATGCTACCATTGTCGGCCCGGACGAGAGACGTTCCAGCAGCACCGCCGCCTCTCATCCGCCTTCGCTTGTTCGATGGCGCTTTGCCCCGAAGTCGCTGGCCTGACCGATCAGTTGCCCCGTTCAGGGCTTTCTGGTTCTCGGAAAAGAGCGTTGCGTTAACTTGGGCAAACTCCCGCTTCCACCTCAGATAGTTGCGTAGTTTTCGTCGCATCATGAAGGCGGCGGACGGCTGGTCTTCCTCTTCATCGTCTTCTTTCGTTAGGTCCTTCTCGACTTTTGGCTTGAAATGCATCGTTTGCAGGTAGTCGCGAAGTTGTCGGCAAGTGTTGGTATCACCGCACATGATAAGTATAGTACCATTGGAGTCGTCGCGGACCGGGGGGTCGAAATGCATGCTGTTGTCGATCTCCGTCAAGACGTCCGCCAGCCACGCCCATTTCGGCTGTTCCTCAAGGACGGGCCGGAGTGAATCGATATTTGCGTCCGCCGTGGCGGCTTTTGAGCTGGCGGAGTAAACTCGTCGTCGTGCTGTCTCGAATATCGTTTGGGCAGCATCGAGAAATAGCCAGGGGGACTGGTTCTGCCTCGTTGACCCGGGAGGCGGGGAGTGTGCTGCGTGAATGGTGTCCAGGTGTTGCAAGAACGAGACGGCATCAAGTGTGAGAACTGACTGAAGCATGCCTCGAAGGACGCTTAAATCGTTAACGATTTGCCGTGTCTTCCAGCTCACTCGATGCCAGTTAGGGTCGAGCTGCCTTCTGATGATAACGTCAAAGTTCTTGTGCAAGGCGCTGTCGAGATTCCAATCCTCCATTTCCAGGCCGTTGTTGCCCTTTTTCAACTCATGGATGCTGACCTCGACGCATTCCATGATGGCGTTCTGAATGTCCCTCATAGCCTCACTCATTGATATATTCAATTCAATAACTTCTGCAGTCTTCTTCCCTTCTAGCGACTGGGCGACCGTTACGTGAAACCGTGGCCATAACGAAGCTTTCCTCAGAAACAGATTCCTCATCATGGTGGTTAATGGGGAAAACCCGATCGAAAACGGATCGGGATTGTCTGAGAATGCCTTCAAAAAGCCAACTTTGTTCTTCTGCCGATAGATTCGCAGAATGAAGGCTTCTAAAGACGTCGCGACAACGCGATCGGCGTGAAGAACGACGAGGCCTGTGATCTTCTCGGTGTCGATGAGGTTAGTCAAAAGGTCAACAACCAATATTCGCGAAGTGATGCTGAATATTCCGCCACGGGTATACATCTTTTCTCTTGTGCCAACGCTGGTGAAGTCGGTGTTGACAACTGTGAGGCCCCTGGCGTTGGGGGACATGCTGATGGCGGCATGCTCGGCCAAGGCCTCTCCAATCCAGTTGTTCTCTCGTTCATCGGCACCAACGAGAATAATCAGGTTGTTTCCGGCTGCATCGTACGAATGGAGCAAATTCGTGACGAGGCGCATCAGCCCCAAGCCGCGGGCGAGGACAACCAGCTCATCTTCATTTCTCAGCTCTTGGAAGAGGTTCTGCTGGTATTCCTGGGCGGGGTCAGTTTGGTGAAAATCAATCACCACGGAGCCGACACTTACAAGGGGTAGTGAGAGCTTGACCGGTTGAGCGTTGGTTGACATGGTGCATCGTGCCTGGGCGTGAGAAGACGCAGCAGTATCTAGTGAGGTTGGTGGTTGCCTGGACCGTGCAAGACATCATGACTGGACGGATACTGACCTAACTACCATCCCGGGGTGATACAGTGCAAAGACTGTACGTACGTCTCTCCGGTTTAGACGCCAGCTCTCACCATTTAGTTAGCACTGTACGGTTTTGCCTTGGAAAATTTAGTTCTCGTAGCGAGTTCAACCTCAAGATGGATTATTTGAATGATGCATAAAGCGCAGTGAGTTTCCAGGTTTATTTGATACCTATAGTTAGTAGACTTACCGGATCTCTGGCGAGCGAGCGACTACCAAATGATCCTAGTATATGACCTTTGATATCCATCTCAGATACCTACTTTCATGCTTGGGCAATGAAGAAGTCTTCTGTCCTCACATAATCCAGATTCTTACTTTTCCATCATGTACGATTTTCCTAGTACAGCAAACACCGCTGATTTGTTTTGGCGGCAACCTGCCCCGACAGACAAGCCAGATGATCGCAGATTACGGTACAATACTACCCCTCCCATGCCGACGGTCGAGATCTTCAAAAGTGATCATTATTAGCGCTCACGCCCCTCGAATCGACGCGGCCCTGCAACGATAACTGGTAGATGCATTCATGGGGACCGGCGTGCTGTAACTGTAAACCGCCGTCCGCTGTCAAGATTTTGGCCCATCCTGCGCCATATTAGCGGCCCCATGACATGTACGTAACTCGCCGGTGACGCGCAGGAGTCTGGCCAGCATCTTCCCATCCGGCTTAATGGCTGCTCGAAGGACCGTCCATGACCGATCGAGACGGGCAGCCAATGAAATAGCTTAGGCCGTTGTGCCGTTGTCTTTGCTCGGGAGGCCTTCCAGGTAAGTGGGGATTTGTTGCTCGGGGTTGTCACTTTAACCCCCCTTCTTCGGACGGCGGAACGACGTCATCAGCCGTCGCAATCCTCCAAGTACCGCCTGAAGCGTCTCATCTCACATGTAAGCCACCAACAAAGATAGTTTAAAAGAGCTCATTCCCCTGCCCCCTCATAGCGCTTTTCTCATGTCCAGACAACACACTTGGATCAAATCAAAATAAGCAACTGAAACATTACTCACCTAAACAAACAAATTACATATTTACGATGGCCGACAAGGTTAAGGAACTCGTCAACAACATCACCAAGGGTGACGTACGTACACACAGAACTAGCTGAGGACGGAGGAGCAACAAGCTGACTTACGAGCAGAACTCCGACAAGGAGAAGCAGTTCAGCACTCAGCCTATCAACGAGAGTGGTGCATCTGACCCCAAGTTTTCCGCTCACCAGGCGCACCCCGGTCCTGCCATCCCCAAGGACTTCAATGCCCAGGAGGAGGGCACCAAGGAGGAGCGCCGGGCCAAGGCAGAGGCTTTGAACAAATAAATAATCTGCCTCTGGGGCTGCATCTTTAAGATGATTGACGATGTATGACTAGTCATGATTTGTAGAACATGGAAATGATAAGGGCAATACGACAAGTACCGTCGGAAATGGCGGGCTGATAGCGTAGTAATAATGTCAACGAAGTCATGAACGAGTGCCCGTACAACCCGAGACTTTTGACTTGACCTGGACTTCCTTGTCAAGCCCGATCGCGCAATTTTCAGTAGATCTGATACTAGTCTGCAACATTGCAGCCTCGTGAAGATAGATCTATTGCAATTCCACAACAAGAAAAGGCCATGTAACTTGGGCTGGGGGATAGGTTGTCAACCATACGGTTAGGTACGCTACCTAAACCCAGCGCAGTTGGCAGTTGCGCGTCCACAATGACGACAGGCTTCCTCATCATTCCACGTGGCGGTGCTAAGTTCGGGATTCTGTGGCTGGTGCGAGTGACCAGCACTACCTACCTACAGGTACCCTGTTACTCGCGGGAAGAGGAACTGGAACAGGGGAGAAGCCTAAGCCTGAGCTGACGCCCGAGCAGCGCCCGAGAGAGGGAAACATCCTAGCCGGCTTCCACTGAAACGAACGACTCAGCCACCTGCCACGGCCCAGGAGCCGGTTACGAGTCTCCCCGCTGGGCGCACGCAGTGCTGATGTGGACGGGCTGCATAAGGGTGGTTTGGGTTGGCTGATACCTGAGTAAGTCCGTCCATCGATCGTTCGTCATTCCTTCTCCCGCGAGTAACATTGTCCCATTCGCATACGCACAAACACACCGCAACCACCACCACCACCACCCGGGCCTTACCCTCACGCGGCATAACCTTCTCCTCACTCAGCCTTCCCTGGAGCCTTCCTACGATATCCCTAGGTTTCCCCATTGAGTGATGCGAGTCCACATTTCTTGAAACGCCCCCGGACCCGGAAGCTCTGGCATCTTTGACCACAAGCTTATTGTCTCTTTACTTTTTTTGGACATTGCAGAGTGGCTGCCTCACGTACTGTTACTGATTGCATAGTACAGACACTCATTGTACTGTGCCTTGCTTCCCTCAACATCCAACAGACTGCCTCTACCGACTTGTCCCCTGGACCTCGTCCACTTCGCTACTGAAAGCGACCGACCTACGAATCGCCGTCCCGAAAGAGGAGGTGTCTTGCCTGTTCAAACTAGTCAGCACCTACCGACTAAGTGACATCTGACATTTGCCCACACACGAGTACAGCGCAAATTGCTACGACCAAGGTGGCTGTTGCCTTCGCTGCCGCGGCTCCTGCAAGCACACGAGCCTATCCATCAACTCCACCTCATCCCAATTCCCGATTCCACCTAGATTCAACTACATACGAGCCACAGCACCTCGCCCTCCTCGCCTCCTCTGACCCCTCACATCCGCCATCATGCCGTCGGTGATAAGCGACGACGACAAGGAGACTGTCAAGCGCTTTGTACCCAAGCAGACGAACAAGATTCAGGCTGTAGCCATCGCCAGACTATACGTTGCGTACCCGAATCCTGCAAAATGGACCAACACAGGTATACAGGGTGCTATTGTCCTGTCGAATGACCTCGTGGGCAACACGTACTGGCTGAAGATGGTGGATATATCGGTAAGTTGTGCTTTCTGAACTAGTGCATTCCGACCTGACATCGATGCAGTCCGGAAACCGCGGTGTCATTTGGGATCAGGAAATATTCGACAACTGGAACTACAACCAAGACCGTACCTTCTTCCACAGTTTCGAAATCGAGGAATGTCTCGCTGGTCTGTCCTTTGTCGACGAGAAGGAAGCGAAACAGTTCAAAAAGAAGATGGACGACAGAGAAAAAAACGCAAGCAAAGCCACGAGATCGACTCCGTTCGGAGGGGCTGCCCAATCTTCAGGACACAAACATGGCTTGCTTGGAGGTCTCTTCGGCAGCCGACACGCCTCAGCTCCTACCCCTCCAGACTCTCCGCGATCGAACTTGCCCCACGGTCGAATGCCATCCTTGGGGGTGCCAACGGCCACACCCCTCGGAATTCGCTGTTCTTGATGCTTTCGATCCTCAATGGCGGGAGAATTTCGGACAAGACCTACGAGACAAGGGTTTGACGGACGACTTCATCAAGGAGAACCAGGAGTTCATTGTCGAATTCTTGAAAGAAGAGCAAGAGAAGCTGATGGCTGGTGCCCGAAACCATGCCCCTCCTCCCCCTCCCCCCCTCCAGCATCCTATTCGAATGGCATCGAACCTCGAAACTCGCGCGCCCCTCCACCGCCGCCGCCTTCAGGTGGAGGGCATTCGGACAGTCCACGGGTACCGCCCCCTCCGCCTGCACCCAGACGTGGCGCTGCACCTGCTCCTCCACCAGCTAGAAGATCCGGCAAAACAGAGCCGCCCGCTGTCAACAGAGAACCGACACCGCCGAGCGAGCCTGCTGTACCGGAGGCTCCAAGGAACCGATTTGCTGTGCCGCCGCCGTTACCAGATGCCGGCAAGCTTGCCCATTCTCTGGGGGGTTCGATTAACTCTATTCGCGGGTCCGTAAATTCCGGGCCGCCTCCCCCACCTCGACCGCCGAAAACGCCAATGCAAGAAGAGGAGAGGCCTGTCGGCCACCGTTTTGGAGTACCGCCGGCTTTCTCTGGATCTCGCCAGCCCCCGCCCACCCCGAGCCGGGGGTCCGTTCCGCCGCCGCCTCCTCCCCGTGCAGATGTTGGCCCCCCACTCCCCCGAAAGCTCCAGCATCCGAGGCGCCTCCGTTGCCGCCACCATCTTCACGACCTGTGCCGCCGCCTCCCGCGACTGGCAATCCTCCGCCTCCGCCTCCGTTACCGTCATCGAGCGCCCCCCCGCCACCTCCTCTACCCAGCTCTCCGCCGCCTTTGCCAACATCAAACGCACCTCCTCCGCCACCGTTGCCGTCATCGAACGCTCCTCCAGCACCCCCTCCGGCACCACCTTTGCCGCCATCGTCCAACGCACCCCCAGCCCCACCTCCACCGCCTCCCGGAATGGGTGTTCCTCCCCCGCCACCTCCTCCACCCCCGGGTGCCTTGGGCGGTCCTCCCCCCCCTCCTCCCATGCCCAACAGAGACTCTGGCTACTCATCAGGCGTCCCAGTGCCTGCTCCAGATTCTTCGCGCTCGGCCGTGCTAGGCGACATTCAGAAGGCTGGCGGTATCAAAGCTTTGAAGAAGGTCGATAGAAGCCAGATTCGTGACAGAAGTGCCGCGACCGTTGGTGGCAGCAGCGACACGGGGCCGCATGGTAGTGGCTTGCCTCCGAGTGGAGTCGCGCCGGGTGGTGGTGGTGGTGACATGGCCAACGCACTGGCCGCTGCATTGCAAAAGAGAAAGGAGAAGGTCAGCAGAAGCGGTAAGTCAAGGCCAAACCCGTATTTGTTGTTTTTGAAGCTCATGTGTGGACAGATGACGAACGAAGTGACAACGACGACTGGTAAAGCATCTGAGGATCCATGGGTAATGGAAATGGCAGAAAGAACCGACAGGCAAGGCTTGGTATTATCGCTACGCCTTGTCGAAATTACAAACCAAATTATCATACCTTCGACCTGTTATTCCAAGCGACAGCTGCATACTTGGGGACCGGGTGGACTGGTTTCATTGGCTGGCTGATGTATTCTCCGTTTGAATCGTCCCTGGATGACGGAGGCGTCGGCTGAATGGTAGCATTCAATGGATGACGAGTCGGTAGACATGGCCGGATGGGTGTAAAGAGTGTGGAATCAAACAATATTCACAACTGTCCATATAAAACACAGGGTTACTTTGATATATCATATCATAAGAGTTATGCAGTATTCAAAGGGCGTTTGGTAACTTTGAGGAACGTGGTCCAAGACCCCGTGCCAAGCGTATTCAATTAATGAGGCGCAATCAAAAGTAAGTCTATCGTCCAGATGATCCGACGAGCCATGACGTCTCTCCCACCATGGCCGTCCAACGCACCACCCCGAACACCTTGACTGTCGCGGAACCCAGCAGTCGACAGTGACGACGGTCGCCGGATTTGAGAGAGAAGACAGCGTTCCTACCCTCGGCCTTGCAGCAGAAGACGATCTATTGAGAGATGGGAAGGGTTCGGGGCTTTCTCGAGACACGCGCGAGCGAGGGAGGAAAAAGGTAACGGACATGAGGCAACACATTTTAGATGTCGTCAATGTCGACATCCTTCTTGCCGCTTGCGCCACCAGCAGCCTCGTCCTCGGACTCCTCGGAATCGCGGTCGTCGTCGAACTCGAAGTTGCAATCGCCGTCGCCATCGGCGCCGTACGTGTCCGTCTCGTTGATCTTTGCGGACTCGGGCAGCTCGCCGTAGGCCTTGAGGGAACGGGCCTCGTCGGCGGTGTACTTGAGAATGACGTCGCCCTTATCGTCCTGATACTCACGCAGGGAGAGCAGGATGATGTCTCCCTGGTTGATCCAGACCTTCTTGCGGAGCTTGCCGCGGATGTTGGCGAGGCGCTTGACGCCGTCAAAACATTGGGCCTCGAGGCGGCCGTTACCGAGCATCTTTACGACCTGGGCGTATTCTGTTTGATGGGGGTTAGCCTGATGTGTGAAGAAGGGAAATCGAGCGGCGGTGGAATGTCGCGTGAATTTTCCTCTCCTTGGGGTGATGATGGTTCGAAGAAATCAGGAACTGGTGGGACTAACCTTGGCCATCTTCTTTGAAGGTGAGCTCACGCTTCTCGTGATCGGACTCGTTCTTGCCACGTCTGCGGTTCTTTCCTCCCTGTATGGTTGTTAGACCATTTGATCAAATTCAAAAACCTCCATCATCGACGGCTTCATCATCAAAAGTGTGTCGTGTTTCCAATCAGCAGCAAGGAGGGGGCGGGGTTCTTTGCGGGTCCTCCAACTTGGCAGGGGGAGGGTGTGGTTTTCGCAGCACCCGCTTAGATGGGAAAAATCTTTTGAGGAGCGTCATGTGCAAGAATTTCTAGACTGACCTTTCCCTTGTTCTTGGGCATCTTGGCTACTCGTGAGAATTCCGGTTCTCAGCGGTATGGGATGGAGAGGGGGGTGGCGGAAGTCGAAGTTGTCAAAGTAGGAAGGGGAGAAGAGAGTGGGCGGTATGTTGACGGGGCTTTATTGTGCGCGAGCGCAAAATGGCTTTGGGCTTCTGCGGGTTCTACTGGGCACTTTGCTGCTCGGTGATCTAATGGATGGAACAGGGGTACTATTTTGCCTGTGGGCTGTGCTGGTTAGAAGGGGCGAATGAGGCTGGCCTTTTGTGCGCAGAAAGTGGTGCCGGTATGAGTCAAGTGGGTGTGACACTAGGTACAATCACTAGGTAGGTCCTAACGGAGAATGATGTATGTACTTAAATGTGTGGCTTGTCCAGTAGGGTGTGGAGTAAGCAAAGCCACAGACAGTGACAAGAGCACAGCTTGTAAACCACCTAAGGTACCTGTGATTCGTAGCGAGAGACCCGTAATGGTGTGTGTGTGGTCTGGAGTATCGAGGGGACGTACCTAGCCAGGTAAGTACGGATATCGGGAGAGCTTCGACCTCGGTATTTGTCCGCATCGCTCCCTTTTTGACCCAAATCTACCTACCCACGAAGGTCGCTACGGCTGTTGACATGCCAAACTAGGCGCTTTTTATCAGTCGCCTGTCTTTTGCCTCCAAGCTATGGCTGCTCGCGAGCCGCCAGCAGCAACATCGTCATGAACCCGACGCGACTCCAACATGTGACTCACATCCTTCGGCAGCTGCCACAGCGCAACACTTTCCCACCACTCGCCCGCTACTCCAGCTCAAGGCGCAAAGCTTCAGGGCAGACGGCCGGTACTAGCACCGAACTATCCAAAGCAGTTGAATTCAACAAGCTCCGAAGCCTAGACAACCTCGAGAAGGTGCAACTGTCGCCGCACTGGACGAAGATCTTTGATGAGCTCGATATTGGGACACCCGCCAAAGACTACCGAATCATATACCTTCCGCGCGATGTGAAGGCAAAACATCTGACTCGGTTCAGAATATCGAAGCGACACGTGATGAGAGCCTTCGACATGGACTACTTTACGGAGAACAAGTACGAGCACCCGAAGACAGTTCTGATGAGGTACTACTACGAGGAATACAAGAAGAACAAACCTTTATGGCTGTGGTTTTATGGCTTCAGTTCGATCGACACACCGGCCGTCGTAAGCTTGGCCAAGTATCGAATGAGGCTTGCGCTCCACGCTGCCCTCAAGGACCGTGGCTATGACGCGCAGGGTCGGATAATCGACCCCGAAAGCGAGACGGGGATAGGCACCACTCTTCGTGGTGACCTGAAAGGGACGATCGCATGCGTCGCCAAATATCCCAGGGATGTCGTCAAAAAGCTGCCGAAGAAGGAACTTCGCCTTGCGATGGACGCCGTCGTAGACGTCTTCATTCGCATCCACGAGACAGATCAGATGAAGGAGAAAGAAAAAACGACAGTCAAACCGTCAAGGAACACATTTTGGCAGAAATTGCGTCCAGGGGAGACGGAAGTACAAAGCAGGAATACTTCATGAGAGGACACTTAGGGCGCAAACAGAGGCGGAGTTCGCCGGCTTTAGGATCACGCCGGAAATGAGCATTTGCCGATGGGAACGGCCCTGGACTATAAGGAGATGCCAACCATGCTTATGGATATGTAGAAGGCTCCCCGACTATCAAAGGCTTCGAGCCACTGTAACAAGACACAAGTGATACCCATATATAGAAGAATTGGCCTCACCACCTAGGGACTATGTTCTGACTTCTCTGAGGATGACAAAGTCAAGTGTAGCAGCGTCCGCAGCGTAGTGTCTAAAGGGTGCCTGTCAACCGAAGGAGGTGATCATAAACACTTAGAAGATGCCCTCAGGGGATGGGTTATTAGACATGATGACTACCGGGTGATGTGCACCTCCATTGAGAACACGCTCGAGTAGGTTTGCTATGGATCGTGTTCCGGGATGCGAGCCACGTACTCTTCCCAGACAGGCTGTTGTTATTTGTTCGCTAAGCTATCATCTGCAGGCTTGGGGTTGTCTTCATCTCGATGGCTATGGTCCCTCGCCCTCTTCGAGGTGAGAGTTGAGGCGAAGGTGAGGAGGGTATAGGTGGGTGATGATCGTACGAGTGACAGAAGACGACAACGACAGCGTGGTTTCCTTGAGCAGCTTGGAAAAGCGAGGGCGGTACTAGTGTGTGATGAATGGCATTCTAAGAAAGAGAAGGAAGACGGCTTTGGGGGCATCGACAATACGAACGGCCACTCAATCTTTACAAGCACCTATGAGAGAGTCCTTGTAACGGCTATTAATAAAGAAGTCAACTGTTAGATTTGGCTAGTTAATAGTACTCCATGCAAAGTGATAAGTGCCCGGTGAAGCACAGGGCAGGGCGGTACGTACCTGAGCACACTCTTTGTGTGCCCGCTCTGTTCCTGAGCCAATGCTTGGAGTTGTTGGCGACGAATCACATCGCTAGCGCAGAGCTGTCAGCCGAGACGTTTGGAGCTGCCAACCTAGCAATCAACAGTGACTGTCGTTGCACCTCTAAACCAGTATATGTGTCTCGCCTACATGCACACCTGACTGCCACCCTTCAGCCAACTGAAGCGAATACGAGCCGGACACCACCAGCGAAGAACGGACTGGATATCGACGGTTGGGCGATCTAGGCAATTGACCGCTTGGCTCGGCACAGAAACATCGCACGCCACCAAGACGATAAACACACTCAGCACCAGCAATCACAGCCCACTATGCTCGTCTCCCTAACCGTCGGCAAGGTTGACGCCGGCGTCACTGTGCTTCTGACGCCGGACAAGCGCCTAGTACGTTGTCCATGATGCACGTCTGATGATAACGATGGATAAGGGGGCCTCTCCCTAGGAGACACCTCCCCGGCCTCGATGCCCATCCACCAAGCTTATCTTCACCTCCCCTTGACGCTCCATACTGACGATACCCTCCAGATCGAGTTCCCTTCTATCCTCCTACCCCCCAATATCTCCTCCGGTAGCATCGTCGACATCACTGTCGCTCGCAACCTGGGTTCAGAGGCAAAGACAGAACATGCCTTCCGCGAGCTTCAGGACCGCATCTACTCCGCTTTCGGGGCCAGCGCGCCCGCGATTCCCATCCTTCGCTGCCGCAACGCGACGCAGACCTCCGTCGTCCTCGAGTGGGACCCGATCGAGCTCGCGACTGCCGACCTCATCTCCCTCTCCCTATACCGCAATGGTCAAAAGGCCGGCAGCATCCCCCGCCCGCTGCAGATGCACAGCACCAAGATCAGTGGCCTCGCCGTCGACACGGAGTATACGTTCCATCTTATTCTGCGCACCACGGCCGGTACCTTCAGCTCCGACAAGGTCGTCGTGCGTACCCACAAGATGACGGACCTTAGTGGCATCACTATCACCACGGGCATCATGCCTGCCGCCACGAAAGAGGCGCTGGCCTCCGCCGTCGACCGCATCGGCGCCAAGATCGTCGACAGCGTCCGTATCGATACAACACACTTCGTCACCACCGAAGGCCGCGGGCTGGCATGGGAGAAGGCCGTCGAGACAAACATCCCTGTCGTCCGGCCCGAGTGGGTTGAGGCGTGCGAGAAGAACGGCCGTATCCTCGGTGTTACCAAGTTCTACCTTGACGCCCTCAGGCCCGGCCCCTCGAGCGATGAGCTGCAGCAAGCGCCGACTCCGCCCCAACCGCAGCAGACCCCTCAGATGCAGAAGGAGCTACCGACCCCCCCTGCTGTCAACACGTCAGAGAACGACTACGAGGTGGCCGCCACGTCTGCCAAGTCCCCCGAAGGGGAGAGCGAGAAGCCTGCATCCAAGGCGGAGGACGCTGAATCTACCGGCGACGAGGAGAAGGAAGCAGAGCAGAAGAGGATCGCAGACCAAGAGGAGCAGAAGGTGCGACTGGAGGACAAGGACGAGCAGAACCTCGCTTATCGGTCAAAGGCGGAGTCGGATTCGGGCAGCGAGGATGGCAGAGGAGAAGAAGACAACCCAAGCAAGAAGCAGAAGACTGGCACCTCCCCTGACGGAGCATCCTTCCAGGACGTAGCCTTGTAAGTCGGGCGGTGTAAGAATAAAGGTGTTTGCGGTTCCTTTCACAGCACGGAGTTACGTAGATGTTTCGTGTCCAGTGTACGACTACCCATTTCTTCACGACACATATAGACAGTTATCATGGAACGATGATGCCAACGTTTCATTACTTTCCATGATACCCGCCTCTGATAAGCCGGCGCCGCCAGTGTTCACGAGGGGTTGGCCACCTTTTTCAGGGTAGCGTTTTGAAGCCTCCTATTTGTACAAGTCCCTCCCCGTCGTACTGAACGGAGGGGGTCCTCATGGCAAGATCTCCTTGCCCTGCCAGTCCCAAAACTGGCCTCGTCCCTCGACCCCGACCTCCTCCGTCAAAACCTTGCACATCCTCTCCACCGCAAACTCGGGCTCGAACAGCTTCTCCTTGGGCACCGTGTTCCAGAAGGCCTCGGAGAGCCCCGTCTTGACGGTCCCCGGGTGGTACGCGACGGAGATGGCCTTATCGCCGCTGCGGGCGCGGAGCCACAGGTCCAGCGACTTGGCCAGGGACGTGACGCCGGCCTTGGAGGCGCGGTAAGAGTACCACCCGCCCTTGTGGTTATCCGAGGTCGACCCCACGCGCGCCGACATGGCGGCCCAGACGGCGTGGCCCGGCGGCAGGCCCCTGGCGTCACCGGATGACGACGAGGGGCCGAGGAGGTCGGCGGACCGGCGGGGGAGGAAGGGGGAGAAGTGCTTCATCAGCATCATCTGGCCCAGCGTGTTGACGCGGAAGGTCTCGAGCGCCCTGTCGTACTCGACCTGCGCCGGGCTCTTCTCCGGGTGCAGGATCCCCGGGATCGCGAGGGCCAGCCGGAGATGGTGCGTGGCGTCGGGGAACAGGACGCGCGCCTCGGCGGCGGCGGCGGCGACGGTGGCCTCGTCCGTGACGTCGAGCCTCACGACCTTGAGGCGGGAGGCGAGGTCCTCCGTTTCCACGGCGGGAAGGGCGAGGAGGTCGAGGAGGTGGTGCTTGGCCGACGTGGTGTCGGGCGAGCGGCACGTCGCGAGGACCGGCGCGGCAGTCGTCCGGAGGAGGTGCCCGACCAGGTGGGCGCCGATGCCGCGGGATGCGGGGGAGACGAGGATCCAGGGGCTGGACATGACCCCTTTTTCTCTTCTTCTCCTCTTTTCTTGCCTGATCCCTTGTACACAATTTTGGGGATCCGGGGGTTCAGAACGTGGATAGCAGTGCTTGGCTCATGGGCAGCTAGTGTTGTCGTCGCTGGCGGCTCACCCGGGGTGGCATGCAGAAGACTGTTTGGATACGGAACGGAATGAAGCTGGATGAAGAACAAGGACCCAATCACATCGAACGGAACATGTACGCACAATGTTCAGACCAGTATTAACTTAACTACTCACCAGACAGAAGACGCGGCTGTCGAGCTGAGTTTTCTCCACAGTCCTCAGTCAAAGACATCATGACTTTGGAATGATGGAGAAGAGCCCACTGCGACGCACCACTTCCCCCTCCCAAGTCTTTGGAGGGAAAGCAGGGGGTGTCGACGACGTCATTGGCTGAAGCTTCGCCCGGCTACAGGATTCCTTTGTCGCCTTCACACACACACACACTAATTACAATTCACACGCATTGGTCAGTTTGGGTTGTTAATACTACTGAGGCTCTAGGGCGATCGCATCTCACCTCCCGCCTTGTTTTGACTCACATGAATGCATCTGCTTTCTGCACCTCAAGTACTTGCGGTAAGCACATTTTTTGTTGAAATGATGTTCTATTCATTGCCGACGCATGAGCAGCGCAGAATGCTCATTCATCTCACTACATGGAAACAGAACAATACTCGATTTTGAGTACTGGGTATACGCACATCAATACAGACTTTACAGGCCTCGCGTTCCAGCCTCGACAAAGGAAATCCGCCCCCATACTAGACAGTTCATAAAACGCCATGTCTGCTCATAGAGACCACAACTTTGTTCTGCGATTGACGGCCGGCACCCCCAAATATCAAATAAAAAAAGAAAGAGGTGAAGAAAAAAAAAAAAGAAAAAAAAAAGCATCAGACAGCAAAGAGTGAAGGAAGAGTAAACCCGTCTCACGCTAAACAATGGCGTAGCTATAGTCGCCAACCTGCGACGTCTCCGTCCTCTCCGTCCGCGTCGTCTCCAAGCTCACCCTCGCCGCCAGCTGCAGCTCCCGAATGAGAGGGTCCATGGCGTCCAGCCCGCCGCGCGTGGTCATTGGTGTCGACATCACGGCTTGGAACCTGCTGCCTCGGACCATGCGCGGCGTGTCATGCGACATCGACGGCTCCCTCGGCACCTGTTGATGCTGCTGAGGCTGCCGTGGCTCGACAAAGTCGCCGGCAAAATCATCAAATACACCCGCGACGTCCATGACCCGGCGGGAAGAGTGGCGCGGACCAGGCTGGTATTGCTGCAGTGGACGGTTGGGGGTGTTGAGCCGGACGGTTTTGCGGGCGCGCATCTCGTGCCTCGGGTCCCGGCTGATGCGCAGCCCCTCGTAGATGTTGTCCTCATCGTCGTTGAGGGTCCAGTCTTGCGGGTGAGGGTCCAGGTGGGGGTCCTCGGGTAGGCTCTGGAGCTCGCTCATGCACTTTTGAAGGCGTTCGATGAAGAGAATCTGGTTGCGCTCCTGCCGGTGCATGCGCATTTCGAGACGTTCCTGATTCAAGAGCATCTCGTGCGCGAGATCGTTGACACGCGTGCTGCGGAGGCTGGCGTAGTGGTTGCGGAGCTCACGAGACGACATGTTTGCGATGCCAACGGAGTCTTCCTCATTCGAACGGTTTGGGGGACGCAAGGCCGTTGTCCCTCCTGTGTTGCCGTCGACGGGGGCAGGTTCTCTTCGATTGTTACCGTTGGTTTGCCTCTGGTCTCTAGAAGCATCAGGCTGGGCCATGTTCGGGTTGCCGGCGGTGGGCAGGTGAGCCACCGGCATCGAACTCCGTCGCGGTGTCAGGTCATCGGCGAAGGGCGGATAGGAAAGCTCAACCACGGTCATGGGCGAGTTGAGAGCCGAATCCGACCATCTCTCGTCGAGTGGCGCCGAAGGTACCACCTCAGCCACGGGCATGATAGCGCTCAAGCGAGGGCCAGCGCCGGAACCAGGTTTGGGGAACGCCGCGATGCTGCCCGCGATGGACTGGTCATCATCGACAGGGTCTATATGCGCCGGATTGCCAGGGCCACGGGAGCTGAAGCTGTCCAAGTAGGGCTGATCCGCATCCGCCTGTGATGGTGTGACAGAGTCGGCTCGTGACTTCGGAGCTCGGCGTGGGGGCAAGTGGCTGCCGTCCGCCTCCACGACCTGTGTCGTGCTCTCGTCGGACGGTGCAAAGCTTCCTATCCGATCCAAAAGCGGTACTGAGCTAGCCCAGCTGGCGCGGTGAAGGCTCCCCCACCGACGGGGAGGCTCGGAGCTCAGGGTGCTGTCCCTGGCATCACCGTTGCCAAAGGTTCTAGTGCTGGCGGCGGCCGAGATTACCTGGTCCTCCGTCATCTCAACCAGAATTGGCGTCTTTTCCCAGTCTATCGCCGGCGTTTCTTGAGCAGTCTCCCAGCCGGGCGTTAGCTCCTCTCGCGCTGTCTCCCATCCTGGTGTCTCTGGTTCTTGCGTGGCCTGCCAGTCCGATATCTTGGTTGCGGTGCCATGGGAAACGCGATGCGACGACTTTTTATGGGACTTTGCCATGTTGGCCAAGTTCGTGGCGGAAAGCTTCGTCTCAATTTCATGAAGCGAGAAGTGATCGTTGCAGCCAAAGGTTCCGTCACGAGAAGGCAGACGCAGAGAACTGATAGCCGTGTCGCAGGTCCTCGGCCTCGGAGTCACCTCGCCATCCTCCTCCTGCGACACCTGTTTTGTAATAGATTTGAGAGCCTCCATGTCCCGCTGCTTGATAGACCTGACGCGCTCTCTGCGACTCTGTCTTGAGGAAGCGGTTCTTGTAGAGGCATTCCGAGACGCGACGGACTCGCCGACCAGGGTTGTCTGCGCCGTATCACTGCTTCCCGGCCGGGCAAGGCATGATTGTCTAGGCGTCGTCGACGGCATCTCAGGGCGTACTATGGAAACCATCGAGTAAGCCTTCGCGGACCGCGCGCTTGAAACCACCGGCTCAGATAGCTCTGTGGTAACACTCGGACTAATGGAGTTCGACTCTGAGTAGGTAGTCGGGCTCAACTGGGGGACATCCGATGCCACGCCTTGGTGTTGAGCGTTGCGATCATTACTGCCGCCAATCAAGTGTTGGCTGTTTAGGATTTGGTCTACTTGAGGGCTAGATATCTTTGTGCTCGACCTGCGTGGAGACAGAGTAATATTTTCGGGACGTTTATGAGACGACTTGACTTTCGGTTTTCGCGCGTTTGGGATTGCCACCTGGGCGAGGTAACCCTCGTCGCTGCCGAGGTGATGGCCCTTGTCGAGACTGCCGCCTAGCCTTCTGCGTGTCGAAACAGGATCTGCAGGAATCTCGGCATACTGCAACGCGGCTAGAGGTATCCGGTTGTGTTTGTCCTTGCTCGAAGAAGACTCACGTAGACTTCCGGGCGGCGTAGTGTAAGGTGTCATGGGCGGGCTCATAGGATTTGGGGTGATCTTGGGCCAGATAGACACTGAGCCCTTGGTTCCCATTCTGGTGCTTATCGTGTTGACAGTGTTGATGGTTGAGATAGACCCCTTCTCGCTAACAGTCTTGAGGACAGTAACTTTACGCTCACTAGCATAAGGCCTGACGGCGGCGTTGTCGGTTTCATCATCGCTCTTTCGCGCCGGAGGGCTTGGTGGAAGCGGCGGCGTGGCATTGAAGATGGCGAGAGCCCAATCGGAATCCGGGCCTACGTGGCAATACTCCAACGGAATGGAAATTGCGATATGCGACTTGCCGCTGCTTGTCTTGGACACAACGGCAGAGTTAGGCAGGCCTGCGTTCAGAGGTCGACGGGCAGGCGACAAAGACCTGGCCCTTGTGCGCGGGCGACGCAGCTTCTTGAGAAGTCTCCACTTCTCTGGTAGTTCCTGTAATTCGTTGGTGTCCTCATCGAAGACAGACTGTGAAGGGAAGCCTGACGGCGGAGAAGTGGTTCTGAGGAAGTCGATGAGGTCCGCTAGACCCTGTCTGTCGTTGTTCTCCCGGGCTCTTGCGCGGACAGCACCCCATTCCGAGTCACAGTCCATCATGTCCATCCCTTCGAGAGTCTGGGCGAAGAGGTCGTTGGACGAGCGTGCCGTGCGAGGGTAGAAACGCCTGTCAAAGTCACTGTCGAGACTGTCAAAGGTGCCTCGGCGACCCGGAGTAAGGTTCAGATCAAGCCGTGGCGGACCCGACTCTGATGAGACTACCACGACCTCGTTGCGTCCGTTGACGTGTTCGGAAAATATCATTTCGTCAGACGGTCAAAAGGCTTCAGTGGTGTAAATGGAGTTGATTTGGAGGGGAGCGTGCCCATGGGGAAAGAGCGGAAATGGAGCGAGATTTCGTATGTGCGTAAGGTGCTTTGAATAGGTTTGCGTGATGATGGTAGAACTCCTGGGCAGACAACTTGCCTGCGGCGCAGCAAGCAAATCTGAGCAACACGGGGTCGCTCGGCGACACCCTCGTGGAAGAAAGTGGAATGATGGTCACGTAATTGAAACGAGAAGGTAGATCAGAGATCGGAATGTTCCGCCCGGGGGGGGGGGGGGGGATTGGGAAGAAACAACGAAGTCGATTCATCAACTCCCAAGAGGCAATGGAAAGGGGAGAGAGGCATAGAGGGGGGAGGGCTGTAGAAGACGAAAGGAAAGAGGGGAGACCACAATATCAGAGGCCGTGCAACAGCATTCGGATCATTTGCCACTCTTCTTTGAGGGTCAAGCCGTGGACGGGCGGGATCGATATATGTTCTTATCCCTCAGGGCGACCGTTGGAACGAACAGACTGGAGAGGAGGTAGAGGGCGTCAGATGCCAGCGGTAGAAGCGTCAAACCCCTCGAGGGGAGGCGTCCGTGCAAAAAAAAGGGAAAAAAAAAGTATGAGAACGAGTGCTAGCGGCTTCGAGACCAACGCTTTGGCCAGACTCTTCGGTTGACCTCTCTTGTCTGTAAGACCAGGTGGTGAGTGACCAAGGGAAGAAGAACGTGGGCGGCGCGCAACGGTTGGGGGAGGGGAGGGGTGCAGGAAGCCTCAGAACAGAGATCAAGGGAGAAGGCGGAGCTTTAGATTGTTGTCTAGGAGCCGCTTGGTGGGCGTGGCGCTGAGACTCAAGTTCAGGATGGATTGTCTACGAAATACGATTTTTTTTTTCTTTTTCTTCCTTTTGGTGCTGAATGCCCATCTCGGGGTGCCCAGAGACAGACTTCCGACAGCCGGGAGCATGAACAAGGCGTGACGAAGGCAAAGGAAGGAGGCCAAAAGAAGAAGAACCAGTTGACAGCGCCACGATAAGGCCAGCCATGATATATTCCTTCTACCGGCGCCTTGTAACCGGATGGTCCACCAGCTAAAGGCGTGTGGTGCACCCAATGTGTGCCACTTGGCACCATACAGAAAATGCTCGGGCGAAGAGAGAGAAGGCTGGCTTCTTTTCCTTCATCTTCATCTTCTTCTCTTTGCCAGTGGTCCGGAGCAAGATTTACAACAAGTAACGGACAGTAGACAGCAGGCCAACATGGATGGCTCCCCTCAGTACCTACACTAGATAGGTGGGAAGGTACCCAAGAAGCAAGGCGAAGTGAAAGAGGGCCTGTCAAAATGGCAGGCGGACCGGTGGGAGAGAAGAAACGACGGTCATAGCCTTTGGCGTGCATACAGTAGGACAGGGGTCTGATCCGTCACCCGTTCTCTCGGTTAAGGGGAGACCGGTCTTCCAATGCCCAATGCTCAATGCTCAAGGATGAGCAGAGCAACACGACAGGGTCCGGAAAGGACCGCCGAGGGAAACGGGAGGTCGCTCAGGCAGGACCGGACGTTTCCCGGACGCTGGACAACCCCAGCAAGGGACAGATACAATGTACTGAGTACCGTATCCTCTCAGCAGATGTGAAATCCGCACGGGCCACACGCTAGTCCCATTATAACAGGCGGTCAACCTACCTACACACACACCCACCCATATAACCCTAACCCTTGCCACCTACCTGCTGCTGACGTAAATGAATTCCTGTATTTGCCACATCTAGATCCCTGTTTCTGCCAGCCCGCTTACCCCTTTCCAGCAGCCCGTGGCCCGTGCGGATTTCACATTTGCTGAGAGGATACGGTAGGTAGTCTACACCACCAGATGCGCGGTAGGGATACGATGGCATGTGCGTACCCAGGCATTCTGCCAGTGTCTGTGTACCCTACCTTGTACCCTACCTCCTCCTTCTCTCTTTCTCTCTCAGCGTGTATACGACGGAGTGTATACGATTGACAGGTTGGCTGTCGAATGAGATGACAGGCGGGAGGGAGAGTGAGAGAATTCCTTAGAGTGATTGTGTTTCTCGAATGTCTCTCATTCTTGTCTACCTGCATCACACCTCGGGGAGCAGCGTCCGTGTCCCAATGTTTTATCAAGGGGAGGACTAGGGGGCACAAAGTGTTTGGCGACGCTCTCAGCCCTGCGCTCCCCCTTCTTTTTTTATTGCTTCCTTCGTCTGTACGATTTGTCCTTGCCGTCATCGCCCATATGTTCTTGTCGTCGACAAACCATATTGATTGGCCAGAGGGACTGAATTCTTTGTTCCGAGCAACACAAGACGAAGGAAGAGGAAAGGGGGGCAACAGCGATGCAATCTGACTATCACAAGTTAGCAGGAAACGGGTTGGTGGCAGACGATCCACTACCAGTACCTGTCGCTTGCTTGTTTCTTGGGGCCGTGTGCATGCATGTGTGATGTACATGCAGCTTGTACCTAGGTAGATAGGTAGACAAGGTATATGTTTGTATCTGAGGAAACTGCCGACCTCGGGTACCTGTAATCACCACTGGTACAACCTGATATCGGCTGGAGATGCCCTCACGAGGAAACGCCCGCCGCCGTGTGGTACTCAGCAGAGTGAGTGTCTCTCGATTTGTAAACACGACCGATATCGAGCATGAGAAACCTCCGGCCAGGCAACGAGATGTTGTTGCAACCGACCCTTTCCCACAGAACCTACAACACATGCCAAGATAATGCGGTGCTTTACCAACTCCGGCTGGCAACGAGCTCCTATTCATTCAGCTGATTCTCATGGCGAGCACAGCCTCAACGGACGAGCACTCCCGCCAAAAGCCCGATATAATACCCCCCGTACGTATGCTTGATTATGTGCAGGCACGAACCACTGCAATGCAACGCAATGTGTGTAATAGCCTAATAAGCGGTCCCCCCAGTGTCACGCTGCCAACTGCGGCAGATCGGCTCTGCATCTCGGGCGATCCGTGTACAAACAACCATGGTCCATCACGCACCCAGGTGTACTGTACGTCCCTCTCGCTAAACTTATCCCAGCATCTTCATATCTGCATGTGGTCTCCATTCTTCGTACGCGTGTAAACTAAGCAGCTTCTACGACTGTGTATGGTTGATATTTTGTCTAGGTACTTGTGCGACACTATGGGGGACCGCTTCATTTAGTATCTGCACCTTAGTAAACTAAGCAACCTTCCCCCCCCCCCGTCCGCTCGCCCCGGAAGCGTCACCCGAGAGCGACCTGCCCCCCCTGCCCTTGTCCATCCACCCCCTGTCCACAGATCCCTCTCCTTCCCAGCTGCACATCCCCAGCATCACTTCCTAATATTGCTTCCAATCATATTGCTCCCAATCGACTTCGTACATCGTCAAGACTGCGTACATCCTTGACATGCCCTGCCGACCCCCGACAACACCCGCATCGATGCCGGGTCGATGCCAGGTACTGTAAGGTAAAGTAAGGTAAACCGAGTTAAGGTAAGGTGGTATGTATCCATAGAAGCGTCCTTACTCCACTGCTAAACCTGCCTGTCTACACTAAACTTTCGGTTTCAACCTCTTTTTCTCTCTCTCCCTCTCTCTCCCCTCCCTTGCTCCGCTCCCAGACTCCCATCCACCTACAATTCATCACAGATACCCTTGTGCGTTACGATCGATCGTGAGCTACCCTAGTCGTCTTACGGGCATCCCCTCTGTAGAGATCTCCTTGCCCTCCGTCAGACCCCGGTCCGCTCAACACTTCCGCTTGGCCCCTCCGTCACTCCTTCCCTTTCATCGCTTCCGGCTAATACTTCCTCCCCATGACAGCCGAAACAGAGACAAACGCCTCAAGAAACAAGAAAAATGCACGCAAGCCCCGCCCGCGCCCCGTATCGATTGCTGTCCGACACGAGCGAGACCTAAACACCCAAGAAGCCCAGTTTGCCTGGGCCAGAAGCATCTTCAATCGCCAAGAGATACACAAGAAGGCGGAGGGCAGATAAACTTTGAGAGAGGCCATGGTCCGCGACCTGGACAGAGAACCACACCCATCCTCTCTCCTCACCCCCGGCAGGGACCCTTGGCCCCCCTCCCCCCCCCCCCGTCTGCCCTTCTATCATCCATCCCATGAATCCATGGTGTAACTCCAGTCCAAACCTGCAGGCGATCGAATGATAGGTGTCTACCCCTCTTGATCGCAATACTCTCCGTGCCATCCCAGTCACTCATCCCCCTCGTCCTTGGCGCCTCGCCGGCGTTCCACATAATGTTTCTCTCTTGCCCAGTGTGCACATCATAGCCTATGCTTCACGGAGTCTCGAGCCACTCAGGGCTACGGCTAGGTCCGACCGGAGGTCTGGAAACCCTCTTCAAGGATAAGAAAACATGAGGCGGACAAGAAAGAAGAGAGAAAGAAAAAAAAGAGTGAGAGCAAGAAGAAGAAAAGACTAGACCCAGACCCCGAGATGAAAAGAAACACGACAGTGGCCCCGGGGCTTGATTCTCCTGTCTCTTGTCTTCGTTGTGGGCGTCGCCAATCCATCCCGCTTCCATTTCCCTTCCCCCGAGGCTTTGCCGCAACGGCGAGACCCTGACGTCTTGTCTTGTCCTCAAGTCTCGAAATCCCGTCCTCGTCATCGTCAAAGACATGCCGCCGAGCTCGCCATGTGGTTTCCCGTTGCCGACCACGTTTCCCCTCCTTTCTTTGTTTCGTCCGGTTGGTCCATTTGCTTTCTTCTTCCCACACACCGCACAAGGTGTTCTTCTGTCGCCAAGCGCGACCCTACGTACACTAGTAGTGAACACAGGCAATAGAAGCCACTCCGGTCCCCGTGCGTAACATTGGCTGCTACTCTACTCGGACACACACATAATACGACCGACGACTTACGCCATAGCCATCAAGCGTCCGGCACCACCAAGAGCTCCTCTACTAACCATATATCTAGCCGTTCCATCCTCCATGGCCCGAACCTGGCTGGCGCACATAAGTGTCAGCCGCCTGTAGTCAATTCCTCCACCACCCGCGCCCGCGCACGACCTGAGTGGTGCGGTTCTGGCAAGCCTTCCCGCCATGGTAGCAAAACCGCCGCCGCCGTAGCCCGAGACTTGCAAAACAACGCTGCCCATTAGCCCCTCGTCTCACCAGCCATCCCGTTCATACGGGGAATACGCATAAGTAAATTTTTGGGCGTCTCTGGCTTCGGTGCACCAAGCCTAAGTGTAAGCGTACAACAGCTAGTTGTAGAAAAAGACCGTCACACCTTTGCCTGCCACTCGTCCTGCCGCACCCTTCCCTCAATCTCTTTCCAGTGGTCAATGACAAGCCACGCAACGCGATTCGTGACGGAACGTGAGCCCCAAAGCGCGTCGCGCTCTCTGCATGTCTCGGATTTCCGGCCGGAACCCGTGCTCCCTCTCCTCGGCCATGATTGAGGCCAAGGGATTGACAACGATAGTCGGCGAGGAGCTTCTCCTACGCTCCCGGACGCTGCTCGGAAGCTCGTATTATACGACCTAATATGTAAGAAGGACAGACAAAAAGGGCGGGGGAGGAGAGAGAGAGAGAGAATGTGTGCCTGTGTGCCTGTGCCTGTGTCTGGGCTAGCCAGACTCGTCATGATCGGTGGTGACTTTCCGCTTTCCCCCCTCGCGCATCGTCGTGGCATTGCATGATCTATCTTCATCGTCCCCCTTTTTTGGAAACCATGACGCACATCCTCTCCAACGTTATAAGCTTTGGGCCTCAAGAAGCCCAGCATCCATCGTCATCTCATCGGGCAGCCCAGGGCCGCTCTCGTACTACTCAGGAAGGGCGAGACATTATCCCCAGCCCCTGCATAACGCAAGTCGCGCCTCTCATCGTCTACATTGTTCGGTCTCACCCTTTCACCACCATGCAGTGCCATGCTACCGCTGCCTTAATCACCCCGTCCTAGCGTTCACACAGCCGCGCAGAGAATCCCATATTCATGCCATGCTGCGGCGATCTACGTCGGCTGCATCTCAGGGCTAGTCCCATGCAGGAAACCAATTTTCCCCTCTCCCACCGTTGCTAGTTCCCCGGCCCCTAGATGCGTCCTGCCTATTGCCTGCGCCGATGCCATCCACGGCTAGACCAAACTCGAGAAGGCAACAACGTCCTTCCGCCCTTTTGCAAGAAGAAAAAACAAACGAAAAAAAAGAGAGAGAGAGATAGGCTGGGTGCTACGCCCTTTGCCTAACTGGACCTGTAACGCCAGGGGCTCGAATGTCCCCTCAGTGATGCAACAGCCTTTGCCCAAGCCCGGTCCTATATCGAGTCTAATCTACAAAATCAATCAACCGTCGTGTTGGAGTTGGCTGGCCCCCTTAGCGTCTGGGAGGCTTTCGCTGAATGAAGGGATCCGCCTTGGGCTTCTTCCTGTGGATGACGGGGCCGTTTTGCCCATTTTGCCCCGGAGCCGGAGGCTAGCAGCAAGTACGTTAGCAGTGTCCCAAAAAGCTCCAAAATCTGGCAATCTTATATCCACTTACTCTAGAGGGTATGTTGCGGTTTTGCGGCAGAGTAGAGCTTGATGGCAACGTCCTCGAAGTCGATGTCGTCTCCATCGCCGGCGGTCGTGCAGCTGGTGTCAGACCGAGGGCTACCATGGCAGACGGGTCCTTCGCCTTCTTCGGCTCCTTCGGCGCGTTGCCCATTGATCTGGGTCCCGTTGGTGGCGGTCTGATGGAAGGTCGGTTCTGCTCGGTCGCCATCTGTAGTTGTCGTGTTAGGCACAAGGGTGGAAACCTTTTTGGTTGCATCTTTGCTTGATTCGTCTTTACATACCCGCTTAGAGCCACGTTGCATATCGTTGGCATCGGACGCTCTCTTCTTGGACTCCTGCTTTGGTGTCGATGACTGGATGACGGGGGGTCGGTCAGAGCTACGGGCGACGGCAGGCTGCAGTTCGCCTCTCTCGTTGAGCTGCTCGATGCGACTGTTGCCCTCCCAACCCGGGCGGCGCTCTGCGTTTATGTGGTTCGTCGGTGGCGGCTGAGGATGCTGGATTGCTTTTCGTGGCAGCGCCGTCGGCGCATCTGTCATGTCAATTTCTTGAGCTTGTGATTGCTCCGGCTTCTCAATGCCAAAGTCGCCCTGCGGCGTAGGTAGCGGCGGCAGTGACTTCATAGCGATGGGCTTCCGCAGCATCGACATGATATCCCCCTTCGTGTAGAGAGATCTCTGCTTCGCGTTATCGATGAGCTTGTTCCAGAACTCACCCTGTACCAATGCTCTTGAATCTCCCAGAATCCACAGAGACGACTTGGCACGGGTCAGACCAACGTTCATACGTCTGATGTCCTTGACAAAACCAATACCGCCGGTAGGATCAGCTCGAACGCAAGAAAAGATGATGATCTCACACTCACGGCCCTGAAAAGCGTCCGTTGTGTTGAACTCAATGTCATCAGTAATGGTCTCTCCAAAATGACGCGAAAACTGCCACTTGAGCTCTTGCAGTTGGGCCTTGTATGGGGTGATGATGCCGATCTTGCCCCGAATATCGTAGATTCGTCCAAAGTCTGCCTTGAACCGTTCGTAGAGCTGCATAGCAACCTTCAACTCCGCGTGGTTCACCAACGAACGGCCCTTGCTGCCCTTCGACTGGGTACCCTCGACATCGAAGAATCGGTACGGGCCAAGGAGGGCGCTAGCATGCCAGGGCTGACAGCGCAGTGCGCTCATGTCCTCGCCATCAACAAGCTTGCCCTCGTAGAATTCCATGCTGGGGAACAGACTGATCTCGGGGTGCATACGGTATTGACGATCGAGAAGGTGGACGTAGTCGGGATGGTTCTGCTGCATGCGGACGAACAAACTCTGATCGTAACCAAATCTGGCAGCAGACTGAGAAAGCACCGTCGGGGGCAACTGCTTCGGGTCTCCAACAAGGATGCACTTGGTGCAGCCGTACTTCAAAGGGATCAAAGCACTGAGCTCCACACATTGCGCAGCCTCATCGATGATGACAGTCTCGAACTCAACATTGAGGTTCTTGAACATCTCGTGGCCACTACCACTGAGCGTGGCGCAGAGGACTTGCGCTCCGTCAAGGATCTCCTGCTGGATCTGTCGTCGGCGAATCTCGGCCTCACGACTTGCAGTGTTGCCGCTTGCCTTATCCTCGTCAATCTTGGCGCCAATGTTGATCTGGGCACGCTTCAACTGATCAAAGGACCGCTGCAAAGCCTGCGATAGGCTTCGGTCGCCAGCCGCGCGGGCTTCGTCCAGTTTGGGTCGAATCTCTGCCAATTCATCCCGGATCTTGGCGGCATCGTTGTGCATCTTGTCTCGTTCCTCCTTTGCCTTGCTCTGCGTGGTGTCGCCTTGAAGCTTCTGTTTGACGAGTTCATCGAGGGTGACATCTCGGACGGCGGCATTGATGGCATCGCTTCTACCCAAACGAAGAACGTTGATCTTGTGGAAAGACCCGTTCATCGTCTTTACACCCTGTTTCAGGCGCAAGACAAGCTCGTCCACAGCGGCGTTACTGGGAGCGCAGACCAGAAGCTTCTTCGGCATGGCGTTCTGGCCTGCCTGGCCCACAAGTTTAGGCTTGATGGCTGTTCCCGGAGGTTGAATGTTACCCGTGAGCAGCGAGCCAACCATAGCTATAATGGTCTTCGTTTTGCCCGTACCAGGAGGACTACAATGTGTTAGCACTGAAAATAGGAAGGGGATGTCTGTTTATTCTTACCCTTGAATCAAGGTAAAGCCATCATTGTCTCTGGCACCAAGAATCGCCTTGGCTTGACCAGGATTCAACTGGTAATTCTGCATGACGCCATTGACAGCCTCCTCGCCGTATTTCAAGATAGGTGAAGGTTCGGCTTTGAGGACTTCAAGCATGAGGTCGTAGTACTGCAAACTCTCCAGAGCCGCGTACTCTCGTTCAATGGTCGTCATGTTAGTGATCTTTACGGCTTGTAGTTCAGAGCCAACACCCAGGACATTGGTAGCAAGCAGGGGATTATTCTTGCTGTTCAGGCGGTATGTCACTTCCAGCCTTTCTTTCTTGTAGGTGGTTTTCCAGATTCGCGCCAAAGCATGGGCTTCAGAGCTGTCCGTGAGCGGGCTATTTCCTTTGGACACGAGAACGATGTCACCCTCTGACAGCATTCTCTCTTTATTCTCAGCGCTGGGAATGCTGGCAGTCACTTCAAGGAATTTATCAACGTTCATACGAGAGGCAATCTTGAGGCCATAGGGTTTGGATGTTGTCTCATCCTTGGCAGTCACGAAAGATCTCCATGCTTCGGATATCAAGAGGCCCAAGAAGGTCTGCTTGTACTCCCCGGGGTGGGCGTACGTGCTTGCAACCCGTGTAATGGCCAAGGAGGCTGAGGTCGATGGTGGGTCATTGCCCTCATGGAAGATGTCCCATTCCAAGATGGCCTGGTGGAGCTGGTCCATCGGCGGGATCAAACGAGCACGCATGTCTTTGGCCGAGCGTTGTACCTTTACCTTCTTGACTGGGCCACGGGTCTTCTCGAGCAGCGCTCGTTCACGACGCCTTCTGGCTTCGTCAACGGCCTTCTGACCCTGCTGGCCCTTGTTGATAAGGTTGTCGAGATCCTCATCCTCAGAGTCATCCTCTTCTTCCTCGTCACTGTCGACCAAAATTTGACTCTTCTGCGGTGCGAGATCTTTCCCGACGACACCACTGAGGCCCTTTAGCCCTGAACCCTCGCCGACGTTGGCAGCATCTCTGAGAGCCTGTGCTTTCTTGACCATATCGGCATCTCTCTTGGCACGTTCCAACTTTGCCTTCTTTCGCGACTCGATGAGCGCGTTTTTCGAGGCTTGCGAAACTACGGGCTCAAGTCTAGGCTTCGGTGGCGGCAGTTTGGACACGCTTGAGAGGGGGGACGCCTTCTGCCGAGAAGCCATCTGCTCCAGAATCGAGCGTTTCTTATCGACAGAGCTGCTGAGCTCGAGAACATCGTCCTTGTTCGTTCGGCTGGTTTGGGAAGTGGGAGTTAAGGAGCCGGATTTGGACCAAGCGTCGATGAGGCTTTGCTTCTTTGGCTTCTCAGTTTTGGGGGCTGGCTGGATTTGGATGATTTCCACATCATCGTCTTCGCCAAGGGCTTTGAGAAGTTCCGCTCGCTGCTGATCGCTCAAGTTGGTGCTGATAGGGTACTTGCCGGTGGCCGGTGACTTGACGCAAGAATCTTGGACAAAGGCCTTCGGTTCATCAGGTATGTCGAGTTGATTCTCGCGAAGTCTTAAGAGTAGTTTGGCGACGACCTTAACGGTGACTTCTACTAGATAAAGGTCTCTCAGCCGAAGCATCCTAACAATGCCAGTAAGATGGCGCTGAGGGTCTCTCAGAAGCTGCTGCATCTTGGACAGATCTTGCGGCTGTGCCTGCACGTTGGTGGCCTGCAGTGCCGAGGCAAAAAGGCCATCCTGAGCCAGCATGCCGTCGGCCAGCTCAATGACATCTCGACAGAAGTCTTGCATTACGTTGATTTCTGCCTGGTGAGACCAAGTGGCTGTGCATTGAAAAGCAACCTCGATGTATTTCCAGTGAGCAACCCACCAACCAGTGACGGCGATCTGTTCGCTATTTTCCAACGTCTTGGATCTGAGGATTCCCGATGACAGGTCGCTGAGGCTCTTGAGTACATCTTTGGCGGTGTTGATAATATGCCGTGCTGGACCCCATGCCACACTGGATGGTTCCATGATCCTCCGTGTTGCGAAAATCATGGAAGACAGGGTGATGCTAAGGTGTCGGTCAAGCAACGCTGTGATGGCGTCCGACTTGACAGGTTGTTCGGTGATGGACTTGATGAGCTCAGCACTCGCGCTACTAATTTCGTCCTCGCCGTGTACAGTGAAAGCAATGATGGGACGAATGCTCTGGCCCACGAGACACAGCTCATTGAGTTGCGGTGATGTGAACTCGCACATGCGTTGTAGTACTCGCCCAAGTGCCTCTGCAACCTTGATGAAGTGGTTGTTGAAGCTCTTCTTCGCCGGGGTGAGGTTGTCCGGCTCCTTACGTGGACCACGAAACCTCTCGACGTTGATTAGAGGGGTCATGGCCATGAGCATTGTCTTAGCTAGCAGGAGCTTCCCGGCGAAGAGGTTTTCCAGAAACCCGTCCCACAAGTCTGCTGATCTGCGGGTGACCGCCGTCTGGATAACCGCGTTTTCGTTCTTACGGAGTTCGAGATGCTCTTCGGAGGTCGCCCTAGAATCCAGGCTCATGGCAGCGCTGATGACCCTCATGGCTGCTTTGGGCACGCCCAGGGCGTGCTGCTCTTTGCTCTTGGTATCCGCAGCATCATTGATGACATCCTTGTGCTTCAAGGTGACGTTGAGAATTGAGTTGATGTAAACAGATGTGGTACTCGAAACGGTATTGACTGACGGATCCAGAAACGACCTCAACACATGGTCTAAGGCATCTAAGCCAGCACGGATGCATGCAGCTCTGCCCTGCTCCCCGATGCTTGCATCATGAACGATTTGTTCGAAAAGCAAATGGAGCAGCTGCTCGCAGGCGTCGCTCTTTTGCTGGCGCTTGAGAGACTGGATCCACGTGTTGATCCACGAAGTCGTGATTGACTCAACCGAGTCGTTGCTGCCGCTGCCGTCGTCGTAGGGTATGGCGAACGTCAGTGATTGGGCGAGCAGTTGTTTGAAGAGCCGCTGAGAAAGGAGTTGCTCGACAACAACAAACGGCCGCGCGTCACCTATCGTGTCCCAGAAAGCCTGAGGAGACGTCTCCAAGAGGACGGTCAAAGCTTGAATGATGAGCAAAAGGATTGCTTCGGACTCGCATTGCATATGAACGAAAAGCAGATCGTAGAGGCTTGGTTTGACTTCCATACTTCGAAGACCATGCAGCAAGAGCTTGTCATCCATGGTCTTGATGATCCAGTTAACGGCTTTCCAAAACCGCTCGATTTCCGGAATGTCTGTGGGGTTCCTGGGGTTACGTTGAGCGACTGACTGAATCGCCTCCACCAGGTTATCATGAACGGCCCAGTTGAATTGCGCCTCGGTCAGCGACCTCTGTCGCAGGCGTTCCCACGACTTCTCGGCAAACTGGAGCCTTGTCTTGTCCTCCCCGAATAGGAACTGGGTCATGGCAGGGAGTAGAATGTTTTCGCCCAGCTTCAAAGGCTTCTTGCCCGAAAGGCGGACGAAAACAAACTGAAAGAGGTTCCGTTTCTCGGGCAAACTGAGGTATGCCATACAGCAGAGGGCCTCGTAGACAGTGAGAAGCACTGCGCCCTGGTCCTCACCAAGGTCAGCTCTTTGAAAGACGCGACCCTGGCCTTCGACCTTCCCGATGATGTCCTTGGCCCATTGGAGACCCTTATCAATTCGGTCAAAGTCAAATCGGTGGAGACAGTTTTCGATTCCGGCAACAGCCTCTTCTGGCCATTTCCTGCGGTCCAGTTAGCACCGATGGTGATTGCTGGCTGTATCGTTCAGAGCGGAATGAGAGCTTACTCGGAAAAGATCTGGATATACTTCTTCCGGTGCATGTGCCAGTTCAGAACGCATTTGTCGCAGTTATGGAGGTTGATGGCCATGCGCGCACCCCATTGCTCAAGCCAAACACCAGCCTTGTCCTTGCCGTACGCGAGCAGGAGACTAGTCCAGTAGGCAATGTCGAGCCGTTCCTTCCATTTTTCCACCCTCTCCTTCTTCTCAAGGGCTGTGATGCTTTCGCCGGCAGTGTTCAAGTCATCGTAATCCTCGAAGTCATCTTCGTCTACCTTGGGGCAGAGAAGGTGGAGGTCCGGAGGAATGTGGGTGAACTTGCGATAGCTCTCTTCGAGGATATCCTCGACTGGTTGTGACGACATTTTACTGCAGTGAACAAACCCGTCGAGGCATATCGTGAGAAATCAAGAGGCCACAAAGACGAAGAGTCGATTCGACGAGGCTGCGATGCGGAGGTCGAAATGCGAGGTGAGATAAGGAGCTTCGGCAATGTGGGGTTGGCAGGAAATATTCGCCGAGGACGACGGGGGCGAACACGAAAGACGGGGATCGCTAGCTGCAAGCTAAGTGCAGCTAGAAGAACGAAAGAACTGGTGCAGTCGAATGTATCTGTGTTGAGAAGACACACAGTATCGTGGAAAGAACGGGGAGAAGTCTCGTCGTGGAATCGAGTTGAGTCGATTGCCGATTCTCGTGGAGCCTAGTGTCTGTCGGTCGCTGCAGCAGGGCGACGTTTGTGAGGGTAACGAAGACAAACGAGCCTCGCCAGCCAAGGAAGCAATTAGGAAATCGAAAGGCCCTCAATCGAAAAGAAGGCGAGGTTGGCGTGGAAAGGGCGGCGTGGGAGGAGGAAAAGAAAACCCACGAAGTTTTTGGGTGTTTGGATGCTGGCAGAAAGGCAAGAGTGGGCTGCAAAAAGTGTAGTGACACGCTCCGGCTCGGCTAGGACGCGGTCAGGCGTCCAAAAATCCATTAAAGCATCCAACCGTGTCGACAGGGGTAAGTGTGCGTGTGAATGGAGCCGTCGCTCATCTGAGTGAGTCTCGAGTCTTGCAGGCTACAGAAGTACTTCTGGCGGTGCAGAGCCGGGCAATCCAGCAATCTGGTATCCGTACCTAGGACAGGTATTGCAAAGGCTTGGGCTGTCTGTGCACGGGCCATGCCTTAAATCCCACTGCAGCTTCACACGAAATCTTTGGACACGACTCTTGACTCTTGGCCAACAGAACACTCACAGCATTGATCAAAGCCAGCCCAAGATGCCAAACACAAAATTGACAAAGTCAAAGACAGTCAATATATAACTCACTTCTTTCTGTAGACTGCTAGCATTAATCCCTTTTTACTCTATGGCGGTTTTGAAGCAAGTCGTCTACAAACATACGCTGCCGCAACCATGAACAACTCTAGCAATACCTGCACCCACAGAAAAGCCCCAAAATAACTAACACCCTCAGCTCTTCAGTCAAATGCCAGAAAAGGCAAAGAGCGCGCCCTGTTCCCCGAATGGAGCCCGAATAGGTGGGGGGGGGTTTTTTTTTAATAAAAAAACCCCCATACACATAGCACAATGTCAGGTTATCTGTCTTGGCTAGACCTTCATGCTGGCTGACCTTGTCGCAAAGATGTTGTGTATACCTTGTGTCCGCAATGTTGGGTGATGGTAAGGTAACTACCGTTGTATGTCCACTCTGATGTCTTTCTGAAGCCCTGCACCTCAATTCCATTTGTCCACAACCTTTGAGCATTGTCTCGTGCTGCTGAGAGAAGTTCAGAATCTGCTTGGCCTGCTGTAGAGTTGATGAGGGGCACCTTGACACAGCGACAGCCACTCTCCTCTTCAATGTTAGTTATTGACAGAGATGTCTCTTATTTGACAGCAGCATCAATCAGACTGGACAAGGCCCTCACGAGTCTCATGCGCGTTGGAACCATTATTCTCAATGCCGACAACATTTGCTGCCTTTGACTTACTCTCCTTTTTGCTGTAGCGATCCAGTAAATGCTCAAGTGGACAAACTACCTTGTCCCACTCTGTAGTTCCCTTTGAAGTGTTGCCTTTGCAACGATGACATCCACTACCGTGCTCAATGAACAGCTGATGGAGGCCGTACTTGAGATGGCCCGGAACTCGTAGGTCGCAATGCATGTAGACGTAATTCTCATTTTCTGTGCCAGGAACCCAGTACAGCCACTTGCACATGCGGTAAACGTGGGTGTCCACCGCAAAGCTGGGAATCTGCAGGCAGAAGAGAAGAAGGCAAGCTGCCGTCTTGACCCCAATATGGGGGTATTTGATGAGTGCCATCATGGCGTCGTCTGCTGGCATGGCGCGAATGTGGTCTAGAGTGAGGATTCCAGCTTCAATCTTTTTTAGTTGGTGCTCCTTTTGGCCCGCGGTCATTTCAGCTGCGCCTGGCACATTGGCAACCTTTCCTGTCTCCTTTTCATTCATATACGCAGATCTTCTGACTTGATTCTCCGTGTAAACCATGTCGAGGCATCCTTTTATGCCTTCGTATTTCTTGTTTTGCAGCCCACCCTTGTGGAGGGTCTGTATGACATATTCAGGGGGTGCCAGGCGTACTGCATTCCAGTTGATGCTGGCAGCGCCGATTCCTTGAGGGTCAAGTTGGCCGAATCTCGCGATGATTCTTTCCACGACCATGTTGGCACTGTCCCGCGTTACTGATTGACTTATGAGGGTTCTCATCATGGCGTCCACCAAATCAGGTACCTCTCCACATCCAGCAACGGTAGTAGAAGGTGGTTGGATCTTTGCCGGAGGGGTGAAGCTGAGTGGCGCATATTTCTTGGGCTGCGTGGCTGTTTCCTCTCTGGCTTTCTGTTTTTCTTCATATTCCTCTACCAAAATGTCATAAACGGCTTGGCATTCCTCTGGAGTGGGCCTGGACCAGTCAGGGAATGGAGTTGATCCGGGCATCAAGCGGTACTTGTTGTCGGGTGTTTCCTTGGGCAAGCCCCGGGGCCTTGCTGCCTTCTTGAGCTCCTCTAGTGTCATCTTCTTTATGCCTGCGGCGGTGGTATTGAAGCTGGAAGAAAGCTTGCGGTCATCATCATTGAGGGTTGCTGACTGTTGAACGGCTCCAAGACCGTGAGGGAGAACTATAGTATTCGGCTGTGCTGGCGAAACAGAGTAACGGGACTGCTTCTGTGCGTGCTTAGTACGATATGTCTTTTCTTGAGTCTGGTTGATGTTTGCAGGCCTCTTATTTCCTGGTTCCGTTGAGTCATCAGATAGGAGGGCTGCTCCTGCAGCCCGCTTTGCGGCGCTACGGGTTTGAGGCATTGTTTCACGGAGTGCGTAAAGCTGCCAGGGAGCAGTTAGCCAGTGCCATCTGTAAGATGTTAGGTTTCGGCTCACAGATGAATGCTCCAGATCAAGAATTCCAAGTGGTGGGAAGAAGAGAACTTTTCTGGTCCTCTGTTTGGCTGTATAGCGGCATTGCTAGCCTCCTTTCGAGTGCTTTGCGAGATTGTTTCCGTTCTGAGAGAAGCAAATGCTGTCAGGTTAACTGTTATTCTCTTATCAGAGCTATGTGTTTACTGTCCCCTGCCTTTTTCGCAGTACTCGGGTCCCTTCTAGAAACCAGTAAGGGGCTGTGGCCGGCTTGATTATTTGACTTGCACCGAACACCTGGGGTCTGGTTGCTGATCTCGTATCGAAAGTCGGCGACAAATGGTTTTTGAACAAGGAAAAGAGATCGTTATACCCCTAAAGGAATGGAAGAGCTGAGCTGTTAATGTTCTGTTGTTCTAAACTGCAGTCGCTTTGACACAGGCCTGGGGGCGTTAATCACGGTTATGGGGAAAGCGAATGAAAGGGAAGGGAAGGACAACAATTGGTAAGTTCTCGGTACCTAGGTCGGCAGGTAGATATTTGAGTTTCTGTCAAAGTAAAAACGCAGTGGGCATGTCCAGGCCAGAATAATCAGATAGCATGGAAGGCACCTAGGAAACAAGGAGGTCAGCTGGGAAGGAGGGCCTGGGGCCACACATGCCGATCCTGCTTGTCACCAGCCGCCATGTATTGAATCGCCGGTAGCAAGATTCAGCATGGCACTCAAGTGCGTGTTGTTCTAGCGGAAACTTGCGAATCTTCAGGGTGCCGTATTTGAGAGTCTTTGACTACCCCTTGAATTGTCCAGCAGAGTAAGGCAAAGTTATGTGATGTCTGGGAATGTTGTTCTGGGTGTGAGGCTCTCTTTCACCTAGCATTTATGCTACATTTCCTTGTGTACTCATTCATCTTTGACCTGCTTATTGTTCACAATCACATGCAGGGTTTATTTTCAAATATCGAATTTATGAAATGGTAAAAGCAACGAGACAAATATTATCTTTACTGTTGTCAAAGTGTTGCTGCTTGGTCCGGGCAGTGTGCTTTGCACCTTTTGCTTGTCTCATTATCACCATGATGGACTCAAGACATTGCCACAAGTTGTTCTGTATTCTTGGTGGGATTTTACAAAATACGGTGACTGACCACGCAGCCTTGATAGCGCGAGAAATTGCCTAGTCATACTGTGCACCTTCCGATAACAGGTTGAAGCCTGAAGACACCACCGGAAGGAATGGGTGTTGCTCTTTCCCTTTTCCATCAACTCAATTGACTTCACTTCGTCCACAACCGCCTCTGAATAGGTAGGTTGTCAACTTCATCCCTCTTTCTTACTTCATATGAGATTCCCCCACTTACCTTCCCTGCCCAGCCACAACTCTCACTTTCAATCGAAACCTGAATTACATTCTTCCCTCATCAACTTGAGGTTTCAGCAAACAAGTTGGGTGGAAGAGGTGACTGAGAGCTTTTCTCTCATACGAACTCCTCAGACTCAATCATCTGTACTCTCCGGGCAGCCGAGTGAGTAACGCATCAACTGCCATCATCTTTTCTTCTCTAACTCTATAGGTCGGATTGATTTTCCAGTAATGGCAACCTTGAAACCTTCGGGGGAGAGTCCTCAATATGCCATTGACCTTGATTCTGAAGAACCCGCCTACTCAGTAGGAGAACAGCGTGTCATTGACATCGAGCGTCAGATCCATGCGTACCGGCTTCAGCCCAGAAACAACTCACTCTACACTGATATCAGCGGCTTCGATGAGCAAACGGAGGAAGAAATTGCCAGCGAGGAGCTTGCCAACTTCATCGACCTTACTGTAGACGACGATCCAGTCGTTACGGTTCGATCCCAAAGGCGCCACCGTGACCCTGCCCCGCGAGCTCCTCAGCGCAAGCATGAGAAGGTCAAGATTGCAGGAGGCCTCTCGATTAAGCTCAATACGCTTTACGAGCTTAGCCCTGAGCATACACAAAAGTCGGCCATTGAACACCACTTCATTCTGGTTACCGGAATATATGAGAATCTCTGGACACACGAGTATGTAGTCCAAGGCTTGCCGTTCACCAGGTCCCGGACATTGATGGCAAAACTTCCCCGAAAGCTCAACGAGATTTTTGCAATCTATGAGTTGGAGGAGGGGGATGACCGCACACCAGAGGATCAAGCATCCATCGAAGTCACAGTCTCTGCGCTTCTCAGACCCCGGTCCCTACACCTGACCAACGCGCCTTTCCCTCAACATCGGTATGATCCAAAGATTTTTGGGCATCGCGCTGCAGTCGAACAAGAGGGCCCTCTGGTCTGCCGCTGGAAGTTTCACATACATTATCGCGACTTCAGCAAGAAGAGGGATCGCAAGGCAAACCACTGGTCTCTTGAGCGTATCAGAGCTCATGAGGTCATACGGGACGAGTTCAGAGTCCCTGAGGAGGTTCTCAGAGAGGACTGGAGAGGCCAGACGATTCCAGGTGGCTCCAAAACGCCCGAGACTGGAGGATTTGCTTCCAGCCTCACTGCATCCAAACAACAATACACCGTCTTCGACTCGTTCTGTGGTGCCGGTGGATTTTCTCGCGGAGCAGAGCGCGCTGGGCTGCATGTTAAATATGCCGTCGATAACTGCAAGAAAGCTTGCGCAACCTATCGCCTCAACTTTCCGAACACTAATCTCTTTGAAAAGTCTGTCGATGAGCTTATGCTGTCTCCGAAAGATAACCAGTTGCGTACCGATATCCTGCATCTGTCACCTCCCTGTCAGACATGGTCTCCAGCGCACACCGTTCCAGGTGCCAACGACGAGGCGAACATTGCCGCTTTGTTCGCCTGCCGAAGTCTTGTTGAGAAAGTACGTCCTCGCATCTTCACCTTGGAACAGACCTTCGGCATCATGCAGCCCTGTTTCGATCCTTTCTTCTGCTCTCTCGTAGGAGGGTTCACTGAGTTTGGGTACTCGGTCACCTGGAAGATTGTTCATCTTCAAAACTGGGGCCTGCCTCAAACCCGGAAAAGACTAATCATGATTGGAGCATGCCCTGGTGAGAAATTACCCCCTTTCCCTTCGACTACTCATTCGGAGACTGGTGGAAGGGGCTTGTCGAAGTATGTTACGATCCGCCAGGCACTGGCCAAGATCAATGTCACGTCCACCTTTCACAACCCGGAAGAGGAGGTCAAGGACACACTCCCACTCGGGTCCGTCATCAGCGACCCCGACCAAATTCTCCGCAGATGCGTGACCTGTTCAGGCGGGCAAAATATGCACTGGTCTAACACAAGATCATACACGGTCCGCGAATTCGCCAGCCTCCAGGGGTTCCCCGTCTGGCACCAGTTTGCCGATGCACCGAAGTCGGCCTTGAAAAAGCAGATTGGCAACGCATTTCCAGCTTGCGTCGTGAGACTTTTGTGCGAGCACCTAAAGAACTGGCTGCTCGTGGAGGACGGTCTTGCCCCGGCGCGAGAGCTGCGAGGCAGCGTTGGTGGCCGAGAGTTGGTCTTTGTATCGGAAGGTCCATGCCGTGAGACACCTCCGCTCGCGTCGATGCCAGTCGTTAGGGACTTGGGAGGTTCTCATGAAGACGCTATCATGCTGGAGGACGACGATGATGAGATGCAGGTCGATATCAAGTATGACGAGGTTTTTGATGTCGACATGACAGACGTGCCCGACGCCCCTAACACTCCCGGTACTTTTGACGCACCGAACACGCCAAACACCCCGGACACGCCCTACACACCTCGCTCGCGGTCACGCTCAAGAACCTTATCATTCGGGGCTACATCCAGCCCTGTGCCAGCTGTTGGCAGCAAAGACTCGCCTATCGTGTTTGACTAAAGAGGCATTCGGACATGCGATTCTTGAAATGGATGCTGACGGAACCATGGATTATGAAATAAAATTTGCTCGCTTGGTTTTGTTGATACGACCGGATGATGGCTCTCGGAGGCGGTATGAAAAGCGATGGTCTGAGAGGTGGATACGTGGGTACATTGTGTTCTCTCATGCAGCTCGGGGAAGAGGATATCTTCTTGTAACAGGAACGATACCATTAGTTTTCTATTGTCTAGAATCATTCCACCTGTACCAGCTCTTGACCCGTCCGCCAACGTCTCCTTCAAACTTCTGACATCATGCCGTTCTCAATACACTCTGGTCGATCCACGAGACGAAACCAAACTCGCCCTCAGCCGTCTGGAACACGTCGGTGGGGTTTCTGTAGGGCTTCACGGCCGCATCATCAAGCACCTTGGTGACGTTGCTTGCCACCATCTGCTCAGGCGTCCAGCCCGGGCCGCGGTCGTTGAAGACGGCCATGAAGGTGTAGTTGTTGATGCGCGGTTCTGTCGTGAGCCAGGGAATGTAGCCCTGCGGCTTGATGCTCGCGTCAAAGTAGGTCTCCATGAAGATGGAGCGGTGCTGGGCATTCCAGGGCCGACCGAGGGGGCAGTCGCCGCGGATCGTCTGGGCGATGGAGGCGTTTGCAGCGATGGCCTGCGAGTCGGAGATGTAAACGCCATACTTATTCTCAAAGGTTGTGTTTGTGCCTGGGAGAAGGTGTCAGTCAAGGTCCGGGGCCTCGAGCGCACGGGAACGGGGGAGCGAAAGAAGCTTACCCTTCCAGGCAGTGATGCCGCCTCCGCAGTTGCGCAGCGAGAGTGTCGACTTCTCAATGTACGCCGTGCCAAAACCGTACAGGAAGTCCACCTGACCCGCAATCACGTTGTCGAAGAAGTAGGCGTTGCCCAGCTTGCCGACATACAGGGTGTCCTGGTAGCTGTACAAGCCGCAGGAGTAGAAGCCGGCGTTGGCCCTGCTGACGCCGACGGCATGCGCAGGCCCGTTGGCGAAGGGGTACTCGTCGTTGCGGAAGTCGATATTGTACGCCCGGAAGTCGACGCAGCCGAAGGGCGTATCCTCTGGGACGGGGAAGCCGGTGGGCCCGGTGCCGGTAAGGGTGGCGTTGAGGTTAGGGCCGACGGTCAGCACGCTCGTGTAGACGTTGTCCGGGAACGCGACGTCGTGGTTCGCGGCGTTCCACCACACCTGGACGTCGTTGGCATTGGAGTCGGTAGTGTTGAGCGTCACGTCCGCGTAGAGGTCGCCCGAGGCGGGGCGGTCCGACATGCCCAGCAGGGTCAAGGGTCCAAAGCGGGTGACATTGAGCTGCTCCGTGTAGCTCCCGGGGGCGATGAGGATGGTATAGGGGGTTGTGTTGTTGGGCAGAGAGGCGATGGCGGCCTGGATGGAGGTGAAGTCTGCGCGGGTCGAGTTCTTGCTGACGAAGAGGGTGTTTGGGGGGCAGCCTGCGAGAGGGTTTGACGTCTTCTTCTGGCATGCGGCGTATGTCTTTGCCGGGTCCAAGGCAGCGATGAGGGAGGCCCAAGAGATGAGGGCCCCCGAAAGCAGGATGAGGGAAACCGAAGTCTTCATTATGACACAGCTTCGCGCGGACCAGATACTAAAAGACGAGTGCTGCCGGGCCGGACTGGAGGAGGGTTGAGGAGCATCCAGATCCAACTCTGGACCCGGAGAACTGGTTGTTGATATATACCACGTAGCTTCCCGCTGTCCATTGCTACCCAGAGCACCCGATTTTCCCTGGTGGATTACCCGGGGAAGACCTCATCCCCAGCTTCCTGGGATATCTTTTCCGGCACCCCCCTGCCCCAGAAGAGGTCGCTTGCAGGACCGGCGCGTGGATGAGGGTGGCGGCGAACAGTTGCAGTAGAAGCGCCGGCGCGAGCGGCATTGATGCCAGAAAAAAGGACTCGCAGGTCAACGCGGGGTAAGGGGACGGAGATGTTACCCCAGAAGCCCTTCGTCCTCGGCACAGGATCGTGACGGCCCATGGGGAAGGGTGTGGATATGCCGTGTCATGCTGTGAGTCTAGACGCAAGATATGCGTGCCTAGGGGCACTCGACGGCATGGAGAAAACAGGGGTAGAGCGGAAGATAAGGAGGTCGGACCAAACTTTGGGGCTCTGCGGATGGAAGAACTCGAGACGAAGGTTTCCACGAACCACAGCGCGAGCCGAGAAAGGTCCCTGGAGCCGGCCTACCGATCATCCTGATGCTTGTCGATGGAGAGACCAGCCCCCTGTACACTGGGTAATTAGCACTACCGTAGGCGAAACTATGATTGATGACCGTTCGGCGTTGATCGTCCACTCCAATTAAAAACCCGCTCAGAACTTTTTGTCCGCCCACCCATCATATGGACCGGAAACCCGCATCCTAGTGTCATATTTCACGTACAGCGACCCGAATCCCTTCCTTCGGTGGCATTGGTGGTGGATACCTACCAGAATGATGCATCTTAAGTCCCCCCGAGACGAACCATAGCATGACTACCCCATGATATAAGTCCTGCTCCTCCTAGGGTAGCAATCACCGCCAGTCTCGAGGAAGAGTATTGCAGCACAGCATCGCTCGGCAGACACTTGACGCAGAAACCCGTACCGTAGCCAGCCACCACCACATTCGTTTACGGCCTAGGTGGTCTGCTACGTACCGTCCTCATGGTCGCACCAACTCTCTTCAGTGGTCTCCTGGCCGCCGCCCTGGTTCCCCTTACCCACGCCGCCGGGTCCTCATCCGCCGCCCCCTTGCGCCCGGACATCAAGCCCGCGCCCTTCCATCCGGGTCCCGCCTTCCCCACCTCGGCCCCGAGGACTAAGACGTGCATCGTGGAGGCCGGCGCCGCCGGCACCGATGACGCCCCCGCCATCCTCAAGGCCTTCACGGACTGCAACCACGGCGGCACCGTGGTCCTCGACTCGACCTACAACATCTGCTCGCCCCTGGACTTGACTTTCTTGCAATCCGTTGACGCCGCCATCACTGGCACTGTCAACTTTTGCGATGACATTGACTATTGGCTGCCACGGACCTTCAAGTACACATTCCAGCTGTCCTCGTCCATGTGGAAGATTGGTGGCACGGATGTGAACATCTATGGCAACGGTGCCGGTACGCTCAACGGAAACGGCCAGAAGTGGTACGACCGATTCGCCTCCAACGCCACCCTCCAGAGACCCATCTTGCTTGTCACCGATGGCCTTCACGGCGGCTCCATTACCGGCCTGAACATGGTCAACTCGCCTCAGGTATGGTCCAGAAACACCGAGACTCCGGACCTCCCTTCCCCCAAATTATGAGTCTCACTAAGCTCCGCGCAGTGGTTTAACCTCATCGCCAACAGCAGCAATGTGCTCATCTCCGACATCACCATCAAGGTCGGCTCGATCTCCAAGAACCCGGCCAAGAACACGGACGGTTGGGACACGTACCGCTCCGACTCGGTCGTCATCCAGAACTCGCACATCGACAACGGCGACGACTGCGTCTCCTTTAAACCCAACTCGACAAACATTGTCGTCCAGAACCTCGTCTGCAACGGATCCCACGGCATCTCGGTCGGCTCCCTCGGCCAGTACGTCGGCACATTCGACGTCGTCGAGAATCTCTACGTCTACAACACTACCATGTCCAACGCCTCCGACGCCGCCCGCATTAAGGTCTGGCCCGGCATCGACACACCCTTCCAGCCCTCGCTTTCCGGTGGCGGCGGCTCCGGATACGTCAGGAACGTGACATACGACGGCTTCCACCACTCCAACAACGACAACGTCATCACAATCGACCAGTGCTACGGCCAGAAGAACCAGACTCTCTGCAACCAGTATCCTGTAGGGACTCTCGATCCACCGTGAAAACAATGTTAACATACAAGTTTGCTGACACTTTTTAGTCCAACTTGACCATCAGTGACATCTACTTCAAGAACTTTGACGGCACGACCTCCTCCAAGTACAGCCCCCGTGCGGGCACTCTCGTCTGCAGCAGCCCAGCGGTAAGACCCTCTTGTCCCTCGGATCTGCAAAAAGAACAAGTCACTGATGCTGTAGCAGAAATGCCTTAATATCAACGCATCAAAGATTGCCGTCAAGACCCCGACTGGCGCGAACCCACAGTGGTTGTGCGTTAACCTGGACACCGGTCTTCTTGACATCAACTGCGTGACCAAGGTGGCCAAGAGATTGGTCGGGATGTAAACTTGATATTCATTCTTTATGTTGATCGTCATGTTTCAGACGTTGAACTCATTAGTCTGCTCCGGTCCCTAGGCCGTGTTCTCTTCAAAAAAGGAACGCTGTGCACATGTTCTGAAATTGATTATATTCAATGTCATTGCGATCGTTCCGCTTCTCTTTTGTGCAGTTGAACAATACACTCAACCTCTAGTGGTTCGCTCTAACAAACTCTCCATTACATGAAAGCCTACCATCCGCTCAACCCGATTCAGCGCTGGCAGAAGGCTTGTCCAACCTCCACACAGCCATATCTCTCTTCTCGGGAAACCGCCACACTTTGACACTCTCCTTGGCGACGGTAACAAGCTTCCCGCCGCACTTCTCTGCCACTCGTATGCTGCCCAGGTTGTCCGGGTCCACCTGGGCGACGAGATGCGTGATCTCAACCTCGTCAGCGTCCCCGCCGAACCCCACAACCCTCGTCATCGTGTTTCCGTCTCGCGTCGATGTCTCATCCCTCGACAGGCCAGACCTGGCTTCATGGTTATCCAGGGCCTGCTGAACGAGCGTCTCTCCCCTCGGCGCTCGGCGCGGCTGGCTCCAATAGATGTCCAGAAACGCACATACGGCACGCGTGGCATACCCCCTGCCCCAGCAGTCCGACCTTAGCTTGTAGCCGATCATCAAACCCCACGGCGACGCCCGAGTCGTCCTGACCACACCGATCATTTTCGACGTTGCCGTCGCCGGCGTGGCGTCGTGGGCGCCCTGGGGCGGGTGGTTTGACGACATGATGGCACAGCTGACGAGCCACGGTTTCCCTATATCCTTCGCGAAGGCTTGGGTTAGCCGAACCGCTGTTGCTTCGAGGGTGGCTGTGGAGCGCTGGGAGCTGCGACGGGATGTGAGTCATGGATGGCGGATAGTGGGTGGAGAGTAGGGGCCCTCACCTCCAAAAAGCAGCTTGCTCGTCTGAGCAAAGTTCGTGAAAGTCCTGGAGATGTTTTTCATCGAGGGGCTCTAGCCAGAAGTCTGGCTTGGAGGATTGCGATTGCATGGTGGAATTGGAGCAAGACCATGAGAAGTAAGCACGCGGGGGAAAGCCTTGCATGCGGCATGAGAGAACGAGATATCAAGCCGTTCCACAGGTCGAACAACACTTACGAGGTGCCGGCTATAGCAGGTGTAATCTAGACCTTTAATGGAAGACTCATCGATCCAGTGAGTCACTTTGAAGGGCCGGCCAGGGAAGTACTAAGTTCTGCCGAAGGATTCAGACCGTACATAAGGTAGCTGAAGTTACAGAGTCGCCGAATCCTCAAGACAGCTGACATTCAAGCGCGAGAAGTGAACGCGGTTAAATATATCTGTAGTTGATCCTTTTCCAAGTTAGGGTCACTAGAGTGCAACTTAGATCTTGCAGATACACGACGTGCCTCGCTTCGTTTGCATTGATAATCCCAGACCTTACGCCGATTCTGAAGTCATGTAACAAGCCAATGATCCGCAGATGCGCGTACTCCAGACGGCCTTAGAACTCAAAACTCAGCTGTTAGGGCAGGGGAGTTGTCTGTCACATCCCCGCTTCTTGCCTTTGCATGCAGACCATGCAAATGTTGTCAGCGCGCTCCGAGGCCGAGACGCATATACATAGGGCCTGAGCAAGAGTGACAGTGCTGACTAAGCCGACAGGGGCCACCCTGAGACCCCAGTTTCGATGCACGAAAAGTTGGAGAGTCACCACGCGACGAAGCCCTCTGAAGACAACTATTTCATACCCTCGGATACGCACCATGACCCGCGATGTCGGCAGCAGGTCCTGATTCAAAACCCTTGAAGTCCGCCTTTGCGAATAAACGAAAACAGGGCCCCTCCGGCGACAATGGCTCACGGCCGAGCAACGGCCGCGATGGAGGAAACGGCGGCGGCGGAGGCTGGGCGCAGAAGCGAGTCAAGATCCGCAACGACAGAGAAATAGCGGCACAGCCCTCCGACGCGGCCCTCAAGGACGGCGAGCTCGACCTCCAGGCGTTCCTAAACGCGCGCGAATTCGAGATCAGGGCCCTCGAGGAGAGCATGCGGCACACTAAGGCCGAGGCCACGAGCCGCGCCTTCCAGCAGGTACCCCGCGGCATGCGCCGGCGCACGGCGAGCCACAACGCGAAGAGGGTGCCCAAGCGGCTGCGCAGGCGCGCGCTCAAGGAGATGGTCGAGGACAATACGCCCGTGGTGGTGTCGAAGAAGCGCAAGCCCAAGACGACGAGGGCGCGGATCCGCGCCGAGACGGCCAAGAGGTTGGGCATCCTCGCGGAGAAGAAGCGGAGGAGGCAGATGAAGGCTGCCAAGTCCAAGGCCAAGGACGGCGAGGCGCAAGAGGAGGTTCCGGACAAGAGCAAAATCACAGTCTCGACCCGGCCGCCGAGACCCAAAATCCGGCGGAACCAGCTCAACGACCCTCCACAGCGCAAGTCCAAATTCAGGAAGCGCCAGATCAACAAAACATGGCTACCGACGCACCTATGGCACGCAAAGAGAGCGCGAATGACCGAGCCCAAGAACCCTCTGTGGCGGTTCGCGCTACCCCTGACGCCCAACGAGAAGACGTACCGAGCGACGCATCGATCCCAGGGCGAGAAGGGTGTCGTTGTTTGGGATACGAGCTATATGAGCACGATCGGGCTCTACGGCGGGGCCAAGGGCGTGGAGCAAGCTCTGCGCAGGCTTGGTGTTACACAGGAAGGGTGTTGGAACGACAGGGGAGTCAATTGGAGAGCAGGTACACGACACTGGACTGGGTTCCTGAGCAAAGAGGTCAAGGGTGTGAAGCGAGACGTCTGTCCAGCGACGATTGTTTGGAACCCGGAGACGGTCGCGGAGCAAGCCGGGGATGAAGAGGGAATGCAGACGAGCAAGAGCCAAAGGCAGGTCTATATCAGGGTGCACCCTTCCGCATTTCTCGAAATCTTCAACGACCTCCTCCGGCTGGTTAAAATGCAGAACCCCAGACCCTATATAGAGGATCTGCGGTTTGAGGTCGGCAGTATTGAGCTTACCGGCCCTGCATCAACAGAGGCTCTCCTGGGAATCCTTCACCCCTACCACGTCAAAGAAGGATCCAGGGAACAGCATGCGGAGATCTTCGGGGGTCTGACCAGTGTTACGAGCCCCGCAACGCTTCCCCGGAACGCCGTCCTGGGATTTTCCATTATGGACCCGCGTCTTCGATACCCCCCAAGAAAAGTCAGTCAACCGAATCCGGATGACGAAGCAGAGCAAAACAGGTCGATGGAGCTGCTGGCGAACTGGCCGGCGGCCGTAGGCCTGAAGCCATATGGCCTCTTCCAACGAGATGCCCACGCTTCAGCGACCCGATTACCGTCGCAAAAGTCGATTGACAAACGGAAGGGAGCTCGGCGCCCGGGAACGGCCCTCGACGTCTCCGACGCGGACCCACCGATCCCCGTCCTCCTGCTCGCATCACGCTCGAACGCTACGCAGGCCCAGGGCAACTGGACGGTCCTCGTCCCGTGGCGATGCGTCCAGCCGCTGTGGCACAGCCTCGTCCATTTCCCCCTGAGTTCGGGTGGTAATCCACGCTTCTCAGGCCTCGACGAGATGAGGCAGGTTGCGTTCGAGCGCAACCTGCCGTGCTTCCCCTTCGACTTTCTTGGCACAGACGCCGGCGCCGAATGGGAGCTGGAGCAGCGGACTAAGCGGAAGCAGGAGTGGGAACGCCGGCCGAAGAGCAAGCGGGTGGCGTGGGAGTCTTTGGACTTGGGCGCCGGTCGCAAGGGAGAGGTGGGCAGCGGATGGGCGTGCGATATGGAGGTCTTATTCCAGCACAAGACGGACGAGGGTCGGGCTTCACCGCGCCCAGATGCAATGGACGTGGATAAGCCCTCGCCGGAGAAGGAGAATGCTTCGGATCCCACGTCGACACCAGAAAACTTCCTCAAGACGCTCCATCAAGTCCGAAAGGACGCATTCCACGCGCACACTTCCGCGCCAGCATCTAACCCCTTACCGCCCCGCTCCGTGATCAACGTCAAAATCGCCATCCTCAACCGCGGCGTTGCGACAGCCTGCGCGAGGATCTACCGCCTCCCGTCACGTCCCGCTCCCGCCCATCCGGCCTCCTTGGTCGAAATCCCCGCAACGGCCCCGCCACCTCCCAAGACCATCGATGGTTTGCCCGCCAACCTTCGCGAGCAGTGGCTTGCGACATTGCCTAGCCGGCCGCTGTGCGGGAACAGCGGCAAGTCGAAGCAGCAGATGCGCCTGCCGGCGAACGCCGACCTGCAGACCCGCAAGCAGATGCTGGCCAAGACGCTTATCGCGGCGCCCGTTGAGGCATATCCGTCCCCGAAGCCGAACCAGACGGACATGAACGGCCACCCGCTCGTGCCGGACGAGGCAGACCTGATCGGGTTCGTCACGACGGGGGCGTACTCCCTAGGCGAGGGACGGGCGACTGCCATGGGGTGTCTTTCCGCCGAAAGGGCTGCGCAAGCGATGGAGGTCGGCGGGCCGAGAAGGGAGGGCACGCTGTGTATTGTGCGCAATGCTGGGGAGAGCGTCGGATGGATTGCGCGTTGGGAGGCTGTCTAAAGCTCTTTGGCCGCTGCCATGCCGGCGACAACTTATGACCAGACGCTGAGGGTGGATAGCGGGGTGTAGAAATCGTGTGTTATGGCGGGTGGCGTACCCGCAACTCGCATGCTCGGAGGCATGGCATGCTCGCCCAGCTGCAGCGCGACCAGCGTCTTCCACTGCAGCCCGCGGGGCCGCGTGACGTGCCGGACGTTCAACTAGCTGCGCGATGCGACCAGGGAGGCTCTCGCATTTGCTTGCTCGCTCCCGCACACTTGGCGTCAACGCTAATCGCAGCGGGCTGAATGGGAGACGTCGTCGCAAAAGCGCCGCCGATCAACGAGGGCCGCAAGCACCAGAGGGCGGCGCCGGCGGACGGGAGGAGGATCAGAAATGGAGGGGTGGAGGGCATAAGATACCCAATTAGACTACCAAAAGCAACTCGTACTCCTAACCCGCCTGATTGCTTGCCCCTTTTCTCGTCCATCATCTAAATACCATCTATATGAGTTGGGCTGTGACACATTTGCCCTCTATTGATACCTAGACCGTAACGCCTGCATCATGGCGCCCGAGCCCCTCCCGACGCCGGCCTCCATCATAGGCGGCCGCCTCCGCGTCGATTTCCCACCATCCCACGACTTCGCAGCAGCCGCAGCCCTTTCCTCCGACCAACGCAACAGCGGTGCCGCCGCACTAAGGGCTCCCTATTCCTGTTCCTCCACAGCGTCGCAACGTCCGCCCTTTTATTCCTCACCGGCAACGAGACCGGGCGAGGGGTTCGAGGAGGGCCCCAGTCGGCGCTAGGAGGCACGTATGGTGCACTGACGAAGTCGCGGGTGTCACGGACGGGATGCTGCGGGGAAGAAGCTGACGAGGGGCACGCGGCACGGCGTCGTCTTGTCCAAGGACGGAGAGGGGGTTTGATGGGAAAAGCCGTCATAGTGGACAACTGTCGGTCGGACATGTGTATATAGCAAACGAATCGCGTCTGAACTGCAAGGTATCCTGCCTGGTATACCGCTGTACCTATTCAACCGGGCTCATGGAGGGCAGCCACCCCGAGCGCGTGTGAAACCCAACAAAATGTACATCCAAACTCCTTTTGATCCTGGTAGTAACGCCGTCATTATGTCCCTGTCAGACAGCATCCCACTTTAACGGGTGCTGAGTCTTCGGTTCCAAATTCACGATAATCTCCGACTTTCGCCTTTCATAATGTCCAACACAAAGGTCTTTGCTTAGTCTTCCTCGCTCACCTCACTCTCCTCGGCGTCGCCGCTGTTTGCAGCCTCTAGCTCCTTCTCGAGTTCCGCCTCCAGGTCGTCTTCCAAGGCATCCTCAAAATCGGGCTCGGAATCAACCTCCATCTGCTCGGCATCGTCGTCCTGATCTTGGTATTGATCGTTGTGGAAATGGTGATGTTGCTGGTGCTCCTGCTGCTGCGCCTGGCCGTTCATCGGGCTCGGCAGATTGAAGTTTGCGAGATCGCGCTCCTCCAAGTCCGACTCGCCATCTGCGTCGTCGGCCTCAGAGTCACGCAAGAAGTCAGAGAAGCTGCGGACCTGGATGTTGGGCGCGAAAGCGGGCGAGAAGTCGGCCTTTTTATTCTTGTGTTCGTCAGGGTACTCTATCGTCAGTCCGAAATCGTCGTCGTCGTCATCTTCCTCGTCGTCGGAGCCGGCTGCCTTGCGTGTCGTCTCCTTCTTCTTGGCCGGCGCGGTGGGCTTCGCGGGCACGGGCGGTGCGTCGTTGGTTGGGAGGGCGAGGTGGATGGGCTCGCTCTTCTTAGCTGCCGCGGGCTTGCGCGGCTTGGCGGCGGCCTTGTTGCTGCTGGCCGAAGGCCTCTTTGGTCCCGACGAAGCCTTTGCGGCAGGTTTTGTGGAGGGTTTGTCTTTGCTGTCGGCGGCGGCGGTGGGTTTGCGGACCTCGGGTGTGGCGGTTATGGAGGTATCGAGCTGCTCGAACTGCTGGCGCAGGGACTCGGGGTTGTCATTGGACGGGGTACGAGTGACGTTCATATGGAAAGTCGAGTCGACCTTGTCCAGGATGAAGACCTTGCGGGCTGGGTCGAAGTAAAGGACGTACTGGTTGTCGTCCATGGTCCGGGTGCCTGCGTAGCCGTACATGCCATTGTTGCCGTCAGGAAACGAGAGGTCGAAGTCGGACTTGCTGCCGGGAGTCTCTGGCTTTAACCTGGCGGTGCCGGGTTCGGAGGTGAGCTCTGGCTTGTGGTTATCTGTGATATTTGCACAAAAGGTCAGTCTGCTGTGTCGTGGCTCGCCACAACCAAAGTGACCTGGAGAGGTAGATAGATGCCTACATCGTACGGCGGTAAAGACCTCTTTCTGGGTGCGGCCGAGGAGAGTGTCGCTCAGGATGACGGGATATTTACCCGTCTTGGTCGGGTCGATAAGGCCGTTGGCGGCACCTGACTTGGGAGCCGCCTTTTCCCTGTGATTTGGGCGAAGAGCCGACATGGTGGCGGCCGTCGCGACACGAGAAGAAGTCGAGGCCGACGTGAGGAACAGAGAGTGGAGGAAGGGGGACAGACGACTGGCCGATGATCGTTGATGCGAAGTGGAGAGAGATGACCTTGTAGGGTGGTAAGCTACAGCGTTGGATGCTGGCGGACTAGGTAGGCTGGGGATCGGCTCCCTTTGAGACGCAGGCGGCTGCGCGTGCTGTGCTGCGCTGCGCTGCGCTGTGCTACGCTGTGTCGGGCGGGAAGGGCGAGACCGCAGGTGGGTTACACTGCTTTGGATGAACGTTGGGTTGACCAGGGGTCCAGCCGTCTAGCGGGAAAGAAGAGGAGGGGCGCCAGAGTCAGGGCAGGGAGAGAAAACAGTAACGGACGGTCGGTTGATGGGGAAGGGGTTTTCCCTCTTTCTTCTCCTCCTTTATTCTTCCTTTATTCAAGAGAACTGTGACAGACGTTTTGCCCGTTGCTGGCGCTGGCGTTGATGTCGAGCGTCGAAGTTGTAGACAGCACAGGCTCTGGTGTTGAAGAAAAGATTAGAGAGAAGGGTGTCGTCGCTTAATTAGTCCATTTGTTTCCATTCACTGCACCAAAGGAGAGTTCGCTCCACAGCCACATCCAGTGACTGAGAACCAGGCCGACGCTTAGGCGCCTTATTCAGCGGCAACGAGGTTACAGAGACATACGCCTGCCACCAGGAGCATCTTGTGCATCCGCTGTGTGGCTGGATGCCACTGATCAATAACCAGTGTTTGTGAACAGGAGCCTCTGCCATCAAAATTCCGCTTAAACTTGGCCTCTAGTAGATGCAACGCGCCCCCGCATCCCCACCCGGAGGTAGCAGTACCTATATCCTGCTCTTGACCGATATGTCGTAGAACCATTCTAGACCTTGTACCTAGATGAGCGTGACTGCGCTGATGTAATTATTCATCCACGTGCCTCGTGAGCCAGAATAGACGAATTCGGGATCAACCTCCGTCTAAATGTGAGCTCGAACTGTAGTACTAAGAAGCATGTCAACGAGCGTATCGCTCGCATGTCGCTTCCGTCAGGATATTCTTCCTTCTTGTCTTTCGATTTATCTGTCTCCTTTGAAGCGGACCATATTCAATTGCTGTACAAGTAATTAGTATGAGATATCCGAGTCATGCATGGGACCACTACAAACAAAGGATACAATGGACGAGGAGGAGGGTGCCTACTATTATGCCCTGCCTCCATGGCCCCAAACTCCGCGATAAGGATCGAGCTTATCCTTATCCACTGGCCGCCGCTAGCCGAGGCGCCTTGCAGGTTTGGCTCGGCGGTACGGAAAGGGCTGGGCATGTCTGTGACATTGGTGATTCTCAGCATGGCCTTCGCATGCCCGCTTGACCTTGGCAGGTTTCCTCGTCAGAGGGACCATCGCCCTTTTCCAAGTTAAACCACCGTCGATTGATTGGATCTTCAATTGAACAGAAAGCTTTGATGCATCACCAATCCGTTCCCTCAACTCAAACGGGATGGGATACAGCAACGAGTACACTCCATAGTATCCGTACTTAGGCAGGCTCAACATCGCAGGGGGAGGGGAAATGCGCTGGATCGGGGTTGCAGCAGAACCACGGCTCTCCACATTCCTCCCCCAACCTCGCCCATGTTGATGTCAAAGCTTCCCCGCCGTCTGCCCCCAGGCCAACCAACTGCTTCTCCTCTCCCTCGTCCCCTCTCCGGGCCGCCTCTCAGTGTGCTATCGCGGCCCCCACCAGGGGTAAGCGCAGACAACCTCGGATCAAACAGCCACACAAACTTCGGCAGCCCGCGGCATTCCTAGTTCTGCCCTTCCGCCTGAGCGAGACAACCTCCAGCTTCGCTACGGGCTAAAAATTCATAATCCTGCAGGCCTGTGTTTTATTTCTTCTCTCCATCTACCCATCTTCTTCCTCATCTCGATTGAAGTGTCCGGAAACCCGAGATTGAAATTGAAAGACACGAGAGAGAGAGAGAGAGAGAGAGACCGTTGATACTTAGGGCCGTCCCCCGTTCTTTTGTGCTGCTGTCTGCTCTTGAACTACTCTTTCCCATCTTTCCTCCCAATCAATTGGCCTGCATAGTCCTCGCGGTCATGTCTGCGGCCATCAACCGAGGTCTTAGGACAGCTTCCCGTTCGTTGCGTCTCCAATCGCGAAGTGTCCGCTTGGCTACTCCTCTCCGCGCCGCAGTCGCCTCCACTACCTTTGCCGCCTCTTCTGCGACTCGCTCCGCACCTCAACAATCCCACACCTTTTCAACCGCATCTGCCAGACAGAGTGCAGCACCAGCCATGGCATCCGAGGCGAGAGAGTACGATCCCGAGATCAGGGACATCGCAAACTACGTCCAGAACTACAAAGTCGATTCCGACCTTGCTGTAGGTTTTCCTTTTCTTTTCTTCCATCTTCTCCCTTCGTCTTTCTTCCCTTGGTTGTCTAGCTCTCTCGGCTGGCAACCTGGGTGACCCGCCCACGTTTTACCCCGCGTCACGGCCAGATCGCCGCCGCTAACCGCCATTCCCATGAGAATAGTTCGACACGGCACGATGGGTTTTCCTCGACACTCTAGGCTGCGGTCTCGAGGGCCTTCGCTTCAAGGAGTGCAGCAAGCTACTGGGCCCCATTGTCCCTGGTACCGTCGTTCCCAATGGTCCCAAGGTCCCGGGTACCAACTTCCAGCTGGACCCCGTCAACGCCGCCTTCAACATCGGTGCCATGATTCGCTGGCTCGACTACAATGACTGCTGGCTCGCTGCCGAATGGGGTCACCCTTCCGACAACCTAGGCGCCATCCTCGCTGTGGCTGACTGGATCACTCGTACCAACAAGGCCGGCGGTAACATTGCCGGTGGCAAGCAGTTCACCGTCCGCGATGTCCTCGAGGGCATGATCAAGGCCCACGAGATCCAGGGCTGCCTGGCTCTCCTGAACTCGTACAACAAGGTCGGCCTGGACCACGTTGTCTTGGTCAAGGTTGCTAGCACTGCTGTTGTTTCCAAGATGCTCGGCCTTAGCGAGAAGCAAATCGCCGATGCCGTCACCCAGGCCTGGGTCGACGGCCAGAGCTTGAGAACCTACCGCCACTCCCCCAACACCATGTCCCGCAAGTCGTGGGCCGCCGGCGATGCCTGCCAGCGCGCTGTTAACCTGGCTCTGAAGGTCATGAAGGGCGAGCAGGGCATCCCCACAGTCCTCTCTGCCCCCGTATGGGGCTTTTACGATGTCCTGTTCAAGGGCAACAAGTTCGAGTTCCAGCGCCCCTACGGCAGCTACGTCATGGAGAACGTTCTCTTCAAGGTCTCCTACCCTGGTAAGGTTAATGATCAATGCTTGGAGGCCACTTGACTGACAAAACATAGCCGAGTTCCACTCCCAGACCGCAGTCGAGGCGTCGTCCAAGATCCACCAGAAGCTCAAGGAGATGGGCAAGTCGGCGGCCGACATCAAGGGTGTCACCTGCCGCACGCACGAGGCCTGCATCCGCATCATCGACAAGCAGTTCAAGCCCATGGACAACTTCGCCGACCGTGACCACTGCATCCAGTACATGGCCGCGACCATGCTTGTCTTCGGCCGCCTCGAGGCCACCGACTACGTCGACGGCAGCGAGGCCGCGACCTCGCCCCTCGTCGAGTCCCTGCGCCAGAAGATCAAGTGCGTCGAGGACCCGCAGTTCACCAAAGACTACCACGACCCCGCCCTGCGTACCATCTCCAACGCCCTGACAGTCGAGTTGAACGACGGCACCGTGCTGGAGGAGATCGTCGTCGAGGCACCTCTTGGTCACCGCCTAAGGAGAGAGGAGGCTAAACCCGAGATCTTGAAGAAGTACAAGAGACACTTGGAGCCCCACTTCGATGCCGGCAAGGTCAAGCAGCTCGTCGACCTTGGCCTGAACCCCAAGGAGCTGGAGGCAACTCCCGTCGACGAGTATGTTGACCTCTACGTCGTCAAGGACAGCAAGTTTGTCTAGGCGCTTGAAGAATGAAACAAGGAAAAGGCTGGATACTATAGATGTTGTGTCTTTACCAAATTTAGAAATGGAAATCCGACAAAATAGTATATTGGCGCTCCTCCAACGCTCCATCGTCTTGGTGTGATGAATCTCCGTGATCCGGGTGGTGTGCAACATGGCCGGTCAGTGCACCCGGGGACGGTTGCCTCTGAAAAAGACGGGCATGAGGGGTTGGCAATACGAGTATTGTCCGGTCACAGCGACACGCTATCAACTTGTCGCTGACGACTCCCTGCAGATAGGCGGCCCCCGTCCCGATTCGGACAGGTGCAACTAGAGGGGCCCGCGGGACCGCGACACCGCCTCCCGGGGTTTAATTGGGGAATGGTTGGCTCTTTCGTAAGCCTGGTGATCGCCAAGCCCCATACTCTGAGCTGGAGTCTGGGCGGGTTCGTTCAGTGGGGCTTTTGATGGGTGTTTTCTCCTGTAACGGGTGGGGGGGCACGGTTAGTTCGGTTCGCTGACTGTTTTGGGTTTCCTAGGCCAGACACTATCCGTTTTCCAATGCTACCATCAGGAACCACACAGCAGGAGGAGGATGGGTTACCTAAGCCGCACTGCCCAGTCATCTTGGTGCTCTTGGCCCTCCACCAAGGCGCCACTTTACTCCGTGTCGGTCTCCTGTTCGGACATTGACTATACTCCGTCTCTCGTCTTTGTTTGTTCCGGAAACAACGTCGCCTCCTTGAATTTCAACGCCCGATTCCCTCTTTTGCTCGACAACAGAAAGAGACCTTGAATTTCTCTTACCTAGTTTCGACGATAGCCGCCATTTCCGTGTCGTACGAGTGACTTTCGATACGCAGTCCAAACCTTAATAGTGGGGTACAGCTTTTGGCAGACAAAATGGACAGACAAACCATCATCGAGACCAACCGGTCGCTGCGCACCATCAAGAATGTGAGTTCGTTCTCGCCAGTTAGCCAACGGTACCGGGTCCGAGGCGGGTAGGCGGATCGACTTGGATCAAGCCCAGCCCAACTCTTCACGACACCCGCCCGACGAATCCGCGGAACTGCAGAGACACATGTCTGACAACAATCCCAGGAACTCGAGAACCTCCTCGAGAAGGGCGTCATCTCGGAAGCTGCCTACGACAACATTCACGCCACTCTTCCCACCGAGACCCCCCTTCACGGCGCCGCATCCCGTGCCGCAAACAACGCTGCAACCCCCGTCCAGAACAACAACCCCACGTCGCCTCCCCCCACCGAGGCCATGGCAGCCCTGAATGTCAACCCGACCCCAGCGCCACCGTCCTACGCTCAGACAGGGCCTCCGTCTCTGCCGGCGCGCACCAACGAGAAGCCCATCATTGCCCACGCCCGCGCCCTTTACCGATATGCCGGCGCCGACGCCCGCGACGTGGCTTTCGAGCGCGACGACCGCATCGCCATCCACGAGTACATGAACGCCGACTGGTGGATGGGTCGCAACCTCCGCACCGGCCAGGAGGGCATCTTCCCCAAGACGTATGTCATGGTTGAACAGGACTCGGCCAAGGGCGCCTTCGCACCGCCGCCCGCCCAGCCTCAGTATGCGCCTCAACAGAACCAGTGGGCTCCCCAGCCGCAGTACGGCACGCCCCAGCCGCAGTACGCCCAGCCCCAGGGCCCGCCGCCTCAGCAGAACCCGTACAACGCCGACGTGCCGCCCCAGGCCGTCGCTGAGCAGGGCACCGGCGGCAAGGACAGCAAGGGCGCCGAGATGGGAAAGAAGTTTGGCAAGAAGCTCGGAAACGCCGCCATCTTCGGTGCCGGTGCCACCATCGGTTCCAACATTGTCAACAGCATCTTTTAAGCGTCGCGTGATGGCGATGGCGAGCGAGATGCAGTTGAAAATCAGACGGTGCTTCGGGTTGTGTATATGGCTGTTCTTGGTTTGAACCGTCAACGGAGAAGTGTTGGCTGGGAGACTTGGAGAACGTAGACTGCTTTTTGCTTGTTTGGGGTAAACCTTCCCTTAGATGCCTATTTCTGGCGAAAGTACCAGCCGAGCCGCGACCGGCCCGGCTACCCCTTACTGGATGGACGACTGCGTCGATGAGAAGTTGCTTGCACGGGAATGTTGCACACATGGCACGCTCATTTCTGTTTTTTACGTTGGGAGTATTTCCGCTTAATGGTCATGGGCAAGGAAGGCGTTTAATAAACATCTGATATTTCATACCATGAATCGCCTCTAAGGTGGTGACCGGGGTCTGGCCTAACGTCATGGGGCTCTACGTCCACCAAATTGACTCACATCGTAGCAAGTTATCCATACTGTCGGGAGTCTAACACTTGCAAAAACCCGGGGCGCACCCAAGGGCTCGGACATTGTTGACTCTTCGCGGAGGAGAGGACTGGTGTTCCGAGCAGACATGGGGCAGGGCAGAACGTCCGAAGGGTCGCGAAACACCCAACGAGTGGCCAGTTAACGGGCAGTTTCGGGCCAGCCTCGAAGCCTCGCATTGCGCGGGGTTGCGGTTCTGGCATGCGGAACGGAGAGGGCTTGCGGACGCGGGAACACACGTCAACCCCTCAACCTTCCAAATCGCGGCCCCCTCGGACCCTCCTTCATACATCGCCTACCCCACGGACTGGCCCATTAATGAGGTGCGTGTCAGACCTCGTCGGGCACCCGGCAGCCCGAGGCGATTTCCGAAAGCGGGCGGGAGGGGGCTGAGTGTGCCATGCTGTTGGTGTGTGGATTAATGCGTATGTGTAGGTATGTTTGTGTGTGTGTGTGTGTGAGTGTGGGATGCTCAGACGCCGCGTCAACAACTGTGAATCTGAGAAGAAAGTGTATCGGAGGGCTGCGTGAGGTCCGGGTTCCACTCACCCTTTTCCTGTTTTACTGGGTAGTCTCTCCTTTGTCAGCCTAGACATACGGGAGGAAGGGTTCATGCATTTGAGATTCCAGGATGCCATGGCTTGGCACGGGAAGTTAATGAGTCCTGCCACGCTGGGCCTTGCGCCTCGATGTGACTCAAATCACTCGAGTCAAAGACACACCCACACACACACACGTAACATGGTACACCAAGGTTGTGTGTAAGAGAGTCTGGGGAATCGCCATGAGCCTCCACTCCCAGGAACTCTCGGTTTCCCCCGTCCCAGGCACTCGGATCTGGTACCATTCGGCACCATTCTCTCGTCGATCACCCCGCCGGATCAACCCGCTCCCCGCAACGAGTTTCTCGAAACTTGTCGCGCGCTCAGGGGGGGGGATGGGGAGGGTTCCGTGGGGTGGAAGTATTGTCAGAAGAGCATGTCTTAGCTTCGCACACAGCAATTTTGGAGCATTTGCTACCAAGTCCACGGAACCAACACATGCCCGATTCGGAGGCCTGACTTTGCGGATTCGCTCGCCTGTTATTCCCCCCCCCCACGACTAACTCGTGAGATATTCTTCTCATGAACGGGGAGGGTGGCCGATGGAGAAACCCAGGGGTTGAAGGCCGCGCTGTAGTCGCCAAACCTCAAAGTTCGGCTGGTGCTGTCGGTTGGCCAGGGCAAACCGTGGCGATAACAGGAGGAAACGACATGTCACAACCACCGTCTCACGATATGGGCGCGTAACCTGCACTGGGAAAACCAGGATTCTAGAAGACCAAAAGAGGGTTGATATTCGTTTCCGACTCCCTGTATCCCTCCCCCCCCTACACCCCCTCCCGCGAAGGCGAGAAACATGCCTACAGTACCTTAGAGAACATGTCCTCTCCGCCCCACGCAACGTATGCAAAGGGCCTCAAACAGCCTCCGTCCGGAAAGAAGGACCGCCGCCGCGGACGCGCTCGGCCAGGGAGGCGTGCGTGACGGCGTTTCCCTGCTGAGGGAACGTCGAGTGAGAAAAGACAAAGAAGAGGAAAGGAGAGCGGAACACACTAAAGGAAAAACTAAGCCGAGTAGCAAATATTCCAACTTCTCAACCCCTCCTACCCCTCCCCCTCGGATTCCGATGCCCTTCCAAATTGCCATATACAGGAGACGCACCAAAATCGGGTCCCGGGCGGGTCTCTGGTGAAGTTTTACACAAGATCATGCCCGCATGCTTTCCAGACAACGATGCAGAGGCTGCTAGCCAGTCCCGAAATTTTGCTCCATCTCTATACTTGACGCTGAAGTGCTCACTGTGACGTGCTCTTCGGAGTTTTTTTTTTTCGTGTTGAACACTCTGTCGTTTCTGTCGTACGCCTGCGTGCCATGCGCGAACTGCTCTTTCCAATTCACCACCGCCTGGTCATCGAACCCTCTCGAGAATGACGACCTGAGCCTTTAAATTGGTCGAGGCATGCCGACATGAGTAACCATCTTCTCATCCTGCCACTGGCCCGAGCGCTCGTTGTTGTTCCAGTACTGTTCGTCGTCCTCGAGAACCTTGGCCGGCTTGACGCTCGGCTCGAGGCGGCCGGCGGTCCAGGAGCGCATCGGCTTGCCGTACTTGTACATGACGGGCAAGAGCATGGTTACTCCTGCCAGGGCAGCGCTGTAAATGCCAAAGTTCTTGAAGAAGCCGAGCTGCTCGATCCAGGTGGTCACGTTGAAAGACATGATGAAACCGACGATGAGGCGGGCCGAGGAGACGTTAACAAGCACAGGGCTGGACAAGGCATTAGCAACGGAAACCTAGAAGCAGGGCAGTGTTTCGTAAACGGGGATTGAAGAATACATACCCGGCATATCTGGGATAACTCTCAACCAAGTAGACGGCGAAGATGGTGTTAGCCGTCAACAGGCCGAAGCCGACGAGGAAGATAGATATCAGCACAACAATGGATGGGAGTTCGCGAATGTGCTCCCCAGCGTAGCCAAACAGGAGCGGGCCGATGATGGAAGCCAAGAGTGGAAATATGAGACTGACGAGATGGGCCTCAGGCTCGCGTTGGCCACCATTACGCTTGGCAAGCCAGTTGGAGATCCAATCTGCAACATAACCGCCAAAAAACCAGATAAAGGGACTGGCAATGACGATAGGGATGACGATGAAGCCTAGAGTTTCAAACTTCCAGCCGGCAGCAATGAGAAGCGAAGAGGCGACTTGGCTAAGAGCACCCTGCAGGGATACAAGGATGGAGTTGACGATGATGACCCAGATGATGTTGGGGAATAACGTCGTCTTGAACATGTCGATGGTAGATTGCTTCGCCTCCTTCCACTCGTAGCCGTAGTTCATGATGCCGAATTCGTCCCAGTTGGAGCGAGGGCGGTAGGTCACTTCATCAATACGGGGGCGAGTTTCACCAGGACGAAGAGGGTAAACCTCCTTGCCGGCTATTTGCATCATTAGCATGGACCGCATCGTTTTTATGACCAGATGTCTGCTCAACATACCCAGCTCATCGTCGCTGCGTATCCAGCGAGTTTCGGGAACTAAGAAAATGAGGCCGATCCAGGCGAGCACACCAACACCGGAGGTGATCCAGTAGATGAAGCGCCAAGTAAGACGGGAAACAATGATGGGACTATTTCAACGAGTTAGCTCGATCTTTGGGAGGGGTCAATGGTCTAGGGAGACAGAGATCCATGGTACGCACCTCGCGATACCCAAGCTCACGACAAGGAGACCCTGGGAGGCGCCAACAGATGAAATGGCCTTGTTGCGCTGATGAATGAACATCATGTCCTGAATAATCAATGGAATCAAAGCCTCGACAGCCCCTGCGCCAAAACCTTGGAAGCATCGAGCAGCCAGATGGCTTCCGAGGCCCTGAGAGAAACCAGCCCAGAGACCCCCGGTCCATGCAAGGAACCCGGAAAGCAAAAGCACGGGGCGGCGGCCAATGGCGATCGAAAGCGGCACCAGCAGGTAAGAACTCAGTCCATTGACAAGCAGCGGAACAGAAGCCAATAGTGCTACTTGATATAGGGGCGGTCCGCCGAGACCAGAAAGGATCTTGATGGGGTCCAAGTTGACTTCACCGGGCTTGTTCAATGCCCCTATATCGATTTGACTCAAAATGTGAGGGTTGATACCGGAGTACTCCAGCACAAAGATGGGCACCAAGGCGCCCACAATGAACTCGGCGGCGAGGGCCAGTGACCCAACTTTGGAAATGGTTAGCATCTGTCAATAATCCAGATGCACAGTATGGCCATGACTTACAGAAGCAAAGTGCTGCGATGGCAACCCATTTCCTCCAGGTTGGCAAGTTCAATGGATCTACACCGCGACGCAAGTTAGTGTCATCGTTTCGTCTACTCCCGAATGGCCGTTCATGTAGCTGAAGACTGACCCTTTGGATCTGGTGTAGGCATCGGCACAAATCGCATGTTGTTGCCATCAAACAACCTTGACGATCCCACCACCAGTTCTTCTGGGGCTTCGACCCTTGGCGCATCGGCGAGGTTGTCCGTAGACTCGGTCCAGCCGCTCTTTGACGCCATCTTGAATTCCTGTTGGAGGAAATGGTCTAAGTGGTCAAGATTTCTCGTCGTCGCCTTGCGCTTCGTCCGGTCGTTCTCAAGATATGAGTGATGATGTATCGTGACATGTACCGGCTGATTCAGTCGTTGAAAATCCTTTGATAGCCGAGTCGCTCTTGTATTCCTCCCAGCAGAATACAGTCGTACAGCCAGGAAACGAAAGTAGGTACTCGACGCAATGGGTAGCGGTGGGTTGTTTGGTGTTATAGTGCTGCATGTTGCCGTGCGTGACAGGTTGGCACGAGGGGCGAGCGCTCTGCCATGGGCCGGCCGCGGTTAGACGAGTAGTGTAATCTGAGACGAAGGCCGATGTGTGCATCCGCGCAACTGTTTGAGCGCACGGAGCGTTGTATGGGGGGCAAAGAAGGACTGTATCGAAGCATTACCATATTGGTCAACTCATGCGGATGTTTGGGAATTGAATGATTTAGGCAGGATCCGCAGCTTGGAATCAACTTGATCCTGGCTTCGCCTGTGTTCAAAAGTCTTCCTATTCGGGATGTCCATCAAGCTGCGTACGTTGTCCTCAGTTGGATCTAATCGAATAGTTCTATAGGTATAAGGACCTATACAAACAATGTGATGGAGTTTGAGTTGATCAGCTCGGCGCCGATCCGAACAATCAACCTTCCGACGAAGCCGTGATGTTTGGACCCTCATGATCAGGATATGGAAAGATTCAATTTAACTTAATGTCTCGATGGGGCCGTTGCTCTTCCCGGCGGCTCGACCAGAAAGAGAACTGCGCCTTATCATTCGACATAAGTTCTAGGATCATGGCATCCAAAGCAAACGACAGGCTATCATACTTCAGGAACGCCCTTCTCAAGGCGTCTCTGGATTAGGTCGGGCCTTGCGAGAGTCGAGATGGAATGGTCGCGGAGTGACGGCACCGTTAGTCCAGTACCGTCACAATCCCAACTTTGTAAAACTCTCAGGTACGGCATAGGAGTTTGAGTTGTTGCGATGATTGGGTGTGTTGGCCTCAGAATCTGTTGTAGCTGAAACACCATTATGTTCTATGCAAGGTCAACCCTAGGCTCCCCGCCTTGAGCCTCAACCATTTACTTCGGCAGAACCGGCAACTTACTTTAAGCCGGCCAACGACAGAACATCGCTCGGCTGCTTCCCCAGAGAGGGGAGGTTGTTTTAAACAAGCCGACAACCGTACTTTGCAGCGCGTATGAAGATCAGTTAGCAGTCTCACGATATAATCATCGGATTCATTTGAGAATCAAACCTAATGCGAAGTCTTCCAAACATGCTTCGACAGATACGAATGGTTACTCAAAGAGGGACGTGGGTCGCCATCTTCGGCCGCCACTCTCGGCCCGCTTTCACAAGCTACCGTTCATGGGACGGGCCTCGGGCCAGTCTTCCAGCTGAAAAGCCCCAAGGACTGTAGGCTTCGGACTGCACCCAGAGTCCTCATGCTGTTCTTGTCTCTGTTTTCATTTGTCAACATTAATCGCTCTTCGGTAATAAGGTAATATCAAATAAATTCGTCCATTCTTCCTTGATCTCGTTCGTCGCGCTCGCTAGCCGACGCTACGTTATCTGCCCGTCTGTATCAGGAAATGCTGCCATCCGTCTGTCTCTCCATCCGTAATCGTAAGCAAATATGAGCCGGGGAGATTTGAATGCTCTCCGAATTGTAGTAGACTCAAGGAAACCTCTGTACCAAAGTAATGCTTGTGCAGGCACAAGCCCCCAATGAGTGGTATCTGTGCCTGGTATATGCCAGCCCTTGCAAACTCCTGATAAACACCATCGCCATAGGTATCTGTGCGCACAACGTGTAAACCCAAAGAAAAGATGGTTGCAAGTGATGCCGTGATAATCGAAAGCAAACACCGCCGATGCGAGCTGGTGGTAACAAGACTAGCCCTCGCTTGAAAGAGAACTGGGGAGTGGCGCCAGAATCTCGTCCTGCGTCTCATTGTCCTCAGGCCATACTGGCAGTGCGAGTGACGCATACTGATCCCCGGTTTGCTCTTCCAGCTCTTTACGCAAAATCTCTATCGCCATCAGCCAGCGTCGTTGTAGCCTCTGTTTGCGGTCATTAATAATCTTGACCAGGATATCTTCTTCATGTGCGAAATCCGTTGCCAGATTCTCTATATCCTGTTCCTTCTTGATGAATAGTTTCTCGAGTTCTTGATCCTGTCGGTCCAAAAGTTCCTCCATGCGCTTGGCCTGACGGTCTCGCAAAACGTTGATTTTGGCCTGGTGTAAGCGTTCCATGCCATCTCGTAAATTGTACTGTTGCCCCAATAGGCGAAGGTCTCTCTCCGTAACGGTTCTGGGCGGCAGATTGGCGTTTGTAGAGCGGCCGAGCCCATCGCAGTATGCCTCCATGTGCTTCAGGCGAATCTTGACGCTCTTCTCACTTTGGTCGAGGGTTGACCTCAGATCCATCTCGGCTTCGATCTGGCGTTCCTCTAGATGAGTGGCAGTCTTCGCATGGCGCTCTTTCATCTTGTCAATTTGGTCCGAGTACCTGTCGGCCAATGCCTGTTTTTTCCCGGCTTGCCTTGTACACATGGCCCACTTCATCTTCCTCGTGTACACCCGAAATCGGTTCAATTCTTCGCGCATCTCGCCCTGCAGCTTGGTGAATTGCGCGTCGGCTTGGGTGCGTTTTTCGGCTTCGATCCTTCGAGCAGCTTCTGCAGCAGCGGCAGCTTCTTGGGCAGCCTTTTCTGCCTCAAGTTCAGCATTCCTGGCTTCTTCTTCCATCCTCCTTCGCTCCAGTTCTTCGTCGCCGTTGCAAAAGTTGGGGCAACCCACAGACGGGTCCCATATAGCACCGCAGATGTAGCAAAACTGGGCCTTACATCTACAGGTCATGTGAGTGCAGCCTTGACTCAACTCAACCAATGTCCGGCACTTGTAACACCTTCGCCAGCCCGATTTCTCGCCCATCTTCAGGACCGCTTCCAACTCCCAATCAGACGGGCAGTCCTTGCCAACGGGGTGAGCGTTGCGTTTGCACATCACGCAGACTCGTGTCCGGCACTTGCGACACACAACGTCAAAAGGGTGCTTCGGGTCGATCCTGTTACGAGGGGGGATGAATTCGCCACACGCTGTGTTCGGACAGAATATCCTCGCTTCCCACGGCGTGCTGAATTGCAGAACCGACTTTAGAAAGGCATGCTGCTCCTCCCGACTGAGGATCTTCTGAACGATGGACCCTGGAATCGGCTGCGTGCAGCATCGAGGCGGCATCTTGGATTCGTCCGTCGTTGATTGCTGAATCATAATGCTGAGACACTCGGCACAGTATGTATGGCCACAAGGCAAGCCGTGCAGAGAATTGGACTTGTTGAACTCATTGCGACAGCATATACAATAGCTATAGTGTCTTCTGTTAGCAGCCGAGGACGCATATAGTCGAAGTGCTGTGCTCACATTGTAGATTCCAGCATACCAGAAGTCCTCTTGCGTCGTATCTTCCGGATGCCCTCCTTGATACTGAAATAACTCCTCCGTGAAGAGACGCTGAATAAGCTGTGGGTTGAGGCGCCGTGGGTAATGGATGGGGATGCTTTTTGGATCTTGGGTTGGTCGATATTGGGGTCTATCTGAGACAGGTACTTGTCGTATTGGGAAAAGCCGAGGCTCTTGGATCGTTTTCTGGCGAGGGAATGCGGAGGGGTATCGGCCGTGATGGGAACTGCGTGCAGAGACGGATGGGAGGTGAGGGTTGTGCTGGCGGAATTGCGCGAGGCGGTCGAGAAGGTCCGGACATGCTGTGTTGCAATGGTAGAAGTCTGCGATTCGGCGCTCGAGGTGTTACGCTTCTCGGGTGATAGTCTCGATATTGAAATACCCAGGGCATTCGCCTTTGCGATCAACTCCTCCTCGATAGCTGCTTCCGACACTTCTGGCGTGAGGTGGAGGACCTGGGTAAGATATTCCGCCTCGTCGTCTTCGATAGATGGCAGAACGGCCGTCGAAGGGGCCATGTCGGGGGTCGAGCACGTCTGGCCGGCAAGCGAGGCCATGACGGACAGAGTGGGCAGAGCAGAAGGGAATAATGGTCAAGTCAGCGCAGCGTGAGCAGAGGCATCGTGGTTCGGCTCGGTGCGTCGGACAGCCTCTCCCAACCTCGCCAGTCAAACAATGTGGCAAGTAAAGGTCGTAAGACTAGTTGCCAACTAATGCGCAGAGGGGTTGAAACGGCAGTTGTGAGTATTGGCTTGACATCGAACGGATAAAGCGAAGCCGGAGAAAGGATGAACCCACGAAGTAGGGCAACCCACAAGGTTTGGCGAGCAGTTGGCAAGCAGCAGCAATGATAGGACGAGAGAAGGACGAAGGTTCCTGGGTGGTGGCCAAGGGCAAGGAAGACCCAAGGACGGGAAGCGGAAGGAAGTGTAGTCGGTATGTCGTGGTACTCTGTAACGTGCGTAGAGGATTGCTTCTTGTTGTTTTGAGCCTGGAAGTGAGATAAGCGAACCAGGAATGGGCCTAGGCCGTGAATTGAATGTGTCTTACGCGATGGGGAAACAGCACCAGGTTTTGAGAGGGAGAGAAGGGGGGGGGGGGGGGTGGGGTGTTAGGCCTCGAGCACCCAGGTAGCCAAAAGGACGATCGAGTCAAAGCGCGATTGACGGTAGGGCGAAAGTGCCGTTCTTTAGTGATTCTTGGAGACCCTTGAGAATTACGGGGGGCGAACGGCCCAGAACGGAGCTGTGGAGGACGATGGGGATGAGGGGAGCAATGCGCGGGCATGTGTAGTGTGTAATTAGTGGGAAGGCCGCCGCCTCGGATGATCAGGTTGGTTATCTGTCGGTGGATTGACAACGCCCCGATCTGAACCCTCCTTTTTTTCCTTCTTCTTTTTCCCACCCCCGGTCGAAGTTGGTTTCCTGGTGAGAAATCCGTATGTGGAATACAACAAGAGACGATGGCGAAGGATAACGTCAAGACGCAGAGGAGAGTAGGAGGGTGGCGGCGGGGAAGTGAGATAAGGGAGAGATGAACGGATGGTGTCAAGATCTTGGTCCGTTTTCCCTTTTTTTTTCCCCCTCTCTCCTTGCTGGTCTCTTAATTCTGCAAACCACAAGGAAGAGTCGGGTGAGAGCGGGACTCGGAGGATGTGATTCGGTGCTCGTTTGTCTGTCGGGTGATGCGCGATGGGAAGAGATGAGGGGGGAACGGACTTGGTGGAGAGCCCAAGATGCAGCGCAAATGGATTTGTTGGACCGTGTGGAAGTATGGAGCGTGGCCCGTGGAGAGTCAAGACGGCGGATGACGGGCAGCAGCCGAGAACAAAGCGCCTACTAGTCGTCGAACAGGGGGCTGGGACTGGGATCGTGGGATTAACGTTCCAACTTTCCCCTTCTCCAATATCGAATGATACCTAAGCAGCAAGATACAGTCCTGTGCCCCCCCTGTTGCAGCAAAGTGGGAAGGAGGAGAGCCGAGGAAGGGCGACGGGCGCTAAGTGTAATCGTAAGAATACCTAATCATGATCCCAACAGAGCCGCCGCCAGTAAGAAATGACAAAGACATCTGAGGCCAAGCATAACCATGCAATGAGAGCCACTGGCTTGGGGAAAATTGGGGAAGCCAGTGATATTCGGCGGTAAGCGCCAAGTGGGGTGTGATTGGGGGGTTCCGCCCTCTGTTGGGCGTCGTCACATCCATCATAGGCATGACCTGATTTCCAGTCTGCCTACTACGGATAGCTATGTAGGCATCTGTATCCGTACTAGTAAACTACATCGTACTTAGGTAACAGAGGCAGCACCTACCACATATAGTAAAGGTGCCAACTACAAATGGTAGTGTGGACAGTTGGTGAGACAGGGAAATCGCATCTCGCCGAGAACTACTGGTGGATACGATAGGTACGTGCCCAGCCCCGCACCGACCTGCTATTTACAGGACATAGGTACGTTACCAACCTCTGCAGTGCCTTTCCAGCGTGTAACTGCGGATCGTGTGTGTCTGTGCGATCCCAGTCTCGATCGTCAACCCCTCCCCACCATCCACTCGAGGTGTCAGCAGCGTCTTCCTTGCCTCGCTGAGTTGACAACCACCGCCGACAAAGAGAAATGCGCCTGCATCTGCACCTGTTGCACGACATGCCGCAATCGAAATCGCACACTTGCATTTCATGCCGCATTTGCTTGGTCATCACTACTTGATTACCCACTATCTCCTGGGCTAGGTCGAGCACTAAGAGTCTTTCTTCACCTCGCAGGCCAAGTAATGGACCGCGGTCAACAACCACTTTCACTCCGACATGAACTTGTCTAGACAATTCCGGACGGGAGCCTGCTGATAATTCCAGGAATCCCCCTTGGTCGCCTTCCAAGCTCGTTCGTGTCCTTTGCCTCGGCCGCACGCCGTTGACCAGCTGTAAGCAAACACTACCTACATCCCTGGTAAGGTCTTGCTTGAACTGAATCAAACAGTACAAGCGGTGTCGATCCTTGACGAGCATCGTTACCATGTAGATGCCTGCTATTGCTTCTAGGATGCCGTCGCAGCTTTGCCCGGACCCCAAGGTCAATGCTGCGTCAGCATTCGCATTGTCGACTCTAGCTGCCAAGGGGCATGTCGGACGGATACATTGACATTAGCCTCGTTGTCATCCTCGGCAGCTTTGCGCGACCTGGATGTAGCTTGAATGACCGGCATATGCAACTGTAAAACGGTCCGTCACTACTCAACTAACTTCCTCTTAGCTACATCCTCACATTACACCGGATGTCCGCATGCCCAACTAGTATCAATAGTGGCCTGTTCTAATATGACCTGTATACCCTTTTCATTTCTCAATAAAAACAGATACGATACAGACAAACAAGGTCAGATTCCTTTTATTGCCCCCACTCGACCACCGGCGGCCGGTCGTCTCGCGGCATAGCCGTTAGCCACCCTTATCCGGTAGGTATTGGGTCCGGGCAACGACATCCAACATCTAAACTCCAAAAGGTACTGGAAACCTTTGGACGTTGGCAACTCGCCACTTTGACTTTTGGCACATCCTTGATGGTGAGACTTATCAGGGCAATAATACGTCGGCTGATGGCTTAAGCTTCCTTGCCTTCTTCTTTTGGGCAGGGATTAGTCGAATTGGCCCATTTCGCCCCGGAGCACCAGCTCCTTGAACTCGTGCAGAGTATGCAGATTCTGAATTCTTAGTTGCGCTGCCATAGCAACATGTAGCAGCAGTCCTCGCTCGTCTCCGCACACCTACTCCAGATTCCACGTCCGGACAGAATGTCCGGACGTGGAGCACGCTCACGCCCTGTCCAGACCCACACTGGCCGGCTGACCTCCGGACTTGTCTCCGGCGCGCCGGCTGCTGGGGTACCGCACAATTTAATATGGGCTCGGCAGGCCTGCAGTTTCAAGCCCGTGCTCGCGATTATTTGCAGTATACTCCGTAGTCATCTGAGACCTTATCAATATCACCTCACATCCTTGCTACGTGCTGTCTGCTGTGTCCTCGTTGGGTATCGTGTATTTCCATCCTTACCCCTCTGACCGCCATGAACCGCCGCCCCCCCCTGACCAGCTCTTGTGCTGACTGGGTGTCCGCTTCCATATCGGATGGTGTCGACCACCGGAAATGATCATCTGTGCCTCTCATTCCCGGAGGTCGCTGCCAAGAAGTAGTTCGGCCACGACTTTCTGAGCGGCGAAGCGAGCACGACGATGTCCCTCACTGTTGAAAGAGAGCATCTTGCAGAAACACAAATTCCTTGTGCGCGACATCGCTGACGCTAGTTCCAGCCCAGTCTGCTCGTCTTCGTCTTCCCCTTCGCTTTGTTGCTCGAGTCGCCTCAACAAGGCGCGAGAAGTTGGTGGCAGAAACGTTGGCGCGAGGCCCGCATCATCACCACCCACCCCCTCCCCCCTGCGGACATCAAGAAACCAAGCCCGGCCGGCATTGTTCCGCTTTCTGATCGCCCATATGGCAAGAACGCGAAGCTGTCAATCAAGTCGAGGCTCATCGCTATGTGCATATTCAAAGTCCTCCGTCGCCACCGACTGATGCCTCTAGCGGTCCTCGTGTTCAACCACCCAAGCATATGTGGTCCAGTTACTGGAGCGAGCCTACGGATGGCGGCCCACCGAGCGCACAGTCTCCATTTAGCAGTTACAGCAGCCTGCCACTGCTTTATGGCTTCCGACAAGCATCTCACAAGCCAACCCAGTCTGCAAGCCGAGTCGATGTACCGACGGTGAGCCCGAGTCAGTGGTGCATGCCATCCGCGACGCCAGGGCACGGCTAAGCCTGACCAGGTAGTCTTCTCGCATGAGATTATCGAAGGAGAAGTTGTCGACTTGCAAGCCCTCAGTCCAAGCTCTGACCCTTTCATGTCGTCTCTTTCTTCATTTCCTCATCCTCTCCCACTACTGCTGAGTGGCTTGCGCTTGTTGATCTGTCGAGCCATCAGCGGCGAGCTAACCTTCTCCTGGCTGTCAGACTTTCTCGCTTGGCCTTAGTTCGCTCGGCTCGCAAAGAGTCATCATATTCCGCCTTCGGCGACGCACGGTCAAGGCGATTGGTCAACCCTGTCATCCGAAGCGTGGACGGGGATGGGGGCAAACCCCAAGAGGCAGAGATGGGTTTTGTTTGTTCCTCTTTGGCGTTTCTACAATCTCGTCCGGGTATCTTAGATCATAACAACAATCTCTAAAGCTGATTGTGGTATGCTCGGCCCCTGCCACTTCCGACCTAGTCTCATTCCTATCCGTCCGACAGTCGAAAAAAGCATCGTTTGCTTATTTCAATTTTAGCGACCTTCTCGCCCCTTTCTTGGCCCCCCACCATTCTGGGCTTCGACTCGACCTGATGGATTGGGAAAGGTGAGGGAATGGGGGCTCGCCACCGGGCGCCGGATTTGGTCACTGACGGGGGGGGGCTGCGGCCGTCATTCTCTCCCAAACGGTGAGCCGTCAAGCATTCCTGGCCTAGCTCTGGGAAACATTCCCAGAGGGTTCGGAGAGTTCTGGAGTCGGGGGCCAAGAAGGCCCCGACACAATGGTTCGCAATGATGTTTACTACTCTCTGTTTTGTTTACGTTCGTCACTGACACGCAGCGTGTCTTGGAAGCAGCCAATCCCCGGAAGAAGGTACATCATCCATTCGTCATTTTTTTTCTTCTTTTCTTTCCTCTGGAAACTGTGCCTCGTCTATTGATCTATTCGGCTGGGGTATAGATACTATTTTGGTGTACAGTGAGTGCTCCTTTGCCGTAGGCAAGCAAGCAAACAAGCAATCATTACAAAAACAAATTGTCCGTACAATGAGTTGAGAAGATGGAGCGAGAACTCGCCTTTCCCACATGGGATCCGGTACAATATACAGTATGTGTATGTACGCTGGCGCAAAATTACAGTAAACGATAGCAACGGAGTTGTGAGACGAGGGCATATTGCTCGTGGTCGGTTATTCTTCTTGCACATTTCGTACCGGCCCGTCCATCCAGAACGCCGTGACATCCGTTCAAAAGGTCTAGGTTTTCGCCTTTGCGGTGAGAGCCCTTATCCTTCAGGGATGGCCAACACCTCGTGCGAAAAAGGGGGGCATCACCACGCTTACGGCATAAACGCAAGCAAGCAAGCAAGAAAGGAGCCGAGAGTGTTCGCGATCCCCTTTTACCTCTCTCTCTCTCTCTCTCTCTCTCTAGCTTCATCCGTTTTCTTCGGCCGCCTCACTGGAACCACTTCTTGGTGGTCATCTTGGCGTTGGCGGCTGCGGCGGCCTTCTGGTTCGTTACGCGGCGGAACTTCTCACGGTTCCGGGCGTCGAGCAGACCTGCTGGGCCGTCGTCCTGAAACCAGTGCTGACCCGCCCCGAGGCTCGGCTGCGTCGTCGCCGATGGCGAAGTCAGCTGCCGGCTGGTCCGGGTTAAGGGCCCGCGCTCGTCAAACATCATCTTGACGCGCTGAACCTTGCGCAGCTTGACGAGGCCGTACCAGCAAACCAAGAGGGAGCAGATGGTCGAGGTGATGGTAACGCCGGCGAAGCCCCAGTTAGTTTCTTCAATGAAGTTCTCGAGGTTCATTCCGTAGAGACCTGCGAGGAAAGTGCCCATGGCCAGGCCGAGAGTGCCGACGCTGAATTTGAGATCAAGAAGCATAAGGGCATTGCGGTTGGCGTCGAGGATGGCGCGGATGCTGTGGCTTTTGTTAGCGGGAACGGTCTTTTTTTCGGGTAGCAAACGAGCAAGCGAGACGGAATGGGCTTACATCTCTTCGGTGTTGCGAATACCAGACACCAGATTCTGCGCCTCTTGAACGATTTCGTCACACAACTTATTGTAAGATTCGAGGAGCAGCTCTACCTCGGTGTGGTCGTCGACACCGCGGTAGAGGTCGTGTGCTTTCTCGGTTAGGTACATCGCGGCGAGGTCGTCGTCGGCCTCGAGCAGCTCCTCGATGGCGTCGCGCACGAGCTTGGCCTTCTGCTCGAAGGTGCTCACCCGCTTGGACAGAATGAGCAGGACGCGCAGTTTGTGCCGGTCGATGTCATGCTCGAGCTCGCTGAGAACGCGGATGACGGGGTCCCGCACGGACTCGAAGTCAGCCTCGAGCTCCGAGGTGACGGAGGTCAACACCGCCTCGAGGGCGCGGAACTCGTACGGCAGACCGTTAACGCCGCCCTGCACGTGCTTCTGCTTGAGCTTTCCCTGCAGGTCATACATGAAGGCCGACTGCGGGTACGATGTCTTGGAGCCGTACACGTCGAAGAGCAGCACGCGGTCCTTCTTGATCAGGACTTTCAAGTGGAGCAGGTTGAGGAGGATCGCGCTCTGGCGGACGAAGATGTGAGGCAGGTTAGAGGAATCAATCTTTCGCAGGTCGCGGGGCAGCAGACCGTACTATAACCACCCCGTTGTCAGCATCTGTAGGAAGTCCCCTTTTGGGTTGGTGAAGTCGAACCTTTGCGATGAGCTCCGTCTTCTTGAACTCGCCATCGACCAAAATTACCTCGCCGTTCTCGTCCACCTCGGTACATCGCAGCCTGGGCTCCAGCGCGGCCTTCGCTGTCAGCATGCGGCGGCTGTTGAACATGGAGCCGGCCTCGCCGTCGTCGTGGAAGGGGAGGTCATTGGGCTTCAGCGCCTTGGATCCTCCTCGACCTCGCATGCCCCATAGCCTCTCCTTCCACGTCGGGGGCGGCGCCGAGGAGTCGTCGCCGCAGGAGTCTCGTCTCGCACAAGTGGTGCTAAAGAATGCGACGGGCGAGGAGGGTAGATGGGCGAGTTTGCGTCTGCGGCTCGCCCGGGTGATGACGGAGTCGCAGCTGGAGCTGGAGCTAAGAGGCGAGGCTGGGAGTAGCCCGGAACTCCTGCAGTTGGTCGAAACCGGCCTTGTCACCGTCGCGGTCCCTATCCTTGAAAGCCTTCTTGCAAGGCATTGGGGATTTTGAGCCAGCCGGGCTGGGCTGGGCTGAATGGAAGCAGTCGTCGCGGATTCGGCACACTGGGTCCGACTGAAAATCGAAGAGGCCTCTGTTTGCGATCGCAGAAACCGTAGCAGGCTCGTCGATGGAACCGGGGTTCGGATCGCTGGACGCATTGTGACGGTCCAATACTGCACTATCCCCTCTTTCGGAGACGTGTGAAGCTGGGGATGTCGTCCGGGGGTTGAGTTGAATCTTGCGACCTCGGATGACGACGCGAACTCCTCTGTATCTGTATCTGCTGCGACTGACACTTTTTTTTTTTCTTGATGTTTTACCGCGCAGCTGGTTCGAAGCTGGGATCCATGTGCACGGTCCAGGTGACTACACACGTCCTGTTTTTTGACATCATTCCACACTGTCTTCGCACGGTACGGCGGAACCCACTACTGAAATCTCGAGACCCCTCTAATGGTTTGGATGACGATGAAATGTTTTCGTAGGCAACACCATTCGGGCCTCCTTTATTCCCTCACGACTTTTTATCTCTCTTCTTTGTTTTACATCTTCGGTTGTCCAACACGCGTTTTTTCTGGCCCATAAGAGGTCAAAGTCAAGGAGACACAAGATTCTTTTACTTACACCACTGATACATCAGCTTTGGTCTTCTCTGTAATGAACCATCCTTACACCTCGCCTTCTGGTCGGCTAAGCATTTTCGACAGTACTTCCAGATACTTTTCTGAGATGAAAAGGTCGATATAATCACGCCTGGGGATACGGGAGCGAGCTGGGAGGCGTATCCTTTCCCAACGGATCATGCAGTTGACCCCTATCAAAGTTAGAGGCAAGCGTGGCAAAGCCCCTTCGTCCAAGGCACCGACCAAGCAACCGGTGAAGAAACGTACATCACGCCTTTCGAGTCGCTTGTCGGTCAAGCGCAAGTCCCTTCTGGAGCGGCAACTACCTCTTGAAATCATCGAGCGTATCTTTGTCCTCAGCCAGAACCTCAACTTCCCCCGTTGCAGTCCCCTCGTCGGCCGTCTTCTCTCTGGTAGATCTACGCTTGTCAACCTTCTCATAGCTGCATTCCACCCTACGTGGGATTGTTGGTTTGGTGTCAACAGACGTGCGCTCAAGACGGTCTCAAAGCGCGATGCCACAGAAGACTCACGGAGAGTTTGGCGACATGAAGACTTCTCCGAGTGCTTCCCGGGAGATCCAGAGTTCCAGGTATGATAAGATAACGCTGGATGGTCCCAGATCGCTAAATCACTTGTAGTCTTCCGTGCTAGCATCTCCCTGGCTTAGCATGGATATCATGATCGACGCGCGGCAGGTTTGGGCCTGGCGCTTCGCTCGCGACAGGTGGTATTCGCATTCCCACGTCGGTCCAAAAGACGAGGAGACGGACCATACGGGCTCCCTGGACTGCCTTCATGACAGAGTTGGCGGTTTTGGTCACTTTGATTCAAGTGGCTGCTTCGAGTATGATTGGCTCGCGTACGGGCTTAACGGCCCAAAACCCGCGCTCGACTTTTATGTTGATGTACACCCCAAGGCAACTATCCCAGACGGTCTCATTACGGGGCCATGGACACCAGAGCAGCAGAGGCTTCTCTTTTGGCTTCGGAGAGGCGGTGCAAAGATCCAGGCCGAACATCAGACCTGGGAGGCAAGTGATCTGATGCGTCGAAACGATCTTGGGGGTGGTTAGAGTGCTAACACATGGGCAGACGCTGCGGGTTGGCCTTCAGAACGCCGTTACTCACCGGAACCCAGGAAACCTGGACGGACGTCTGGTGCACATGCTACTCCTTCTGGGCGACTTCTTCTCCTCACAAGGGCTCGGGGATAATCTGTCTCTCTGGCCGCTGGATGTCTTGGAGGAGGAACATGCCAAAGTGGCCAGGCTGCTCGAGGCAAGGGGCCGCAGCAAGGCTGGGCCCCTACCCGAGCTCGTCCAACTGGAGAAGCTCATGGTTGACTACCACCGCCGCAAGGTCGATCTCCTCACGTCGAGACGAAGTCGGAACTAACATCTAATGTCGTACCCGATCCTGTGTCGGTCTTCTGCACTATTCAGGAAGTTACTGTGAGCTAGTGAAGGAGGAACTGTACATACTCGAAGGGTGTGGCTTGCTTCTGCAAATATCTCGACGTCGCCAACGCTCATCTAATACATTTTAATGTAATGCGGCGGCCGAGGAACAGGCTGACGAAAGACGCGAGTATGAGGATCCTGTGTGAAGTCGTTCGAGACGACTGTGCTGAGAGTATACTAGGGGCAAGAGCGTCAGCTTCGAGATACCATACACGCAGATCTGCTTAGCATCAAAGCTAGTATGCCGAACTAACTTATCAGAGCGTACGAGAGTCCCATTTCTTTAATAAATTAGTCAAATTGAGGCACTACACCGGACCAAAAAGCACTCTCGAGGCCCTAAATCTTTCCTTGCTATAACCATATTACCTGGGCCGTGAGGAGTCTCGAGTGATGACTTGCACACTTAGTTTCCTCAGATGTGTCTCAGGACATGATTAAGGGCATCCATGACGGTACTTGATCATGGGGGGGAGGCGTCAGCCACCTTACCGAGTGTATAGACTTCACAGCCTGACTCCGTCGGCCAACAGTCAGCCAATCATTCACACGATTCAGTCGTGTTGCCTCCGAATGGTGTAGTTGATTCATCACGTTCGACTGTAATGGGTTTCGAAGATGATCGAAAGGTCCCTCGTTCGATTCTGGGTTCGGAGATGTTCTTTCTTTTTTGTGGTTATGAAGGTGTGTTCTCGCTGGCCCGGTAACCCCCTCCCCTCTGAAGGACATAACGCTGGCGCTCTCGTCTTCCAAAATCATGCGAGTAAACGTTCACAAAACACGCTGCAAAGGGGGGAGGGGTAATTTACAGAACAGCCCAAGCCTCTGTGGCTCGAGAACTGGAGGTTTCGGTAGCGAGGCCACGGCCAGGAGCCATCGCCGCGCGGCTACGAATATATAAGGAAACTTCCTGTCCGTAAACAGTAGAAAGCGTTCGTGGTTCTGGAAGTGATTACTCGGTGATCAAAGCATCTGGATGACCAACAGGGTATATTGGTGTCCAGCTGAGCCGTAATGTCAACAGTCACTACAATACCAGAAGTTTAGTTGATTGCCGTGTGTGGTTTCTCTATCCGCCGCCGGGTATGATGCCAATCAATAAAAACATGTCCCGCTCATGAGGCGCTGCCCTGGCTTAGAGGGGAGCTACAAGTGTGTAGTTTACGTGCTTAGGAGGAGGGGGAACACATCCCAGGCTGAGGCGTTGGGCGTGGGCTCCATTTCGACATACTCCCAGTTAGCAACACAGTCTCCCTAGTATGATCTCGTAGGATGCAAACAACAAGGCATCTTAGGTGGGGGAAGGACATCAAACCCCAGGTAAAGGGCGAGTGGGAACACTATTCGTACACGACGAAGGACGACTTGGTGCCATTTCCCCATTCACAGTGTGTCGTCGAGTGCGATTGACCGCGAGAATCGCAGGTACGAAGATTTGCTGTAGCTCCCACAACGTGACAAATGACAAGGAACAGCACTTGGCGATGCTGTACTCAGGCGGACATGGGGACACTTGACCAGTTCCATGGATAGCAGCAGTTGGCCCTCTATGAGTCCTAGCTGTTGAAGCAACGATAGACTCTCGCGCCCGATGCGACAACAACTACGTACGCGGGGCCGCATCTCGGGATGGCCTGACATCCTCATCCACGCCCAAAACAAGCGTTTCTCGAAAGATCTGACAGACCGGAGAACGTGTACGAGGGAGCGATATACGAAACGGATTTCCTCGCCTAGCCTTCGGATCAACCGAAATCACAAAGCAGAACCGGGGCACTCGCCTACAGTTGTCGTCGGCCTCTACGTTCTACTTGCCACGCACAGGAACCTAAGAGCAAGAGGTATCGTCAAGGCAGATTCTGGCCAAGGACGGTCGGTCGCCCCCCAAAAACATTGCAAACCACTGGCATCCGGAAGTCCCGGCCCCAAGCATCTATCTGGCTGGCGTTGACTGACACATTGGCGACCATGAGCCTCTGCGGCCCCTCGCGGCACGCACTGAAGCACTTCAGACACATCCCCATCTCCTCGAATATTCCCGATACGTCTCGCCGATACGCTGTGTCTCTTCTCCCCCGTAAGGCAGCGGCGAGCCGTATTGGGCAGGCCAGTCTTCTATCGGCGACTTCACCTGCCGGGTGAGTAATTCGGGCAGGATCTTGGCCTTGAGAAGTCAGGCCGAGAGGAGTTTCCTGGGAGAAGGGCCGGCTCGTAGAGATTTCGAGCACGCCACTACCTTCGGCGTCCTAAAATCTGGCATCTGGCATCGCGCCCTCCTCACACGCCAGCGAGAGACTTCCAAAAACCCCCGCCCACATCATAAGAAACCCCAACGGCTTCGCGTGCCAGGTAGGCAGGAAGCGGTGGCCGAAGAAGGCACCAGCTTGGGGCCACCGTCAGGGTCTTACGCCGCAGAGTTGCCTGGCAGCCAAGCAACCTCGTAGATACGCGCGCGCGCGCTCTCTCTCTCCCTCTTCGGCCAACTTCACAACCCAGGCTTCTGGGCCCATCGTGACCTCCGCCAACCTACTGTTCCCCTTCCACGTCTTTTCCGAGGCTAGCGGCCATCTTCCCTGCTTCCCGAGCGTAAGCCTCAAACACTCGTGTAAGGCCTCTCTGACACCAAATTGACAAACATCCCGAACACCACTCGGTGACATTCCTCCAGGCCTGTGAGAGGGCACTGGGCCCCTCCCCCTGTCTCGCTGCCCGAGATGCCCTCGCGGATCAGAATGAATCATCTTCCGTACCCATCTTTTAAACGGCACCAGACCACCGTTTCGCCCGAGTACTTCTCCAAAACCGCGCAGTCTTAACGCTGGGTAACTTATCCCTTACGGCGAAAAGTGCTCGTCGTCGAGGTATTTTCCGTGAAGCAACCGTGGAGACCGTTTACAGACCCTCCCCTCCCCTCCCCTACCCTCCCTAAACCCCCCTTCGTGCGTTGGCCAGTCCAGTCCAAAATGACCTGTTAGCGTACCCAGCAACAGTCATATGACAGACACTTTAGGCTGTCGTACAGTGGACAAGAACTTTTTCCAACCCTACCTACCTTTCCTGGAAAGATCCCAGGAAAGATCCCAGGGGGGTTGTTGAATCCACCGCGCGGAAGCGAGGTAGCTTGTGCGTGGTGGCGGCCGTATGACTCACATTCCAACCATGCGCGCGCCATTATCGCCGACGAACCATCGGCGTTGTTGGGCTCCGTTTTTCAAACGCCCTAGTCAAACGGGAGCATGCATCAGTAAACCGTTTGTATCGTATTGCTGGCCTCATTCGGCACATGCAACGGAAGTGTCCCGTTAGTTAGTAAGCAATAGAAAGGTCCTGGGTGTACGGATACCAGCAACGTGACGTCTCACAACGCACACTTCAACAAGCCGTTTCCAACACAAGTGTCCACAGAAGCGAATTCAGTCCCAAATCTGGTAGATTTTTGATTGATAGGCCAGACAGAGCAACAACTCGTCTCATGGTCAAAAAGCTAGCTATGAATCTCTCGAATATAGCTTCATCGCTTTTTCGGAAGTTGTAGTAACACGTGCTATGTCGTTTCCATCCTTTTGTGGAACTTTTCGATAACCGCGGCCAGTGACTTGCTTCTGCGTGCAGCGAATGAGATGTGTCTCGTTCTGCTCGTTCTGGTCGCCCCTTTCGGATCTCCCTTCGAGCGCCCAATCACACATACCCAAACTCTGATCGCGGGCGGTTCGACTCGAAAAACTCGTCATGTCGTCGGGCTAACAAACGCGAGAAATTCAAACGCAAAATCGACTCTCTTCTTCAGGGGGTGATCGTACAAACAAAACCGCGGCAAACAACCGCCATAACATCAATCCTCTTCGCCGTCCACCTCCCCAAGGCCTAGGTCCTTTGATGCATGCAAGATTACCACGCTTTTCGTGCCGTTCCTCGACGCCATCTAAGCTGTTCTAAGGACTTGATGAACCGCCAGGTGGTATCAAAGCTCCTTCCGTTCCCCGCCACCTCGTATCGAGTTTCGTTTTAACAAAGGAAAATGAGGATAATGCACAAGAAGGTCAATTGCCTTGTGACTTTTGACCGTCGGGGTATATCGGGAAATTTGCGCGAAATGCGCTTAGTTGAGGATACCATCCCACATTCCCGGTCCGCGGTACCCATCAGTAGAGTGAAGGCCCGTTTCGTAGACCGGTGTGGCTTCGTTGGCGCAGCACACGCGCTTGCGAGGAGAGCCCCGCTCATTTGTGGCCTTGTGGTTGCTCCTGGGACGAACTAGAGACTGAGTCCACTGTTTCCCGGAGTAGTTGCCAGACAGCATGTCGCGAACGTTCTCTTGAAGGGAGGTGTCGACAATCGAAACACCACGAGCTCGCTTGCGCGAAGAGATGCCGGTCGGGGTAGCATTGTCAGACCGATAGTTCTGGAGCTCCTGGAGTGCTCGTGCGGCATCGTTCGCGGGGTCGTGAACCATGGCGTCCAGTTCGCATTCTCTCTGAGCCATTGGCGTATCCAACGACATATCACCCAATCTTCCCACCGGGCCGGTGTAAGACTCAGGCGACGACGTTAGAGAGGTCTCTTCGTAGTCTTCAGGAACCGAGGTGATCGTCGGTCTCAAGCTCGCCCTCTCACTACACAGCTTCGCGGACCGGAATCGCGCCTGAATCCCCAAACTAGGGGCCGGCGCGCTAACCAGTGACGAAGCCGATGAGATAGAGGAGGAGCGCGAGGTCTGTGACGAATCGGAAACCATCGATTCGGGAGAAGACGCAGTCGAGATTGAGGCGGCGAGAGAGGATCGGCGAACGGGGAAATACCCCTGGGGTGACGATGCGTTTGGAACGGGCCAGCGGTCCAGGCACTGGGTAGCACTGACGCACGAGGCCTGGGCCATGGCAAGGCCCATCGCACTGCTTTTGCTGGCGAGGTGAGACGCAGCACTCACGGCAGGAGTGCTATATCCGCTTGACTGGGGCGTGAGACGAGGGGTTGGTAGCAGACCGAGGGCGGGAGCCAGCCGACCCGGAGTATATGCAGAGGCCGGGGTAGGCTCCATAATAGTCGGGGTCTGGAACGACCGCGGGGTGGGAGTAAGCTCTGCAGAGTCATAGCCCAACCCGCAAGCGCTGGTTGCAGACCGAACATTCTGAGTAGCCGACAGCATGGTGCGGTAGCGGGGGAATGTGCAAGGAGTTCGGTTGATCTGAGCTGTAGGGATCAGACCTTCAATGTTGTCCAGCTCAGGGTTCAACTTGAGAATGACCATCTTCCAGTTCGAGCTCTGCTGCGCGTACCACTGCGCCGAAGTTCCTGGTGCCGGAGGAGACGGCGGCGTGTACTTCAGGACAATCTCGGTCCATCGCTGGAACACTTCGTCGACAATGTGCAATTTCCAGTCAACCGCCAGGAGAAAAGCAATCTCGTTCTGGTTGATTTCTGCAGTGTTGAGTCCCGAAATCTTACTCCAAGCTCGCGCCGAGTAATTCCGATCTTGAAGATATTTTGAAGCCAAGATCAGTGCGGCAAGGAACATGCGACGGCCACACTGAAGCGCGCGGCACTCATCCTTGTCATCGGGTTGTTCCATGGTAAAATCATGTTTCGGAACGTGGGGCTTGATCAGAATTAGGTAGTACAGAGCGACTTGCAAGGTAGAATAGCTGGTGCGCGAGCGGCGCAGGGTCTCCTGAATGAAGGTTCGCAGCGGCAGCACGGCCTTGCTGCCAAGCTCATTACGGCAGACAGCAGAGGAAAGGGGCCAAATAGCCTCGACGATCTGAGTTGACGAATCTAGAAGCGGTATCGGGTCAGGAAACATCTCAGTTGCGCGTAATCTCCTGTTGTGGCTTACCGACGAGGTTGTCGACGAAGTTGACCTTGCGCTCGGACTGTCGAACCAGAGTCGGAGGTGCTCCGGAGCGAGTGTTACCCGCGCTAGTCCGTCTCGGGTTTTGCCGTAGCTCCTGGGGAATAGCAACAGGGACTTGCTGGGTAGGTTGTTTGGCCCAGGGGCTCGTGAACCTAATGGCAGAATGGCATGAGGCAGGAGGTCGCGACAAACAGTACGAGTCGGTCGAGTCGGAGTCGGAAGCGTTGGCGGGGGAAGTCGAACTAGAAGATTGAGAGGAAACAGCGGACCAAACGGAGCCCGACGAGGTAGAGGTCAGGGATTCGACGGAGGAGCTGTAGGTATCGTTTCGGTAGGTGCTGATGAAAGCCGACGAATCATCGACGCCGAACTTCATCTTGAATGCAGGGTGGGTGGGGGTAGGGTAGGGGAGTTTGGCGGTTGGAAATTCGAAGTAGGATGTACCTCCAGTCGCCGTCAAGCTAAGTCAACCGGGTAAACCGTGAAAAGGTTCGTATGAGCAGATCGTGATACCGTATCGAAAACGCAAACCTCACAGCAGCATATAGTGGCTGATGTCAAGTCCTTAAGAGTCGTAGATAGGGGAGCGGCTTCTAGACGAATATGTCCAAAACCGACTTTACACGAACGATCAAACCGGAAGACGAAACGAGACAGGAGACTGGAGTAGAGTTTGTAATTCGAAGATGCATCGTTGGTTTAATGCATCTAGCCGGGGTGGACTGAGGTTCCTGGTTATGTGGTGAGCTACTGCAAAGCCACCATGCAGTCCAAGCCGATGCGACGACGAGACGGTGTGGTAGTGGTTAAGTGAGTTGTATGGGGGGGGATGATGGACGACGATATGGAGATGGGTGCAGGGGGAAGTCGGAGGCGGAAAGGTGATGGGTTGAGGGGAAGGTGAAGTGAGGTGAGGGTATGCAAGGTGCAGCCAAGTGTGGCTGCGAGGAGAGGTTATATCCAAGCAGGATGGGGTGGTGTGTGACTCTTTTTTCGCCTGTATCTCGAACGTGTTCAGAGGGGCGACTTGGGCTGGCGTGACGAAGTCGGAGGGCCCCTTTGGGTGGCTCAAGTCTTGCTCAAGGCCCAGATTGGGTGTGGACGATGACTCTTTCGGGTTGAGGTGGCGAAGGGGGGTGTACCTGGTTTGTTGCCGCCCAGACAGGTGGCTCCAAGTGGCAGGCAGATATGGGGGAAGGAATAGACCGGAAAGTGCTTGCGGGAGAAGAGTGGTGGCAGCCTAGGGAAGGCCGAGAAGGGGACCCGGGGGGGGGGGCAGGGGTGGCAAGGGTGCGAAAGTGGTCCAGCTGAGTGCGTGATCGCTCTCGGGGGCAAGGAAGAGAGACAAGCCAGGCAGAACTAGCAACAAGATTGCTATTGCTGCGCGCTTCTTGCTTGACTGCCTAGTCTCGCTCGTGTGGTGGATGCTGTGCTGCGCAGAGTGTCTTGTTACTTACCTAGCAGGCAGTGCCGAGTCCCTCCTCGGATGAGAAAGCTCTTGGCGGCTACAGAGGAGTGTGGCGAAGAGAGTGCAGGGTCAGCTGAGTTGACAGAGACACCAGGCTGGAAGATGAGTCGTAATCGTCGTGTGAGTTGTTGTTGTGGCTTTGCCGAGGCAAATGATTAAAAAAGAATGAGTATAAGGGTAAGAGCCGAAATATGGTTGCAGGGTATCGGGATTTTGCAAGACAAGAAGAAATAAGTAACTCTGGGAGATGGGGGTGCGTGGAAACGCTGGTGGGCAGTACAATGTCGATGAGAAAGGGCGGGTTGACTGAATTCAAGTCGGAGTCCGATCTCAAAATATCCCAGCGTGAAAGGAAGTCGAAAGCCTGCTTTGCCTGGCTGCTGGTGATGGTGGAGCTTGAAAACGGGAGTGTAGCCGCAGGCCAAGCCTTTGTTAGTCGCAAGGAACAAGTGAATGCCGCTGCGATGCAAACAAGGGGCCTAGGGATGGCGTGAGGGTTGAACGTGTGGTCGTCGTGTTTGGTGTTGATGGGTTTGTTGCGATGTTGGCGGGATGAGTAACGTGACCGCCCGAGGGAAGGGGGGTAGGCCGAGATGACTCTTTGAGGCGAGAGGGATCCGATGGAATTATGCCACGGGGAGTGGCTGTTGGATGGCGAGAGAGGCGAGGTGTTGCAACAGAACAAACCCCCAAGGTGACAAAGAAATAAGCGGAGGAGTTGGTCTAGAGTCTCGTCCCAGGTGTTCCCGAGATGAGGCACGTCTAGCAGACTTCGGAGAGTCGCTGTCGTACAAATTTAGACCTTGGAATCGAACATGGCGACGGCGATAGTTCGATAGAGCAAGAGGAAAGGGAAGGGGGGAGGACACAAGTGCACGGCAATGTGGGCGCGTCGATAGTTTTGAATGCCTGGAGGAAAGAAACACTCAGAGCAGCTTGACGGTACAGTAGACAGGTACACCACGTTGAACGGCAGGCGAAAAGGTACACGGACAAAAGTATCTCTGTACATTTGGCATTGTCGATTTGGGAAACTGCTGGGGGGGGCCACCAGCACCCACTCCACCTTTCTTCCACTGGACACTGCAGAGTACACGGCAGTATGTACCTACCGCCTTGCTCGGCTTGGCTGAAGGGAAGTAAAGGATGGGATGGGATGGGATGGGAAACTGAGAGGGGAGGGGGAAGAGGTGTGAGGGAGGGATGCTGGAAAGAGGATGCAGCCGGACACCCCAGTGAGTCTCAGCATCCGTCCACTGTCTTTTCTTCGCCTGCAACTTGATTGGTCTGCACTCTGGTGCATTGTGGATCTCCGTCGTCCTCCTTCCCAGGGTACGGGTGAGGGCGACATCGAAACCCAAAAAATAGTCGCGTCTCCACTTTTCCCTTACTCTCAGACTCTCACACGCACTCTCTTTCAGATTCTCAGTGTCCTCCTGCCTCCTCTCGCGCGCAGAATGACTCCTTCCCATGCTTCTCGTCCCTCTTACGGCTGCTGCTGTCGCCATCACTCAAGCTCATCATGTTCATGCTCATGCCCATCGTGGGTCTGCTGCTGCTCATACACTCCTCTCACACACAATTTGCTCTTTGCCTCTTGTCCCTGCCTACTTATCTCTCTTACATTTATATTAATTATATTTATTGTATGTACATCATACACCAAATACTTCGTACGGATGGATACTTCGTACACATCGTATACACATGCCTCGACCCCACCTCTGCTGCCCACCTTGTGTGCCCGTCCAGTGCTGGGTTTCCTTTATCGTGTGCTAATTGCTCGCTCATTCATCAAATGTGCGTCCTACGGCGTACAGATGCCTCATTCGTACCTGTCCTTCCGGGTTCAGTCAGGTGTCGCTGCTTCCATTCCTGCTGTGCCTAAGAGCCTGAGATCGTGCCCAAAATCTCCGACGTTGTCGTTGTCGTCGTCGTCGTCGTCGTCGTTGTCTCCAACCGAATCATATTTCCATTCCGTTCTATGCACCTGGGATCCGGGGGGGGTGGGAAGTCTGTCTGTCTGCCCAGTCTGATGAGTCTTTTCCCAACTTGCATCATCCTCTGCGTCGAGTTTCCACGCTCGCTCCTGCCCAACTTCCTGTCTTTTTTTGGCCATGGCATCTTCCGTGGCCACTTGGCCGCTCTCGTCAAAATTTCCATTCTTATTGGCCGTTTCCACTCGACGCCATTCCATATGAGGCTAGCTTCGCCAAGCCTAAATGACCTGCTCAACCACTCGTGTGCGCCAGCAGTACACCTTTTTGCCGTGGCCCATCCTCTGTAACTTCAGGCAACCTGCACTGCTGAATGGCTGTTTGCTGCTGCCCAGCCCCAAGCCGGCAAGGCAGGAAGGATGCTGCATCTCGAGGGAAGGAACGGTGCCTAGGGAAAGGAAGTGAGAAAAAAGAAGAGTCATCATCCTCTCCCCACCACCTTCCCTTCTGTACCTTGGTCGGGAAAGGGGTGGGGGGCCACGGAATCGCTCTTTTGATGCCAAACATCTGTTCCATCCTATCCAACCATCGTCTTACTGCACCAGCTATTATAGCGCCACTTGTTAAACCATTCTAGCAACCGCCAGGTATCGACACAGATTCAGCAACTGCTCTAGCCAAACCACACCGTGTTTGTTGTGCGAGGTCGAACATGCCATGGCCAAGCCGGTGAAGGGTATCACGAGCCCGGTTGTCGGCATATATCCATTTCCACCGAGACTCCACGCATCGGCGCTTGAAGGGATGGACGTACGACATATCTGGCAGGAATCGACTGACAACAGCTGTTGCCTCGCTCGTGGTCTCGCCACCTGTTGGTCAAGCTTCGCGCTGGAAATTTTCTGCACAACCTTGTGTTCCATCATGCCACCACACCCTCGGGGTTTTGGCGTCAGGAAATCAACCAACCGCGACGCTCCCGATTACCCTAGCTACCTACCTAGAGGTCTACAAGAGATGGCGACACACGCACCCGCCATGCTATTTCTCCTGCGCCAATCACCCCTGCGGCCGAATCTCGATGCTCTACCGTGCCAATTTTACTTGGACTTGACTTCTTGTAACCTTCTACTACGTAATGGCCCCCTTGGGTGTTATCGCTCCTTGAATGTGAACTTGATACCTAGTTGGTGCTCTGTCACCCTCTCTCTCTCCCCGTCTCCCTCGCGCTATTTTAACGCGTCGGCGGTCATGATATCACCCTAATTTCGCTGTTGGACTGGGTTCGTCACCCGGCGGCACTCTCTGCCGAGGTCCCATAGGGTATCCGCAGTTGCATCGATGGGGTCGCCGGACGGGGCCTGGCAATCTCAGAAACCCGTCTCCTGTGCACACCTAACATCGCGTGGCCTAAAAGCCCCTTTTTTTGCTAGCCTGCATACAAGAAGCTCGAGATGCTTACGGCGATTCTCCTATTGCGCGTCTCGGCGCTTCCTTAAACGACAAACGATTGCTCAGCCTCCTCACCCTCTTTGTCAGCCCTTGTCTGAACGTCTCGGAAACAACAGAAAAGTTGCATCCGGTTTGCTTAGCCACACCGTCGCTGTTGTCCAATTGATTTCTACGCATTGTCACTCGGGGTTTCCACACAGCGGCAAGCCTCACGTCGGTTCCTCGCACCACAGCGAGGGTCCGTCGTCGGATCGGTCCTCGCCTGGGGTGCTTCATCATTACCATCATTACCACATCACCATCATTACGCAGCATACGATATCATGCTTAGTGCATATTGCCATACCAACTGACTGCAAAATAGAAGAAGAAAAAGAAAGAAGAAAACACACTTTGATGTAGCGGAAAGGAGTCGATAAATGGGCCATCTCCGGCCTCAACCAGATGGGTCTTTTGGACGCCCAGAGACATTTTAACATGTTACAGGTGGCAGGTCTGGTACACATGTTAAGATCAGAACGCACTGTAAACCCCCCTACGATGCACATCTTCATCTCGCCGAGACGCACTACATACACAATTAATCCAAGCTCCGCGACAATACATCAAAACATGTACCCTGCATCGCGACAGCGCCGTGGTGAAAGCTCGCGGGAGCACAGGGAGTGCTGTGTTTGCCCCGAAGCACCATGCTGACAGACGATATGGGACTAAGAATCAGTGCCAAACTTCCCTTCAGGCGGCTCCTGTGCTCAGGTGAACGGCTCTCATTCGCCTGGCACATACTCTTAGCCTTGTCGAGTGTGATACACCGGATGCGTGTACTGGTTCATCTCGCCCGCCGGACGGTGCTGGGTGCGTCGGCACTCGCAAGACTGACACTGAACTGGTGGAGACGGGCTCACGGGAAACCGACCGCCAGTTTAGACCCTGGCAAGCAGCCGGATCCCTTTTCGATTCGTACTGAGCCTGGAAAGTTTGGCACCACTTACCAAGCAAATGTCGAGCATTCCCCCATGGCAAAAGAGCACAGGGCAGATTTGGCATGCTTCCAAGAGGCCTGTGTTCCCATCCCGATGAATTCTTCAAAGGGCGGGAGTTTCTGGGGGCTGGGGGCTGGGAATGGGAGGCGAAAGGGGGGAGAAGGACGGCCTGCGTGTGCTTGCTTATAAGAAGCTATGCCGTCATCTCTGGCCACTGCCCCCTTGTGCAGTTCGTGCAGGCGTCACTTGGTCTGGCTGCACGCTGCAGGCTGTCTGCAGCTTCACTGGCGTTGCCATGTCACCCACCTTCAGTCTCCTCCATCGCAATCCTTCCCCGCTCTGCCCCGCGGCACACCATCATTGGACACTATCTTTCGTGCAGCAGGCCAACGAAGTCTACGGAGTAGATTGCCATGCGGTGGCAGGGCAGTGACAATCAAGGCGAGATGGAGAGGAGAGGGGCAGACCAACAATGCCGTTAGCCGTCATTGGTCCCTCCCTCTCACCGTTGTCCATCTGAAGTGACATTCGCCCACGGAGGTTAATCCGAGGACGGACTCGTTCGCATACTCATGCGATTCCCACACGTTACCGGTGTAGCGCCTAGGTATGGTGTACACGTACCGGTACTGTGGTGAACATGGACGTCCCTCTTTCAGCGGGCAAGCCTCGCCCATAGCCTCCGCCCTGTTGCCGCTCGCGGCCAATGAACGCCGCTGTACGGATATGGCCGACCGATTTCCGCGATGACTCAACTTGGCCGGCCAGACCCTCAGCCCGTTTCCAGACAGCAATGCTCCATGGGACGGACACGCGCGGGTTGCGGTGCATACGAAGGCTCTGACGGTCCAAGTCTCAGCCGTGGTCACTCGGTGACACGGCAAGGGACTTGGCGAAAGCGCGGAGAGTCGCAAGAAGCCGCAGCCGTGATCTGCCGCGCGGCTGCTGTTCTGTGCGAGTAGGTACACGACTCGCGCAAACGAGCTACGAAAGAAAGTCGGAACCAGTGACGATGGCTCCAAGGCGCGGTGCTAGATATCGGTCGGATTCGCCTGAGTAGCTATTACACAGCAACTTAAAGAAATTTCTGGTGCTACTACGGCCTGGCTGCGACACACCAAAGGCGTCGCCGAGACAATCTCCGGGTTTCTATTGGGACAATCGGCCGGCCCAGACTCACCAGGGGGGCCTCAAGCGCTCCAAAGAGGCATGCTTCGAGAAGATCGCGGATTTCGAGCTGAACACTGAACTGGTAAACTAATACCTACTGCGTATGTCGCATCGGCCGATGATGCTCTTCACGGGAACTACACTCGGTTTCAGCACCGCCCGAGAGCTCAACCGAGCGAGGTGTGCGATACACGCCACCTCTCGCCTCCTCCGTTTAGTATGACTAAGACGCAGCCACTTGGATGCCCTTCCAATACCTTTTGTGACGCTCCGCGGCAAAGACATGGGCATATGAACAAGAGACGCGAATCGTCCCTGCGATGATATCTCGGCAATGTGGCACCATTGAACATTGGCTGCCAAATCAAACAATGGTCATTTGTCAAGGCTTATGTCAACAACAATCACATAGTGTAGTGTACATGGCATTACAATTCGCTCTTGGACCACAATCCGCGACGTGCTGGACTCCATCTCCGTCATCTTTGTTGACCGAGCGAGCCTAGCGGACAGGCTTCAGCCGCCGTTCCGCTAACCAAACTCATTGGGTGGCGCGAGCGAAACCCCTCACTTTGCCTCTCCCTCACGGATAATCTGCCGAGCAGAGCGGTATTCTCGGCGCTTGGGAGGAGGCAATCCCCCCCCCCCCCCCCCCCGAACGAAGCGAGGGTAGGCAGAAGCTGCCCGTCCGCTTGTTCGCTACAAGGGCTCCGGAAGCCTCGGTGATGGAGTAGCCATCGCTGGGGCTGGCGGCATAAACCAGCTAGCGTTCGTCGGTTCGTCGAGACCATCCTTCAGAAGAGCTTGGCGTCGGCGGCGTGAGCGTTGGACCAGACTCTACAGCTGACCGAGAGCTGGAACGTCGAGACATGACAATGGCGCTGCGTGTGACCTTTCAGCTCTCGAGGCCAGGTGTTGGCCGCTACTTACGACTCGGGCGTCCGTCTTCTAAGAATCCCACCCGGCTTCCATTGTCGTTATGCACCGAGGCTCGTGTTCAAAGGATGGGGTTTCGGAGGCCTTTCCGAACGGACCTCCAACTTTTTCGCAATCGTGCTGTGCCCACTCTGCTAGTTGGGCACGTCGATGAGACATGTCTACGGCAGGACATGGGCCGGCCGGATGGCATACAAATCACACCATCAGCAAAAGGGGTCATTCTCGATGACGGATCCCAAATCTATTCCTGCTGACCGCCTTCGCCCACTTGCCATAGTGCCGCAGGCGCACCAAACCCTGGGAGTCCCCAAGTGCAAATCCTGACCCAGGCAGCAGCATGGATTGGAAGTCATCCACGAATGACCCGCCCAAGGCAAATCACCAAGGGAACAGGGTGAAGTTTCATTGGTCCTCTAGTCCGGCGACGTCCTATAGAAACACTCCCGCAGGTCATCACAACCAGGCTACCGGTCCACTAACCTCCCCTCCCCCCCCCCCCCCCCCCCCATCCTGCCTCTCTCCCATTGTTCTGCTCTTCACGCGCAGGCAACTGAAGTGTAGCCTCGCATGAGCTTACGGCGTGAATCCGTGAATCCCATCTCAGATTAGATCTCGCCGGGGGGAGGAATCCCCCGGCTTACTGAGATACTTGGCCTTGAATCTTGGACGTCACAAACCCCTTGGACTGACCAGGTGGGGTAGGTCGTCCACACACGCTGAAGACGAAAGTCCCAAAAGCTTAACCGAGTGGCTGTTGAGGCCCAGCATCGTGACCCGAACATCAGTGTCAAGGCGTGCAGGTAGCAGCGCGCCTACGCAACGAAAGGTCTTCTGGCGGCCTCGGGCAGACATGCGTGGGCGATAACGAGACCGGTACCGGCGATTGATGCCGAGTCGTCAAGGTCTTTTAGTCACCGGTTCGACCACGATTGTCGGCTACTTTATCTGATCACTATCATCATGATAGGTAAATGACTCTTACCGATGCCATTGCGTCCTTATCACCTGCTGGCAGGCGGGGTTTGTGAAAGTCAAAGGGGCAAGGAAACTTGAACGAGCCGAGGACTACGATAGCCACTCTGAACTCTTTTTTATCTGGCTCTGCCCAAACTCGAGTAAGTGAAAACGGAGGGACAGGTGTCAGTCAGTCAGTGTGTAGCCGGTTCCCACTTTGCGCAATCCACGAACCGACCCACGCGACCCCTTTCCGCGCGTGACAGCGTTGGCCCCAGAGCTCATACAAACAACCCATCTTGAACTTTCCAGGGTCGTCCCGCAATTTAGAGTGTTGTATTGGCACCGGTTGGGGAAAGCACTGCCGCAGCGTCAAAAAAGTAAATCGGTCGCGGTATCGCAAAGGTGGCCGGCCGGCCTAGTAATGGGCTTCGGTCCGTCGGAGCGGGCGCACTAGCAGATCATTCTTATTATGGTTATTATTTTTATTCTATTCGTCAGCCTCCTCTATCGTTATAGCGGTGTGGCTGTGTCGGGCTGCGACGATTTGCATGGCCATCTTGGGGTGCCAACGTTATAGAATGACGAACGCAAATGCGGGTGGCTGACAGACATACCGGGCTTGGAACCGGGCAGACTTGGGAGGCTGAACTCCCGGCATTTCACGGCGACATGCCAAGACGTAAGGCTGCTTGGCCACTGGTATGCACCAACTTGGACGACGAGCTCGACCGGCCAAGAAGGAAGGCTGGGTGGCATGCCGGCAGGCATGAGGTAGGCAGTAGGTAGGCCACGAGGCGGATCCACCTCGGGGCGGGCTATGATGGTTGAGAACCCAGATAGATCAAGTTTGAGCGTGTGTGAATCATCGTGATGACGGAAGAGTGGTGTTTGTCTGCCTGGACTTGGCCATGTTGCCAGCCACAACTTGTATGTACTCAGCTGCCTCCCGCTCCCTATGTCGCACGTCACGCGTGTGAGAAGCTTTCCCACTCATCGGCGTGATTACCGATCATCTGGAGGCGAGGACAGATGGAATCAGCAAGGGGGAGTCGGACGCCAGGCACGTTCAGGCTTCGACGACGGCAACATGAATAATCGGGACGAGTTCCCGGCGGAGTCTCGAGACCAGAAGACATCCTTTTTTCCGTTGGATGGCTCATCGACGTGATGACTCCAAGATTCAAGTTCCTGCCTCGCTCGTGTCAGACTGTCACCGGGACATATGATGACTAGGGTTCTATCGACGGGGGCGAGTCTGAGGCCACCGTTGAAGTGTTCGTAGCGAGGACGGCCAGGATCGTAAGATGACGAGGAAGGCGACGGACGGCATGAGTCAGTGCCCGGGTATCGTTGGACCCCACTGCCTCATTTTAAAAGTGGTTTAATGTAAGCTTTTGGCCTGAGGGAGAAATTGACGGCATCGACACCCATAGTCGATGTAGTCAACATCTCTGTCACTTGATCAGCCCGTCCCTGTACAAGCGTCGTAACAGCGGTCACTGTGAACCCCGAGCAGGCCGGCTACACCAGTCTACAAGACCTCTGCTCGGCGAGACGCTCGACATCGACCATGACATGTTCGCCATGGTTGACGCATCATCTCCGGGGCGCGCGTCAGAGGAGGTCCTCCCGCTGCTTTCCGATGATGGGTTCGGCCTCCGGTCACTGCCTCACAGAGCCGTTTGATAACTGATGGCATCTACACACAACGTAAGTACAGTTCGGGCTCTATTTGTCAGGATGAAACGGGTTCGATGGTCAAGAGACAGGAGACCCTCAACACCGAATGACAGTGCCGGGTTCCAAACCCGGCCGACGATAACTCGGCGTCGAGACCTTAGCACCCTGAACGTGAGACGTAGGTCGTAACGAGCAAAGTCACCGTATGCCATTCCGACTTTCCGTTGAATTAGAAATGTACAACCACGTAGGGGAGCTTGCCACGCCACCATGGATTACTAACACGATTCAAATAGATCCGGCACAGAATGTGAATCTCTTCCCATGTTTTCTTCTGTCCAGTGATGTTCTAGTGCCAGGGGTTCATCAAAGTGCTACCCGGGGAGGGACACCAGCCAAGCTATTTCAAATATGCTTCTGCTTATCACTCATTGACAAGGAGAGGGCGTGGTTGGCAATGTCTTCAGCGCATTTTATTTTGGCTAACAAGAACATAGGAAGGGGGGGGCAGGAGGTGATGTCACACCTCCCATCCAAATTTTGTAAGCTACCGCTGAGCGCCAAGAATCCAGAGGACTTGACGAGGCCGTCCCAGGTCATGCCAATGGTCTCGTTATTGCAGGCCATGGACATCGGGCCGCGTTGAAGGTTGTTAGCTGTCGTACATGCCTGGACTCATGTTGTGGAAGAAGTGGCTGCTGTGTTGAAACATACTGCACCGGCATTGCAGTATCTCGCCTGCCATCTCGATGCTGTTAGACCAGACGGCCGTCCGCGACTGTGGTCATTCCATAACGTGGTTCTCAATATGTCACTCTATTTCAAAACGTCAAAACATGTGGTAGATACCCGAGGTAGGTCAATGTGTCATGAGGGCGCGCCGAGTGGTGGCAGCTCTCAAATTGTTTTCATCCTCGAAAACAGTCCCATATATGTCTCTCGAACTCGTCAAGCTCCAAGCGATGGACAGTAGCAGGAAATAGCATACGGTCAATAACGGCAGGGAACCAGAACACGTTGTACGTTGGCTACGATTCTCATAATGCAGAGACCCTCAACTACCAGCGGTCTATTTACATAGTTGGCATGAGTTTTTGCAAAACGTAATGAGACTCAAAGAGCGTGGCTTAATACAGGCCACATGAACTAGAACAACGATACCGGTGGCCCAGTGCTTACTTGCTAAGGCAGTGTCGTTGACATCAAATGAAAACAAGATCGGCATCCTGATGATAGTGGCGCGTATGACAAGTTGTGGCTAGAAGATGACGTGCATGCTTTGGCAAATAGTTAAGCAGCACTATCATGACGCAGACATTGCCGAAAGACTTGAAGCGCCGATATCTGCTACTGTGCGGCATCAGAATAAAGGGGTCAAGCTGTTTTAAGTTGCAATGTATTAAGAATCATCTTCAACAGGGGCACAACATGCGTGTCAATCGAGCCATTGAGCGTGGTGATTCAGTCTTGATTTCCCTGTATAACTACTCTGTACAGATAGCAGAAGGCCTCATTCGAGGCTGTCAAACTTTTCCTCTTTTGCTTGGAGCAGCTCTTATTTCGCTTTTCTGTGCACATGCTTTCCTTGCACATCACACGTCCAAAATTTTGCAATTCCGAGAACCCAAATCAGTGGAAGGACACCGGTAGCGGACGTTCTGCCGAACCGCGGCATAACCCGCTTAAGAGGCCATGTAGGTGCTGGCGTCGATACCCTCCTTGGGGAACTCACTGTCATGATGTTAGGGATGGTCTGGCACAAAAGTCAAGGGGACTACTTACGGAAGAGCGACCTCAAAGCGCTTCTCAATGGACTTAAGAACCTCCTGGTCCTGGTCAGTGCTCACAAAGGAGATGGCAAGACCCTTGGTACCGAAACGACCGGCACGACCGACTCTGTGCAGGTAGGAGTCGGCGTCGGCGGGCAGGTCGTAGTTGATGGCCAGGTTGATGCGCTCAATATCGATACCTCTACCGAAGACATCGGTGGCAACGCAGATGCGCTTGTTGAACTCCTTGAACTCCTTGTAACGGCGGATACGCTCCTCCTGGCTAACGCCGGAGTGGACGGCGATGGAGGGGAAGTTGCACTCTCTCAGCAACTTATCCAGCTCGGTCGCACGCAGAGTGCTCTTGACGAAAATGATGACCTGGTTGAACTGAAGGTCATCCAGGAGCTCGTTGAGCTTGCGGTTCTTCTCGCGCTCCTCGAGCTTGATGTAATACTGCTGAAGACCGTGCAGGGTGAGCTTGGTGTCCTCGTCGACGTAGTGCTCGGTAGGGTTCTGCATAAACTTTCGGCAAATGGGCTTGATCTCGTCGGACAAGGTGGCCGAGAACATCATGACCTGCTTCTGGGTGGGAGTGGCGCGGAAAATCTCCTGTACGTCGCGGCGCATGTCTGATTTCGGGTTAGGAATTGTTGCTGGTGGGAGTGACGCCGTAACTCACCAATCTGATCGAGCATCTTGTCACACTCGTCGAGGACGAAGATGCGGACGCTGCCAAGGCGAAGGACCTTATCGCGAACCAAGGCGTTAAGTCGGCCGGGGGTGCCCACGATGATGTGAGGGCAGGTCTCCTTGTTCTTGATGGTCTCGACATCCTTCTGGATGGGTGTGCCGCCGTAGAAGACGCCAGTCTTGATGTCGGGCATGTACTTGCTGAAGCGGTTGTACTCGTTACGAATCTGGAAGGCGAGCTCACGAGTGTGGCACATAACCAACACGGAAACCTCGCCTTGGACAGGCTCGACTTGTTGAAGGGTGGTCAGGACGAAGACAGCCGTCTTTCCGAGACCGGACTTGGCCTGGCAGATGATGTCTCCACCGAGGAGAGCCTGGGGAATGCAGGTTTGTTGGACTGTTCGATCGCGCCGATGTTAGATAATTGTTCCAAGAGCAGAAGAACGACGTAGAGGGCGTGCAAAGGGCCCGTCCATCTGCGCAAAGAAGCCATTTTGTCGAATCGAGTCGAGTTCCTCCCTCCACAGCAGACACGCCAATCGATCGATCGAAAGTAACAATCGCCGGGGCAGAGCACGAGTCGCGAACAAGCATGGGCGGCGCTATGCGCCCATTTTTGCAGCTCGCGACCGTGATACAAAAGCAGCCGGACCGCTAGGAGGCCAAGCTCTCGTCGCGCAAGTCCGGCTGAAGTGAGCTCGAGAACACGGCAGTGTTCGCGCAGTCGAGGGGCGCCATCACGCTTTCCCCTCAATAACCGCAATGTAATCCACCTGTTACCGGTGGATTCACGAGCAGTGCCCGTACATAGACTTTGGATGTCCAACTTGAACCCCGCCTTCTCGGCACTTTTTCGATAGCGAGTTCGATGGCTTTTGTGTTTTTGCGTGGCTTGCGAGATGGACGGACGCTTGCTGATGGGGGAGGGGATGATGTATGGGTTAGGGTATTATAAACTCAGGACTGACCCTCCGAAGGATGCTCGAAACCGCAATCGCCAATAGCGCGGAGAAGCTCGGGCTTCAAGAGAAAGTCGCGGAAACCGGTCGAGTGGATGCCGACATAGCTGCCCTTCTTGTCGACGTTGTTGCCAGCGGCGGCGGCGTCAGCCTTCTTTCCGTTGGAGGCGGCGGCCGTCTCGTTGGTCTGGAGCTCCTCGTCGGAGTAGTCGATGAGATCCTCCTCAGCAGACATGTTGTCGATGGTTGGGGGTGTCGTTTCTAAAGTGTCGAAGAGAAACCGGCCGCAAGGCTAATGCGCAACAAAGAATAGATCCCAAGACTGTCGATGCGAAGCTTGAGCGATCAGGATACGTCGACGATCAGCGAGTAAGCTGGCCGCGTATTGAAGAAAAGTCGAAGAACAACAATTCAATCGTGGAGGGAAAAAAGCGAAGTCGTGTTCAAAAAGTACACGACAGGCGGGGATTGAAGGAAGATGGCAGTAGTCGCTTGCAGGGTGGGAAGGCGGGATGGGAGGAGGCGCCGTGATTGATGTGGAAGTGGAAGATCCAAGGATGGCTGGCGTAGAACTGGAGGCGAAGGTAAGGCGGGCAGCGCAAGGTCAAAAGCTTTCGCGTGGAAGGCGGCTGAGTCTCCAGGCAACATCATGTGACCAGGACCCGCTTAGTTGAGTCAGTGTCCTCTGAGACCTGTCCGCACTGTGGGTCACGGATGCCGGCGCTAACCTTAATCTCTGTTCTGGAGAAAATAGTACCTGTTTAGACCGGGGACTGCCTTATCCACCACTGCAGAAGTTTGAAAAAACAAAAACCGTTGGCTCTCGTGTCAATACTGACTTCGATGCCTGTCAGTCGATGAAACGGTTCCAACTATAAGGTGGTCAAAATGGCAAAGCCCAAAAGCGAGAGTCTGTCAAATAGACATGCATACACGCGCGTCTCCTACCTGCATCAGGCCGCGGCGTACCTGGCGACTGTGCAGTCACCCACCTCCGACTCAACCACCAACTCATCGCAGCCCGGCCATGCTCCTCACGCCGTCGATCATGAGAGACGCTTGGAGACAAATGAGACAGTTGCCCGACGTTTCGTCTCCGACATTCGAGCCGTCTCGCTCAAGGCTCAGATCCGCCCGAGCCCCTCGCTCAAGCAGATGATGTGCAAGTACTGCGATTCTCTCCTCGTGGAGGGTAAGACGTGCTCTACGACGGTCGAGAACGCGAGCAAGGGCGGCAAGAAGCCCTGGGCCGACGTCATGGTCGCCAAATGCAAGACCTGCGGCAACGTCAAGCGGTTCCCAGTCAGCGCGCCCAGACAAAAGCGGCGACCGTTTCGTGCACAAAAGGCCGTTGAAGGGCAGGATACAACGCCTGCGGTTTCTGAAATGTCGACTGGAGGCGATTGAAGCGGTTGGGTTACAACCGTAGCTATTGCCACCTATTTCCAGTCGAAATCCCACATAATGGCTAACCCTGTACCATACTTGGGGTACTCAACCGCCAGCGGCAGGCCGGAGCCCCTTGTCGCGAGGTCCAGAGTCGAATCTACCAGTCAGCCTCAGACCAGGTGTATTCTCACCCCCTCCCCCTTTTCGAAAAACGAGAGAGCATGGAAATTAACAATGGGCCTAAAGTTCGGCATACAATACGGGGCTCTGGCTTCGAGCAACAGGTTGACGGCTTGTATCCGAAGCAGGTCATGAAGGCCCTTCGCTACCTAAATAGCTGCTTGACAACCGCGCCAAGATTCGTGATCGATGACTGGAGCAAGCCATACCAGTCAAATCAGCACACATGGAGGAGATACTTCTAAGAGCTTGCACTCTCAAAGATGACGGTAATGAACTGTTACATGAGGGAAGTTACAGGTGGCCCATGCAGGGATACCAACCCTCGCAGCTACATGCCAATAGTTTAACAAGGATCCTGAAATGAAACAAATCATAAATTTTCTCTCTTTTGCTATCATATCCCAGTTTTGTCTCTATCAAAACCACAGGTCTTGCACTTAACACACGGCACGGTGAATACCGTCCTCCATTGACCTGACTTCCTTTCCAATCTCCTTGGCTGCGCCCTCTTTCTTCTTGTTTTTCTCATCATCGCCCTTGGCACGCACCCGCCTGCGGCTGTGGTGCTTCTTCAAAGCTTGCAGATCAATCTCGTCATGCTCGATGAGCGTTTCCGTGACCTCGACGATGTCCGTGATCAGGTGTTCGAGCAAGTCAAAGGTCATGGTCTCGCGAACCACCACGCGGAGAATTTCAATCTTCTCCTCGTTGGGCGGAAGCGGGTAGTTGGGAATAATCCAGCCGCGGGCGCGGAGCATGAGTGAGATGGTCTCCTGCTTGATGTGCCGGTACTTGTTCTTAAACTCGTCCGTCAGACCAAAAGAGACGACGGGAAGACCAGCGACGTAATCGGCGGACGTCTCACTCGGACCAGCATTTTCGCCTCCGACAGTGCTAGCTGCCTGCTTGACGATCGACTTGGCGGCATGGCTGGCAGCCTTGTGGGGGGCAGGGTGGTGAATATCGGACATGACAGTGTACCAGCCCGTAGCTTCGAGGCTTTGAGAAAGGAGGCGAGCGTTGGAAAGACAGTTCTCCATGATTGAGCGATAGCCATCGAAGCCTAGGTGGATGAGGTTGTAGTACTGGACAATGACTTGGGCACCCGGGCGGGAAAAGTTTAGGGTGAAGGACTTTTCGGTGCCGCCGAGGTAGTGCAGCTCGAAGATAAGGTCCTCTGGCAGAAAGGACTGGTCACGCCAAATGATCCAGCCGAGGCCGGCGTAGACGAGGCCATACTTGTGGCCAGATACGTTGATCGACTTGACACGAGGAAGCTCGAAGTTCCTGGAATCGTTAACGGAATGAGCGTGACCAGGCTGGCAGAAAATGAGCTTACCACTTGGACCCGCCAACACCAGCATGCGTGAAAGGGGCAATAAAGCCGCCAGACGCAGCGTCGACATGGATGGGGATATCGATGCCCGTCTCTTCCTGATACTTGTCAAGAATCTGAGAGATCTCTTCGACGGGCTCGTAGTGGCCCGTATAAGTGCTGCCGAGGATTACGAAAACGCCAATAGTGTTCTCGTCAACGTTCTCCCTCACCAGGGCGGGGTCGAGACGGTAGTGACTCTTCTTACTGACGGGCAGGATCCGGGCCTCGACATCGAAGTAGCGAGCGAACTTCTCCAAGGCAACCTGCGCATTGGAGCCCATCAGGATGTTGGGCTTCGACGCGTCCTTGCCCTGCTCCTTGCGCTTGATCTGCCATCTCCGCTTCATGGCGAGCCCGCCGAGGTGAATGGCCTCTGACGAGCCGGTGGTTGCGGAGCCAATGGCCTTTTCGCCGGGTTGGACGCCCCAAAGATGCGAGATGATGCTGATACAGCGCTGATGCATATCCATCATGGCAGGGTACTCGTCTGCGTCGGACAAGTTCTTGGACAGGTTCTCCTGCATGAGCTGGGTGGCGTTAGGCTCCATCCAGGTGCCGACGAAACTTGCAAGGCGGGTGTAAGTAGATGTCAAACAACACGAGGATTCCAAGGTGCTTACCTCGCCAGGTTGAGGTTGGGCTTCCCGTCAAGGTCCAGTTCATCCCTGATCATCTGGAAAACGGTGTCTCCCGGGGCGCCTTGTTCGGGAATCTTGTACTTTGGGATGTTTGTTTGGCTGGTGTAGCGACTATCATAGGGTTGGATGTGTGTCGAGGTGGCTTGGCTGAGGGCGCCAGCGTGCCCAGCAGGTGTGATGTGAGCTGCCTGGAGCCGTTGGACGATGTCCTCTGGGTTGACCTGTCAAGATTGTAAGAATCGGGAGTTTGGTGTGTTGAGTGTTGACAGCGTGGGACTCACATGGCTTGAGAGAGGCATGGTGAATGAAAGTTTGATTTGCAAAGACTACCCAAGCAATTGGCACTGGAGAGCGGCTTTCGAACTGGATCCGTATGACTCGAGAATGGGGCAGGCAGGAACGAGACAATGAGAGGAAATGATATTCAAACCAAGGTTGCCAAGACTGGGGAACCGCCAGGTGAGGCTTATATACTCTAGGTAGCTCATGATGACAACAGTTGACATGTGGCGCGGCAGCTAAAGCCAAGATGAGGAATGAATGACGACATATGAGAGGTAAAGCGGAGTGCGGAGGGTTTCCTTTGGTCAAGTCGTTCAGAAACAGCTCCAACTGTAACCAATGCACTCGCTTTAGCCCCAACACGATGGGCGCCACGGGCCGGAGAGGAATCGCGATCGAGAATGACGATTCTAGGCTTCTAGCGCGTCACACTTTCCCGGGTTTCTGCCAAGGCCATGCCCATTGTGGTGCAGCACTTTTTGGTGGGGGAAGACTCGATGCCGACTTTGCCGGTGGAGCTACTCTCTCTTTCTCTCTCTGCGCTGACAAGACAGAGCAGCTGAATGATGAGCCCGAGGGCGATGACTGTACATGCCCGTGTTTCGATTCCCAGCTATGACTTGTCCGAAGCAGGGCTACATGAGCTCTGGCCAGGTGCCGATGTTCAGACGACGGCTCGGCCTTGCCATACATACCGGTAGGTTGATGGTAAGTGACGGCATTGGGGGAGCCGCGATTCTGTGCACTGGAGTCGGGACATGCAACTATAAGCCGGTGGACTCTTTCCGTTTCCCCTCCACTGACGGGCGGGTCCCGTTCCCGTCTTGGCGTACCTACTGTAAGGTACCTGCCTCCAGGCAATGTAACTTTTTATCTCATCTCTGGCGCTAACGTTCCAGTTCCTTCCGCCTCGAACAATAATACACTACTTCAGCTATAAGATAATAGACATACCGTATCCACTCGTTAGATTCGTACACTGCACTGACCATGGGCTGCTGGATAGGGCCTAGCGGGCTGGCAGAAACAGGGATCTAGAAGTGGCAAATGTAGGGGTTAGTCAGCGTCAGCAGCAAGTTTGGTGGAAAGGGTTAGGGTTAGATGGGTGGGTGTGTGGCTAGGCTGGCTGACCGCCTTTTGAAATAGGCCTAGTAGGTGGTCAGTGCAGTGTACGAATCTAACGAGTGGATACGGTAGTTGCCGTAGACAACAGGAGCTATTTTCAGTCCCATCATTAGATAAAATAAGCTCATGATGTCCTAGCTAGAAGATTTGCATCACGGATGTTGAATATTCTCACATCTCTCACGCCGCGCCCCTGTTCCGCAGCTTGTTCTGCTGCGTATCCTCTCTGCCTGACGACTCAAGCGGAATTTCCTCCCCTCCAACCAAAGGCTGCGGCGGTGAGTCCGCCTCCTTCCGGTCGATGCCCAGGACGGCGGCCTTCCTATCACTGCTTAAATGGTGTTCCGAGACGAAAAGGTTCAGCACCGACGCCAAGCCGGCAAACGCGACGTACTGCATTTTTGGATTCAATATATCAGCGCACGCAAACACAAGCGCGACAACGTCTTTTGTTTGGTGACCCACCATGATCCAAACGGTTCTCAGAGCTCTATAGTAAGCCTCCCGCACGGGCAGTTGCTGCTCTTCCGTAAGGAGACCGATGTCCTCGACGTGCGCCGATGCGTTTCCCCCGTCGAACTGGCTGGCCAACTCATGGCCAATCTCGGCAACCAAGCCAGGATTTTCGGCCTTCATCTGATTTTGGAAGACCACTCCACCGACAACAACAGAGGCAGCCGTCAGTATTGACCTCAGAAAGCCCATGGTGGCCACGACGGCAGCTGTGTCACGCACTGTGGTAGCGGCCTGGGCCGCCAGGACGGGCGCTTCTATGTTCAGACCGACACCAACGCCAGTCAGTATCTGGAACACAAAGAGCTTCGTCAGGCTTGTCTCGAACTCGAGGTTGACAAAGAGCCCCGTTCCAAGCGTCAGTAGCACCTGCGCAGCATACATGAGCACCCGGTATCGGCCCGTCCGCTGTATAAAGACGCCGGCGCAGGCCGCCGACAGCGAGCAAGAGACGATCAGGGGGAGCATGTACAGGCCTGAGGTGAGAGCATTTGCGCCAAGAACAGACTGCGAGTACAAAGGCAAGTAGTACGTGATTCCGATGAAGACGAATGAGTTGAAGGCAAAGACGCTATAGGCGGCTGCCTTGGACCAGGTCGAGAGCAGCCGCAGGGGGAGCACGGGGTTGGCGGCGAACTTCCACTCGTTGACGAGGAAGATGCCGATGGCTACGAGGCCAACGACAAGGAGGCAGATGACGGTGGCAGAGGACCAGGGGTAGGTTACATCTCCGAAGTCGAGGGAGAGAAGGACCATGAGAGAACCTCCCATGCACAAAGCGCTGCCAGTCCAGTCGATGGCCTTCAGGCCAGCCCACACCGATGTATCGGGTGATGGCAGATCAAGGAAAAAGAAAAGCACGATAAAGACTAATCCGCCAATAGGTACTTTTGTTTTCAAGTCAGTCAGGCGGTTCAGAAGGGTTTCGGCTACAAATAATTCTTTTGCTCACGATTAATCCAGAAACACCATCTCCAACTATACCAGGCACAAGACAAGTAAGCAAGGTAAACATCTCAAGTTGACAAGCAAAACGATGACTTACTCTAGTCGCGTGGTAAAAATACCACCCAGAATTGGGCCTATTGCACTGCCAATGGCCCAAATAATAGATGTAATGGCAAGGTACAGGCCGCGATCGCGAAGCGAGAACATGTCGCAGATGATGGTATTCACCATGACGCCCATGCCGGAGGCGCCAACACCCTGGATAGCGCGGCCGGCAATCAGAGCATCCATGTGTGGAGCGAGGGCACACAGGAGGCTGCCGACCAGGAAGATGGTCAGGGCCAGCAGGATGATGGGCTTGCGGCCCCATAGGTCCGCAACGGAGCCCCAGACGGGCGTCACGGCCGTGAAGCCGAGGATGAAGGCGGAGCCCACCCAGATGTACCCGGCGACCGACTGGAGAGAGGCCACGATGTTGGGGACGGCCGTGGTCACGATGGTCATGTCCAGCGCGGACAAGGTCGCCGATAAGCAAAGGGATGTCATGGTGAGGGTGATGGTAGTTCCCGAGAGTTTGGGGACCCCGGTGTCGGCACCGCCGCTGCCTGGTGGGAGGTCGGAAAGCCGTCGATGACTTGGACCCGGACCGGCGGCTTCGGTGGCAGATTGTGGTCTGATCTGGCCTTCCTCTGAACGGCAGCACGTTTCGCCTGCAGATTCCGACCACAGACGCGTTTGTGTCCCGAGCTTGTCGCGACCGTCTTCTGCGGGATAGACCGCCGCAAGCGCCGGGGCCATGATCCGATAGGCCTAGTCGGGGACAGGGTCACAAACGATAGAGCAGAACAAAGAGCGGCCAATGAGGGAGCGATGGTGGTGTTTCGTAGGTATTGTGTGTGCGCGTGCGACTATGGAGGGAATATCAGTGATCCAAAAGCAAGAGGAATAGGAGATTGAAGGTCGATTAGTTAATTATTCGACGTTTCTATCCTGCCCTCTCGAGAACTCAAGCAGAGCTGCCACTGCCGTCAGCTCAGTTCTGGCAGCCACTGATTATGGACATGGTACTCCGTAATTGCTGGGCTTACGTCAGCTGGACAGGGACGGACGGCAGACACGTCGCATTGGACGGAATATGTATGCTCAACGCTACGTGCATTTGACTCGCCAAGGGTCCCTTCGCCTCGTCCTGTTGTTTACAAAACTTGAGCGATCAGTGGCAAGCAACTCCCGGATCGGTGACAGGGCCAGACGTGGCCGCCTTTGATGTGCCGATTCCCACGTTTCTTTGGCAGGGAGTGGGAGGCAGCACATCTCAAAGAGGGAACAGCCGCGAATTGTATTATTGCCAGGAGCCAGATCAAGCATCGAGCCACAGAGGCGTCGGATATGAACCAACAGAGTTAGCTTCAGGTATTCCTCGGCCTCGAGCCGTGCTAGAACCGAGAGGTGTGGGCCAAGTTGCCATTGTCCTCCCTCCTCCCTCAGTCACCGTCCTCCCCGACGAACCATTCTTCTCCTCTTGCCTCCTCCACAGCCCCATCGGATATCGCTACCCCGATTTAGGAAGGTCGACAAACGACCGCTGGGCCGGTCCGGTCGCGTCGCTTCAGTGCTTATGTCGTGATAACACGCTAGAGGAGCTGACATCTCCTGCTCCCCTCGAGTCCCGCCCCGAATGACCCCAAGGGCGAACCCACACAAATGGATACGGAAAGTGAAGGTTGAGAGTCCTCGCCTTACACATTATGTTGTTTGTATGTACCATTGGAAACACACATGCTTGCGGATTCTGTGAATCTTGACTCAACTCGAGTTACACACACTCACCGCTGCAAATCTTCTTGGGCCCCAACGGATAGGTAGGGCACAAAAGCCGTCCAAGGGAAGTGGGATAGGTAGTTCTCTCTATCTCTCTCCTGGTCTGGCGGGCTAAGTCTGCCTTGTCACTTTGTCTCGGTAGCCTGCAGACTGCCGACCAGCACCAGCGTCGCCGCCGCCGCCATATTTTTTCGGTTGGTTTAATCCAAAAAGCCCTTGGCACCCGCTGTACCCCCCCAGTCGACCCCCCCCCCCCCGTTGTGGCCTTGGGGCCTTCTTTTGTTCATTTGCTTATCTCGTCGGTCGGTCGCTCTTCAGCCCAGTCGCAATCGGTGCCCCCAAACTCTCACCTTTCAATCTGCTCGGCTGACAGTAGAGCGAAGGAGAGAAGGGTCACCGAGTCCTCACCAGCCGTCATCATGCCGTCCATTTTTCGCAAGCGCGGCGAGCCCGAGGAGATCACGCCCTACCCCGCGCTCGACGACCATGCTGAAGCCACGGGCATCGAGCCGCTGAAGGCTTTGGCTCAGTTCGAGAAGGCGCACAAGCTCGACCCCAACATGCCAATTGACGAGCTCAACGATGTCGATGCAGCCCTCGCCACAGGTAACGCCGAGAAGGGCCTCGAGATCGAGCAGGCCCTTATGGAGGATAACTCGCCCTATCCAGAGGTACGTCGCGAAGGGCTCATCCAAGCATGCCCAACATGCCATGCAGAGAGGAAGGGCAGAAGGAAACACGCAGATGCCAAGTGAGAAAGAAACCCGTCCAGATCGCTGACACGATGCGACGCCGCAACAAAGGTTCGCGCTGTAGTACGCAATTACGACGTCGATCTGCCGGCAAACACGATTCGCGCCTGGGTCATTGGCATGCTGCTCTGCACCGTCGGCTCCGGTGTCAACATGCTCTTCTCACTGCGCAACCCTAGTGTTACCATCACGACCTACGTCGTCCAGCTCATCTCCTACCCCATGGGCTTGGGTTGGGATCTGATCATGCCGGATAAGGAGCAGAATTTGTTTGGCATCAAGTTCAACCTCAAGCCCGGCCGTTTCAACTACAAGGAGCACGTTATCATCGTTGCCATGTCCAATGTAAGTTCGATCCGGTGGGGTTCTACGAGCTCAGGCCAAGATGTCGAGGCCGCGGCGCCAAGGTGGCCCGGTGGTTCAAAGGCGGAACTAATTTTTTTCTAAGGCCGCGTATGGAGGTGGTGTTTTGTATGCGACGGATGTTCTACTTGCCCAGCAGCTCTTCTACAAGCAGCATTTTGGTTGGGCCTTCCAATTGCTTTTCGGCGTCACCACTCTCTGCACCGGATACGGCCTGGCCGGACTGGCACGACGCTTTCTCGTCTGGCCCTCGGCCATGATTTGGCCCTCGAACCTGGTCAACTGTGCGCTGTTCTATACCCTTCACGACCACTCCGGCTCGGACCCGACCAAGACCAACGGATGGAAGATTGGTCGCTACCGCTGGTTCCTCATCGTCAGCAGCGGTGCCTTCATCTGGTACTGGTTCCCTGGGTGGATCTTCCAGGGCCTCTCGTACTTCACCTGGATCTGCTGGATCGCGCCCAAGAACGAGGTTGTCAACAAGGTCTTTGGCGGCCTCTCGGGTTACGGACTCATGCCCATCTCATTCGACTGGACCGTCATCTCTGGCTATCTTACATCCCCACTCATCCCGCCCTTCCACGCCATCGCCAACGTCATTGCTGGCATCATCATCTTCTTCGTCATTGTCTCTTCCGGCATTCATTTCTCCGGCACGTGGTATTCTGATTATTTCCCCGTGCAGAGCTCCGACTCGTTCGACAACACCGGCGCTGTCTACAACGTCAGTCGCATCCTCGATGCCAATCTGCAGTTTAACGAAACTGCCTACAACGACTATTCGCCGCTCTATCTGCCGACGCAGTTTGCTCTCGCCTATGCTCTGTCTTTTGCCGCCGTCACCGCCGTTGTCGTTCACGTCGTTCTGTACCATGGCACGGAGATCTGGGGTCAGTTCAAGCTTGCCCGTCACCAGGAGGACGATGTGCACATGCGTTTGATGAAGAAGTACCGCGATGCTGAGGATTGGTGGTACCTCGGTAGGCAATCCCTGCAAAAAACGTCCCTTTTCTTGGCTAACATGGGCACATAGCGCTCTTCGTCGTCATGGTCGGTATCTCGTTTGGTGTTGTTGCCGGCTGGCCAACCGGATTCCCAGCCTGGGCCTACGTCGTCTGCATCCTGATTCCAATCGTCTGGCTCATCCCCATTGGCATCATCCAGGCCATTACCAACATTCAACTCGGCCTCAACGTTCTGACCGAGTTCATCATTGGTTACATGGTGCCTGGCCGACCCCTTGCCATGATGATGTTCAAGAACTACGGCTACATCTGCATGTCGCAGGCGCTCTATTTCGCCCAGGATCTCAAACTGGGCCACTACATGAAGGTGCCGCCGCGTACCATGTTCGCATCCCAGCTCGTCGCCTCGCTCTGGTCAGCCGTTGTCCAGATTGCCGTCATGAACTGGGCCCTTGGCCACATCCCCGATGTGTGCCAGCCCGACCAGCCCAACAGCTACACCTGCCCCGGCGGGCGAGTTTTCTTCACGGCGTCGATTATTTGGGGTGCCATTGGCCCGGCTCGCATCTTTTCCGGGCAGGCCCTGTACGCATCCCTACAGTGGTTCTGGCTCGTCGGCGCCGTCACCCCGGTCATCACCTGGTTCCTCGCTCGCAAGTGGCCCAAGAGCATTTGGCGCTATGTCAACACGCCGCTCCTCTACGGCGGTTCCGGCTGGTTGCCCCCTGCCAGCGTCTACATCTACCTGTGCTGGGCCCTTGTCGGCACCGTCTTCAACTTCTTCATCAAGCGTCGCTACACTGGCTGGTGGCTGCAGTACAACTACATTACTTCGGCGGCCCTGGACTGCGGACTCATCGTGGCCACGCTCATCATTTTCTTTACGCTGTACCTCACCTCGGCTAGGCCACCTCAGTGGTGGGGCAACGTTGACGTCTTCCAGACTATGGACTGGGAGGGCACCGCCATCAGGACGCATGTGGCATCCGGCGAGACCATCGGGCCCAGCCGTTGGCCATGAGGCTGGCGGAAATTAGAAGGACCAAGGAGCATTTTAATGATGATCAATTTGATAAGGTTATAGGAGTTGGGTGGCTTCTTCAATATGTACGTACCATGGTTTGACGGCCTATTGGTCGTGGGGAGTCTTTGGGTATTTAGCTCTGACGAGAGGCTTGTCTTCACTGCGGATGATACCTCGACGCGAATCCGACTGCAAATTTAATCGCGAGTAACAATCGACGATCGAAGAGGAGCTTTCGTTTGGGTTCCGTCTCCAGAAACCATGCGAGCCTGTGCAAACTCTTGCTAGATGACTGGCGCTTGCCTCAGTAGCTACTCCCCGGCGCTGCTAGTTCAAGTCACGAAGGTGCCTTCCTCGGAGCAGTGTCATACACGCTCCTGCCCGTATTGACCTTATGTACGTGACTGTATTTATGGGCAGGTCCGCAAAGTACCTTTCACTCAGAGATACAGGATCCTTCGTTGGTCGTCATTGATCTTCGCAACTTCGCAGACCCCAGCCTTGTAGTTCTTTTACTCACTCGTTCCATCATCCCATATCTTTCTGATCCAAAGCCCCAAAACCCCCTATATACATCTCCGTGTGCCGTACGATCCTCTTACAGGCGCTTCTCTTGCGTCAACACCCTGCAATTGAAGAAAGCCTCACACCGCCCTCAAGTGCTACCTGAAAGAGGGGGTGGGAGTAATCGCGACAAGAATAATACTGAGAGAGGCAATACGAAAGACGAGAAGATGTTTGACTCATACATCAGTGTGCCGACGCACATTTACGACGACGAGAAAGACCTAGGCGACATAGACGAACTGGCTGAGGACATACGCCACAGCAAAGAATCCCTGAGGAGGCTGGTATCTCGCCAAGCCTCGCGCGCAACACGGGCATCGCGGGCATCAATCGAGTCTCGAGGGCCCCTCTCGTCCAACGAAGACCTCGACCTACATGTTGACCTCCCCCCGGGAATACTGGCGGACGAATCGGCTGCCTCGTCGCGACCACCTGGGCATCCATCCGGCAAGGCGACTCGGAAGAAGAAACGTAGCTCAACGACCCCCCGGTCTGAACTCAAGGCGGAACGTGATGCCGGAGTTCAACCGGCGAAGCGGAGGCGAGGCTTCCGTGCAGCAGTTCGACGATTCTTCGGCCTGGGCGATAAACCCGAGGCTCTTACCGACGCGCCGTACGGAAAACCTGAGATTCGCGTACCTCGAAAACGCGACCATCGGGACAGGGGAAAGAAACGTGACCATCGGGACAATGGCCTGCGGAAATCCACCAAGAAGAAAGCCGCGCCAGAGCGGAGTACTGATCATGCCGAAACTGAGTCGTCTTCCTCAAAGGAGCCCGCGCTTCCCCCTGGCACCGATTTCCCCCAAAAATGATACTGCTACTTGATGGTGTCATGATTGGCCTTCATAAGGAAATTCGCAGTGGGGTAGGCTTTCTTAATCCCCATCCCTTTATGGCATGTTTGCTGACCGTCTTCAATAGCGATCAATGTGACTGGAGTGGAGGGGGTAAGAGTGAATCGGCCTAGGAATTGAGACGGCTTGATACTCTTACGAAGTACCTATGGGTCCACGTGGCGTGGCAGGGCAAAGCCGGCTTGACTTGTTCGTAAAATCCTGCACTCAAGAGCATTCTAGAGGAGGCGTTGACAGGCGTACAAGGTCCTCAGTCATTTTCAGCAGCTCAGGTTTGAGAAGGGCTGGTCCAGCAACAGCATCGGTTGAATGACCTCTCTTGATACACCTTACTCGAATCCTAATACAGATCCTCATTCCATTCCTACTTATTGCTATGGGACGCTATGCGATTAAAATTCATGCTTGCTCAACTTCCGCCACACTCGCCAAATGATTGTTCGCATCCATGTAGTGCTGAAAACCACGGAAATATGTCGCCAATGAGAAGGTCTCGCATTGCGAGACACGCGCCGCCGACGTTCCCAAAGCCGAGATCACACCCATAGTGAGGCTGCGTCTCCGCCTCCATGACAAAGACTACGGGAGGCCTCGGTCGCCGATTGCAATTTCGATATTCGAAGTGAAAGATGCCGAAGACTCCCTTCCATGACTGATCAAGACACCATCCTAACCGCGGCGGCTCCAGGCCCAGTGGAGACCGGAAGCTTCTGTATAAAGATTTTGCCCCTTTCGAACCATTGCCGGTCATCCTACTGACTCGTTGGGGGCGTCCCTCATCTATCAAGGGAACGAGGACGTCTGACCTGAGCCGCCGAACGTCATCCCAGGAAAGGGGCCCAGGTCAGTCCAGTCCCAGCCAGCTGGCCAGGAGGTTTCACCTCTCACCTCTGCAGTCTCCCAGATCCAATGCCCATAAGGATCTCATTGTTTGGACTGACGCAAAAGTTCCGCAAGACAATGGGGGGGGGGGTATCTGAGTCGTCCCAGTCAAGACTTGCCAGCTCCCTTGCTCAACAAATACCAGCGATGGCATAATAGCACGTGTCTTACTTTTTATTTTCCAAATCTTTCCAAAGCGGGTACGATCGTATGACAACATAGCAGTCGCAAAAATGAACTGTCAAAGCGGGAAGGGGCAAGAAGAAAAAGGACTAAGAAAGGGGGGAAAAGCAACAATGAAAGGAGAGATGCCGTTCTTCGCCTCTGCATCGCTCTCGGCACCCCCTTTGGTCTCCCCTTGGGGTGAGAAAAGTAACACAAAAAAAGGCACTGAGACAGGGTTGAGTCAGTTATGGGCAAATGGAAAAAAAAAAAAAAAAGTCTAGGACAATCTCGCAATCTTTGACTCTTTTCGGGGGCAAGCATAATGATAAGGTCTGAGAGTGCTGTCCTTTTTTCTTCGTATAAAGCCGAGGGCGAAGAAGCACAAGAAGAAAAAAAAAGTTGAGTAAAGGGTAGGCTCCCAAAGCGAAGCTCCTCTGACTCTGCCTTCACACCCACACCCACATACGTATACTTGTTCGCCCGTGTCATTTCGGGGAAGGGGAAAGAAAGCGTGCCATCGTCGGAAGAGAGAGAAGTCTGCGAAGGGAAGAAAAAAAAAACCAAGAAATTCTAACCACTTCAGACCATGTCATTCAGAAGAAGACCCGGCAACAACACAAGACACTTTGACGCGGTTTCTAGTCACGGGCCAGCTTATCTACCGCCGCGACCGCGCTGAAAAAGGGGGAGCCCATCTTGCTGCCCTCGCCCCCCCCCCCCCCCCCCGGGGAGCAATAACAAGAAAGCGAAACAAAACCTACATCGCCATCACCAGACTACTGCGGTTGTTGTACCGACGATCGGAATCGAAAAACCATAAACCCACCCCCAGGAGGAGTCGCCAGACGGCCAACCTGCCACACAACCGTCCCGGCGTCCGCCCCTAACCCGGAGGTCGGGGCACAATGGGCCGAAGCGGCTACGACACGACGGGCCTGGGGGGCTTCGTACGGCGTAACCCGCGCCCTGCCGGCTGCAGTAAGGCCGAGGAAGGGGGCCAGAAGGGCGGGACGAGCGCCGTGGTCGGACAGGAGCGGACGTTGCAGACGCAGAAGTCTCACGCGGCGGCGGCGGGATCGGCCTCAGCTTCGGTCAAGAACAGGGGTGGAGGTGCGGCACCGCCGAAGAAGTGAACGGCGGGAGCCCCGGGCCTGTCTGGGAACTGGTCTGTAAGTGCATTCTCGATCGGTAAGGTATGTTTCGTTGCCTGTGAGGGCCGGAGGGAAAAGCCGGAACACGAGTGCGCAGCAGCCGGGCTGACCGTTCGCAGCGGTAGACGGTACCGGTCGAATGGGCCCCTTCCAAGTGAGGAGAGCGCCCGAGATGTGGCGCCTTGGTGTGGGGGGGTTTTTTTTCTTTCTTTCTTTCTGGGAGAGAACCGAACGAATTGTGTGAGCTGACGATGTGCTGGATAGGCCACTGCGAGCGAATCAACGTTCTGCCGGTCGTAACGAAGAAAGGGTGGGGGGGCTTGGTTCGAGCCTTTAGCTCAGCGATGGTGCCAGTGTCCCTTTGGTCAGCCCGCCTGTTCAGGTACACGATATAACCGATGTGTTGGACAACCCGGGCCGAAGACCTCGCGGCGCCAGTTAGGTCCTTCTGGATCCATATAAGGGATTTGAGGTCGCGGTTTGGCGGGTCTCTACACGGCGAAGAGGAGCACCAGCATGTACACACCCCGCCGAATCGTCACAAGAACGGTCGGCAAGCGGAAATGGGGTCGGAGAAGATGCCATCGGCACAAGCCGTGTTGAGGCACGTGGGTCCTGATCATAATAATCAAATAGAATAAAAAGTCTATACAAAGTCTCTTTACATACAAAATCGCTACGTGTCGACCTCAAAGGTACGGACGCTCGGTCGGAAAACGGGGGTATCGCACTAGGTAAGAGGAAAAAACGCAAAATAAAATATCATGGCATCATCCAGCCCCGGATCGTCCTCAGCTGTACTGGGGCGGGTGCTGCGGGGGCGCGGTGTTGGAAGGCGGCTGCGGCAGGTAGTATTCCGCCGCGGCGCCGGCCTGCCCCGTTGCCGGAGCCGGGGCTGGAGCTGGAGCAGTGGTCGAGCCGGACGCCGCCGAAGGGGCGCTCGGCGGCACAGGTGACTGCGAGCGGTAGGGCGCGTAGCCCATGGGCTCGTACTTGCTTTCCGAGGGGTTGCTGTTGGTGTTGCCTGCTGCGGCGCCGGCGTACCAGGAGTCCCTGTTGCTGCCGTCGTCGGCCCTGCCCTCTTCAATCTTGGCGTAGACGCCCCCGCGGGCACCGGACTCATTCTTTCCGGACTTGCTCTTCCTGTGGGCGGCGAATTTCTTGTAGAGGAAAACGGGTACCCAGAGACCCGTCGAAACGAGGAGGGCATGACCGACGACGTGGCCGAAACGGAATTTCTGGCCTTGCTTTTTGCGTTTGAGCTCTGGGTGGCATGTTAGTTGGTCGTGCTGGGTACCCACCTTGGCAGAACCATCGCGGCAGATGCCAGAGGCTAACAAACAAGGGAAACTCACCCTGAACCAAGTAGTATACGAAAGCAATGAGGAACAGAATGAACCAGACAATCAGGACGATGATGAGTACCCGGGCCCAGACGGGGAGCGTGCCGAGGCCGCCTCCACCACCGCTTCCACCACCGCCGGCGACAATGTGACCGCCCTTGGACTTGTTTTTGCTTGTTTTGGATTTTGATTTTGATTTTGAGGATTTGCCGCTACTGCTGCTACCCCGGCCGCCGCCGCCGCCTTTAGGGACGCGGGATTCGAGGATGAAGTCCATCAATTGTTATGCGCGGGTGTGTAAGGGTTGAAGGAGGCAATGGGTAGTTTAGTGATCAACGGGGTTCTTGAAATGAAACTGCGATGGGTTTAAATCGTTGTTACTCCAGAGCACCAGATGAGAGATATATGAGATGGTGGATCGAGCAGGTCTCCAGGGTCGAGGAGGGGGAAGGCAGGCTGCCAAGTGCTTAAGTATCAAAAGAACGATGGGCCGGTAGGTAAGACGGCGTTCTGCTAGGGTAGTCTCTTGCAGGCCTGACGAGAGACACCCAGAGGGCCCAGTTCGTCGACCTTGACCCGTTGGTTTCTTTTCGTCGGCAGCCAGAGAAAGGCATCAGGGGCGGGAGCAAAACTGCATACTGACTTCACTTGCGCAAATCAGCCCTTCAAAAAAGGTGAGAAATCGCCCCGGATGCAGCTTGGCGACACAAGGCACCACGCCAAGAACGCTGGGGGGACGAGCTCATCAGTTCCTATTCCGGTAGGATGAGGTAGACAAAGTGCTCACCTAGAGAGCACAGAATAGGCTGAAGGATCCTGCGGGCTGATGATGGGGTCAGAGAAATGGTCGAGGACCCTGTAGGGTTGTCTTGGCATACCTCAGCCATCTAAGATGTTATTCGTCCGTTTGCGCCGCAGCAGAGGGGATAGCAATCCTACTCCTAGTCCGAGATATTATGAGATGTCGAAGAAGGGGGGACCGTTGGAGAGATGGGCCACATTGGTTCGGGGGAAGAGTGTCGTGTTGTAAGTTTACCGCCTTCCATATTTCCGTTTTCTCAGACTTGGCGCTGTTGACGTTGTGAAGAAGGAAAAATCGAAGAACATCATGCATAGATGCGGCGCTAATTGCTCCTCAAGGATTGAAGCTGGGGTGATGTTGCAGCTGGCTGGGCAGTGCTTGTTAGTGCATGTTGGTGAGGATGATGGGCCCTGTGATGACCCAGTGGGGCTTCTCTAGGCAGCTTCGGACCTGGTCCCAGCAGACAGGTTCCCCGCTATGCAGGCCTGCTGCCTCCCAGAAGCTTAATTTTTCCTCTGCTTGATTGATTGTCCAAACAGTATCTTTGTTATTCGACAACTACCTATTTCCACTTCCAGGCAGCCATAATCTTCATCCTCGGCACCGGAGTGCTCGACAGAGCGGTGTCCATCGCGATTCGGACTTTGCAACTTCTTCGGGCTTCTGGGCAGGATGTGGCCGGCTGTTTGCTCGCCCCACGAACGCTGACCGACGACGATCCAGGCACTTTGCCATCCACTCAGAGTATCGAAGAGGGAAGGTGAAGGCGATGTGATCATTGCGACCGGCAGTGTTACTGTCAGCCCTCTTCTGCTCGATGCCGTCATCACCCTCATTTCTGGCCCAAGACATGTTCCGTCGAGCTTCCCTTTCGACAGACGTAGCTTGGCAGACATCAAGCTCGCCATCGACTGCACACCCTCCTGGAATCGGTGACAGGAAACAGGCACTGCGACAAGGACCCTGCATTACGTCCGGTGCACACCCGTCCCCGTGCAGCCTGGTTCAACGTCGCGCTCAACATTGAGATGGAACCATGTTACGGCGGTACCAATTTCGACCTCGCATGCTTTACCGGTCAGCGATGCTGCGCGGTTGGAACTGTGGCAGTGCTGCTTCTTGGCGAGGCATTCACCTCCAGCGTTGGTCTTAGACGCCGGTAAGCGTCGGCGTTTCCGATGAAATTGTTCCAGATCCACCGCCTCGACCTGTCTGTCTCCATGCAATGGTATTTTCGTCTGGTTCTTGCCACGTGCGGCGTGTCAACACGATTGAAATTTGCTAACTAAGTTTGGTTGTGGTGCTGGATAGCCCAGAGATGACGGAAACGGTTTCCATCAAACGCAGCATGCCCTCGTCTATCCGTGAGCTCGTCTCAATTGAGGCTCAACGGGTCGATTCGGGATCCTTGTTGAACAAAAGTCACAATGGAGGCAGCGAACAAAAGTAACCCAAGAAGACATGGATGGCCGGCAGACAAATGCAACCACGCTCCCCGCAGGGCCATGCTTGACCTGTTGGCTTTCTGAAATACATCACCTTCGGCTCGTTTGTTTCAAATCGTTGTCATAAAGACACTATGATAGAGGGCGCCGATTCTCATGGGCACATTCAGGCTTGTGACTGACGCAAACATAGAGTTGTGTACGATATTATCCTGGAGTCCAGTACTTGTTCGAGATTATCGAGATATACCGGGAGTACGGGCCTGTCGTGGAGGGTCGAAGCCCTTCATACCGTAGCTGTATACCGAGCCCAATCGACCTCGGAAGAGTTTCACGCTCAGCACGCAGTAGATTGCTGAACTCTTCTGAAAATATGCTGATGATTGATCAAGCTGGCAGCCGGCAAGCTTTCGTAGGCTCGGTGTCAATCTACTGGGCAGGCGCGCGGAAGAAAGCTCATAAACAGCCATCAATGCGTACGCCTTGCTCGGATGAAGCTCCAGTGCGGCATATAGCCTGCATCGGCCAGTAAGCTTACAAGACTTGCAGTCGAGGACGATACTCTTGGGAAGCATATCATTGACAATATTCTCACGAGCACCTCCCCAGGCCTGATGATCAGCACATGATATGAACCCTCAAGCTGGCCAAAACATTCCTCGACACGTTCTCGGACCGTCTCGGGATGATGCCCACGCAGGCGGAGCTGTGTCCCATGTTCACGAGACTGCTTCAATCATGGGTTGGAGCGGTATCGTGGACAGCAGCGGCAATGTTGTTTAATGGCATGGGGATGTTGGGGTATCAAAATTTTCGAGACGTCAGTCAGACTGTGAGATGGCGGCGGATTGCTTCATCTCCATCCTATACAAGGCGTATTCCGGACAACGGGGTTTGTTCTGTTGTCTAAGGCTCGCGTGGCTAATGACATTTAATAATCCAACATCATCCCACCTCGCCTTTGACAATCTTGATGATGCGGCTGACGGACTGCGGGCGTCCCATTTGTGATTCGTCCCGTTGGTGGTGGCAGACCCAAGTTGGGCTGTACTGGCTTTGTTCATAGTCTACTATACGCAGTAGAGTTTTGGCGTCGGTTGGGTAGGACAAAGGTCTTGGCTGGCTGCTCACCTTCTCCGGCGTCCGGACCTGGAAGTGGTCCGAAATGCTGACGGTACATCCCCCCCAATCTGATGTGAGGTGAGACGACACAGCAGCAGCGAGTCAATCGGATGTCACCAAATTGGAATCCCTCATCAGCCAAAAAAAAAAAAAAACGAATGCAAAGTTCGGATGATTTCTAGTGGGCTATTCAAAGAAAATGAGGATCGAAGCACGACTCGGCTTATTCAAGCCTTGTCGTCCAATGGAAAGGCCAAGTATACCTACTATGCAGGTAGACTCCGAAGGCCCGGTCCCGCGTAAGATATTGGAGCGGGCGGGGCGGACGGACGGCGTTGGGCGTCGTCCGTCCGATGTTAGTGTCACCAATACAGTGCTCTGAGTGGCCGGGCATTGGCTTTTAGTGTACCCCAGTGGACTGCCCGTGGTGGGGCCTCCCCTCGGCGCGAGCCCCTGGGCCTGAAACAATCGGACTGGACATCGCATTTCAAGGAACAAGGGGACTTGATTTGGGAAGAGCACGTTTCTGCAAGTGACGGCTATGACAGCGGAGCTTGGACGTTCCACGTAGCCTATTTCGTTTCTTGTTGCACTTGTTCCCTGGCTGAGTATACCTTTACACATTTGCCTCCTTGTTGTCTCTCGGACGATTTCTTTACCCTTTCACTCGCATTTCTTTCTCTCTCTCTCTCTCTCTCTCTCTCTTCCTCATCTACTGCTATCTTGCTTGCGGATGCTGTCGTGGTAGCTGTACTTTTCTTTTCTCCTTCTCCAATATCTCTTATCATCCCACCCCACGTTCATTTTCAAGATCTATTATTATACCACAACTATTATCCCCGCGCCTCACATTTGTGGTTCCCCATCTGGACCTTCCTCGCGGACCGACCTTTCTTCTCTCTCCATAAACCACTCGATACCCCAGCGCAAGTCCGCAACCATGGCAGCAGCAGTGGCGGCGCCGGCCTCGCCGGCAGTCGACCCCTCGACGCGCAAACGCGTCCTCAGAGTCATCGCTATCTCCCTCCTCCTTGACCTGGTATAGTTTGACCTCTCCGCCACCCGCCCAGCGCCTCATGGCTTCAACACTGACAATGCTCTTCGCCAGATATCCTTCACCTTCATCCTCCCCCTGTTCCCGAAGCTCCTCGAGTTCTACCGTGATCGCGAAGTCGGCCCCGCCATTGCCGATGCGACCGGCCCCGCGACCCTCCTGCAGTCCGTCTTCTCGGGCCTGAACCGCTACAAGGCCGCCTTCGCCCGCCCCATTGACTCGCGCTACGACATCGTCCTCCTCGGCGGCGCCCTCGGCTCTCTCTTCAGCTTGCTGCAGGCCGTCGCCTCCCCGCTTATCGGCCACCTCTCGGACCGCCACGGCCGCCGCACTGCCCTGCTGGCCTCCATGTGTGGCAACATTCTCTCCGTGCTCCTGTGGGTAGTTGCCGTCGACTTCCGCACCTTTGTCGCCTCGCGCGTTGTCGGCGGCCTGTCCGAGGGCAACGTTCAACTTGCGACGGCCATGGCGACCGATATCTCGGACGAGCAGAGTAGGGGATCGACCATGGCCCTCATCGGCGCGTGCTTCTCCATCGCCTTCACCTTTGGCCCCGGCCTGGGCGCCTGGCTGAGCACAATCACCACCGTCAAGGAGAACCCCTTCGCCACCGCTGCCGGCTTCAGCCTGTTCCTCATCCTGACCGAGACCATCTACCTGTACTTCTGCCTTCCTGAGACCCTCCCCGCGTTGACCGGCAAGGGCCGCGCCGCCACCGCCGCCTCCAAGGAGGAGGAGAAGAAGAAGCCGACAACAGCTTCGACCCCGCTGCTGCGAACCAACTCCCACTTCCTTCTCAACGCTGTCCACTTCGTCTTCCTGCTCTTCTTCTCCGGCATGGAGTCCTCGCTGTCCTTCATGACCTACGAGCTCTTCGCCTTCGGCTCGGCCAAAAACGGCCGCCTCCTCGGCTTCGTTGGCCTCGTCGCCTCGATCCTGCAGGGCGGCGTCACACGCCGCCTCCCGCCCCTGCTCTCCGTGCGCGTCGGCGTCGTGGCGTGCCTAATGTCCTTCGTCCTCCTGGGCCGCATCACAACCACCTCGGGCCTGTACGCCGCGGCGACGTGCCTGGCCATCACCTCGGCGACCGTTGTCACGGGCCTGAACGCGCTCAGCAGCTTCGAGGCCGCCGAGGGCGAGCGTGGCGGCAAGCTCGGCATCCTCCGCAGCTGGGGCCAGCTCGGTCGTGGACTGGGGCCTATCCTCTTCACCAGCGTCTACTGGTGGGCCGGCCGCGAGGTCGCCTACACCATGGGCGCCACGGGTATGGCTGTCGTGGCCGCCGCGGTGTTCGCCGGCCTGAAGTCGCCGCCCGCCTCGTTAAAGAAGAAGGTTCCCACCGAAAAGAAGGCCGCGTAAAAGAGGTGTGTGACTTGTACAGGGAGAGGGTTTGGTTGTAAAATACAATGTTGGAGAGGCGGTTCCTTGTGTATCGATAACTCCATATACTGTACATGTACTCGGTGGAAGGAACGCATATACTCAGGAGTATGGTGCAGGATGATGTATTACACTCCTAGAGTTTTGCATGGCATTACTGTTTACATTGACTCGAGATGTGCCTTGTGTGACCGCCATCCACCGCCTGTTTCGATATGTTCTCGACCATAACCATTGACCTATACTAGTCTTCCATGGTCCACCCGTAAGTAAGTCTCTTGCATTGTTACGCCTTGGCTAGAAAGAACCAACACAAATGTGTATTTCTATTCACTTGCCCTGAACGTGATAGCAGATTGGTGGAGTGGAACTGGGTCTCTGAGTATAACTCCTGGCGCTCTCATGGCAGAGCATCATCCCATGCATGGACATGCTAGTTTGCAGCTAGGTAGTTTCGGACACCAGAGATTACTCTGCCTTTTCTCAACCACGTCGACAGTGCTTGCCTGGCTTGGCCTGATAAAAGGCGTATATAAACACCCTTTATGTCTTGTTGCGGAGTTTGCCTAGGTCCAGGCTTGCAACGCTTGTTCCTAGCTGGTTGGAGAGCTGGTATATGTAGGAGTGGTGTTAGGGGGGATGATTGTCGGCCAGCGAACCAGATACGCCGCCCGCATCATACTCACCTGCTCCTGCCCACCCAACCTCACATCTTCCATTCCGTCTTAACACAGTCTTGCCGTCCCTCCCGTCCAACAAACAAAGCCAGCAGATCACATGGTCTAACGGTTCAGCAGCCGGCGTGGAGCAATAGTAGCTTATTGGCCTCCTATTCTGGGTTCAGCCAAAGGTTGCGGGTGCAAGTCCCGTCGTCGGTATACTTTTTTTTCTTCTTCTTTCTTCCTTTCCTTTATTTTCTTCTTCTTATTTTCACTCCCTTTCTTTTGTTCCAGCCATCTTGGTTCTAATATTTGTTTGGAGTACAACAAAGCCCTTCAACATGACTGTCTTTAGGGGGCTCTGAGGCGGACTGGTTTCTTGTTGCTCTCGGTCCAACAGGGCAGGAGTAAGGCAGAAGGAGGGATGGGCAAACGGCAACCGAGATGCAGGTACCCGAGCACCTGCCTTGGCTTGGTTTAACAGAAATGCCACAGCAAACTATGCCAGCTTCTGGGTCTCTTCCCTAGTACGGTTGTCCCCACGTCGTCTTTTCCACTGGTCAAATTTGTTTGCCAGAAGGTGACGCCATCACTACCTTCAACAGTGACGACGAGCCTCTTGCTGGCCGTATACTTCACCTGCCATCACAGTTCAAACCCCCGAGGGTGTTTCGCAAGAAGCCAAGTAGTACGTTGACGGTCACAAGACTGGCAAATATTGATGGATCATCTACTAACATCAATGAGTCTAGTTTACGAAGGAATGCTCGGGAGGCGGAAGATATGTCCCGTTTGTAGTACCTTGCACCCGGCACCCGAGCGAAAGCTATCAAAACGACCAGCTACCCGGGGTTCTTGCTTCTTGCTTAGGGCTAGGCATCGTGCCCGTCATTGCCAGCCGCAGATTTCTTTTTCAGTGTGAAAGCCTTCCTCGACCTCACAGCACCACTTCCTTCAAGTGGGCAAGGATGAGGGGTTTGACACTATCCCTCCGGCTCTTGTCTCTGGGAAAAGCTGTGGACAGCCAGTTCGTCCTGTCCTTTGGTTTTGATCTACTCTCGCCGCCCTGTCGCACACGCTTTACAAGTCATGCCGTCTGGCAGAAGCATCTGGGATTGCACCACAAGTTACCGACTGACATCTGCCTATCTGACTCTATACCATCACCGTGAACGTTCGGGTGACACTGAACCTCCGTAATGGAAGCGAAGGTATTGCAGTGACTCCCGTAACACCAGCTCGGTGTACTCGTCCCACCTCATCCCCCCCCGGATCGCGGTCACAGCCATCGCGCTCTGGGTTATGTTGATGCAAATGCTATCGACAGAAGGGCTACCTCCTACTACGAAACTTTCTAATTGAGTGGATCGAGCATAACTCAACCTCGTCCCATGGTTCAACTCCCCTACTTCCCTTAGGGTTTCTGTGTTTTGCATCTTGTGCCCGCAACGAGAGTCGGGGCGGAAGAGAAGGGAGTCTTCTGAGCTGCCATTGGAACTTGGATACCAGACAAAGGGTCGCTGAAGGAGCGGGGATCAAAAGCACGACGACTGCAGTCCCAGAGCTAGAGGAGGCCATTCAACCTGTGTCAGTTCTTCCACAACATGGCATCCTGTAACGTTCAGGTGTCGCCGCAATTTGATACAACCTGCGGCCGTTCCGCCCTTCTCGGAGGAGGCCAGGCACAACCGGCATCCCGTTACCCGACGTCATGGAAATAGCTTCAAGCCAATGAGAGCCGAGCACCAAACTCTATGTTATAAGATAAAGGTACCTAGGCGCGGGCGTTTTGGGTTGTCCGTTGAATATCTCCTGACCAAACTCTCACGGATATTGAATCCTTCGTCGACGATATACGGCGGCAATATCACATAATGGCTTCGCCAAACAGAAAGGCACAAAGCTTGCTGTCAGCCGTACTCCTTTCTGGTATACATGCAACTTGAGACAAGTTTCATGCCCCAAAGAGGGGGCATCGAAAGAGTACACGTCATCCAAAAGCACCAGCGGGAAATCCAGACGGGAAGTTGAGCTACCCACTGGATCAAGGTTGGTCCGAGGCCCCCAAGATCATATTGTATATGGTCATGGATGGGCGGGTCAACCTTCAAGTATGAGCAGACCCGAGGTATGGAGGAATTGGGTGAGGCGAGCTTTCCACAGCACCGCTGCGAAGGCCATGGGAACCTCCGGTCTAGGATGTCCAACTATACGAAGACCATGGAAACCATGTTCAGACCATGCCCGGCCCTGGAAAGCAAACGAACTCGACATGGCCTTCCCTCACAATCACTAGCCACACGTCAAGTTCGCCTCTGTTGCGGTTTCTGGGTGTGCCGTATGCATGAACCAAGCGACTGCCCAACCACAGCACGACGGCGGGCTGAATGACGGGTGTTGCTGGCGTGCGAAATGGTTGGCTTTGGGGCTCTGGACCGGAGCTTGGCCTCCTTGTCAGGTCCCGAGAAGCCCTTGCGCAGTGGCAGAAAGCGTATCATCACGGTGCTCGCAGGTCAAGCAGTCCGGGCCGAAGGCCCCGAGTTTTTCGCGCCGGTTGATGCTGTACTGACCGGCCTATGGAAGCTGGCGTCTCCCCGGCATAATTGTTTAACAGCGTGTGGACTCGACGTAACCGACTGTTCAGGCAATAATCTCGATGAGGAAGTATGTCATCGACCGGGTTCGTCCGAAGTCGAGACACATACACACACACACTCTCTCTCTCCCCCCCTCTCTCACTCACACACACACACACACACACACACACACACAGGGGGAGAGAGTGTGTGTATGAGCTGGCAGCACCCCACCTTTCGACCTCTCTACAGACAGCATTCTCGGCAGGCTTTTGTTTCGGAGTTGAGCCGTTGTGGACAGAAGGGAATTTCTCTCATCAGGCTTGATGTTAATGTGTCAACATACGTGGGAACGCTTTTTTTTTAAAGCAGTGCTGCATTCGTGCCAACTTGGCCGAGCTCGCATGTCTCCACAAGCGCTGGATATGGAAAGGACGCCATGTGCCACCCCTGGTCCGTTCTGAGTGGTCGTCTGAATGTGACGCCAGAGCACCGTGGTGAGAGAACCTGCATATGGGGCGCATGCGTGGTTTACAACCTTGTGAGCTGCTCGTCAGTCGCTGCGGGGGATATGACTTGGGCCAAGCTGACAGACAGCAAGCGCGGACCAGTGACATCCTTGGCAATTGAATCTGCCAACTTGCCGTTCAATAGCCTGTCCTGGGGGTACGAGTTGAAGGGCCTCGAGCACGAGGGCAGACCCTACACATGCTCTGTTCTTGGGTGCGGCGTTGCAGGGCAACCTGGGGTTATCCATCGTGCCCATATCACTCGCAAAGGCCTCACCCACTTGCCCGGTCGGATTTGGAGGCTCTCATTCCGGATTAGTGTGCAGCCGAAAGGTAAGATCGAACCATGTCAATCACTTGTACAAAACCAAGGCCGCGAGAGGCGTCGTCGGTAGCATAGGCCGCGGGTCATTTTCGATATAGGTGCCAGAGGGGGCTCCAAGCCTGACGATTGCGCCCGGTCATCTCGATCAGCGTGTCGTACGAGTCGCGTCCTACCCCCTATGTACAACGCCGCAGCACGGCGGCGCTGCCAGAGTGTAGCCCCAGTGCAATTGGTGACATGCAGCATTAGTGCTTCGTTTGGGTTGTCTCGAGGCGGCCAGTCCAAGAACAGCCAAGCGGCATTAGACCCATTCACACACCATTCCATGTATGCCGCCGCTCAGCACCAGGATCCCCTCCCCAATGGGCCGTTGTAGCGTTGCATCGGGATTCATCCCAGATTCGGTTTGGTGTTTGTCATCCCTCCTGGGCCGTTGCTCTCTGCTTTTGGGCTTCGAGGCTGAGGCGATGCCGTCCAACTACTTTCGATGAAGTCCAGCGGCAGTTAGCGGCGGCGGCGGGGGGGTTTCAGCGACCGGTGTTGGCCGCCTGGAAAGTTGGATTGGGATCTGTTCAACGATTACTGCAAAAAGGTAGGGCGTGATCATTGTGGACAAGTGGCCAAGTGGTAACGGCGTGAACTCGGGCATATACTCGCTACTTACACTACGGCACCCCGCGTGCCACCCATTTGGGTTCCGTCTTTTCGTATTTAGTGTACATTAGGTGTGCGCGCTTCTACATATGACCGGATGTGGAAGCTGAGAAGGAAGGAAGGAGCTGTCGATTACGTGTGAAGAAGCAGGCCGGATTGCGGGAGCCCGGTTGGGTTACCTTTGCCCGTGAAAGCTGCATACGCGCCACCAACGGCGCAGTTTGTTTCGCCCGGCTTTTTCGGGACAATAATCTTTCGAAAAAGCCAGATGATGCTCCCTTCCACAATCCTTCGTCAACTCCCCAAGTAGGCCAGCCTAGCCAGGATCTGGATTGCTGGCGGGCCTGTTTGTAATCGCCCAACTTCTACAAGGTGGGTGGTGCACGCGGCAAAAAAAAAAAAAAAAAAAAAAAAGGCGCCTGTGGCGCCGGCCCTACTATGTAGAAAAGTAGGGTCCCCGCGTGCGAGGAACCGTAGTTGACACAGTAGAAGGACTCCCTGTAAACTCCCTTCCTTCTACTGTACTCCGTAGTGTGTCGGTCAACTTGTCGCAGTGGCGGCACCAGCCAAAATCATCATTACCCCAAGCACTAGCTAGCATCCAACCTGGCGAGCCTATCATCGTTTCCCCGGAAGGACGCATAAGAAACTCGGCAAGTCGGCAAGTCGGCATGAAGACACGGCTGGTAGAGCGACGGGCCGTCATCCATATCCTCGGGTTGGGCTGCTTGCTGTATGAGATGGGAGCAAACTTTTTCTTTTGTGCAAAACAACAAAGTACAGGGTGATGCCACAACGTTCGGTATCATCTACCCTGATGGGCGTGGTGCCGTCGTATTTCACCCTGATTGTCCTCGCTGGCCAAGAGGAACTCTCGGCTGAGGAAAAGTCGCACCAGACCATCAGCCAAAGGGTCCAATCCGCAAGGAGCCAAGATAGATTATTGGCAAGGGGAGCAGGTTCAGGGATGTTTCCCGAGGTCCCGTTCCCGACTCGACTATGGGACAGAATTGGAAACTGTTCCATTGAAGTTTCAAGAACCAGCGACGCGTCTTCTAGTTCATTCCCATAACGAAATTCCTAATTAGCCGACGGATCGCTGAATGACATCGGCAAGCTTCCATCATCCGTTCGCGGCGTCCTTGGACGCCGACGGTTACCGCCAGCAAGGTGGGCAGGTCTCACCCGCCGGGCCCATCCAAGAAGCTGAGCCAGCAAGCAGCCTTGCAGATGCGACCCGACGTAGTAGGCGTGGGATGGTCTGCTGCAGGCGGCTGCACAGGCTGCAGATATGACGGCACGGCAGCACTTTGCTGCGGCAACAATAAATAGCAACGTCGATAGTGACTTCACACGGCCATCTCTGCAGCTTAGCCCCTGGCAGCTTGCTCCAAAGCCGCCCCAGACCGCGTCCGATATCCATTCACCCGGCGACTACCTATTGCGTCTCTTTGACCTCATTCAAGTGAATAGTCGTCTGCTGGCTCGCAACGTTTGTTCGGATCGACATCATTCATGGCCAAGGGAGTTACGGGGCTGAGCTGTAGGACAACCGAGCGAGACCAGAGACGGGCAGACTCGGCGGACCTAGGCATCTCGCCTCGGCGATGATGATCTGATCGCAGCGTGCAGTTTTTTTGTGATTCGTTGGCAGTTTGACGGTGCAGCTGCCAGTGTCAGTTGACTTGAATCGCACATCGTACAAGCTTCAGGAACCCAGGATCAGGGTTGAGCAAGTGTGGATCATGTAGAAATTGGGGGCCTGGCCTCAGCCCCTCCAGAGCTCGGGACACTGAGGAGGGTGCGGCAGCGCGAACTTGAAAGAGAGGATGGAGTCCGAACAAAACGTGTAGTGTCCGGCGGCCGCTACCGGGACATTGGAGGAACAATTGTCCGCACTTCTAGAACACTGGCGATTCGCGTTGTGGAGCGCGTGGCCAAGCCAGCCACCGGCGCAGATCGGAATCCGTGCTACGTTGCCGATATCCAAGATAAGCCGTGAGGTATTGGCCACCTATTGACTGAGATTGCGGCTGCTTTGGGGAAGCGTTTCGGCCCTGCCTCGTCAGTTGGACAGTTTGTGGATGAAATTGTTTTCGCGTCCATTTACCGACGGAATCCCGCCGTCCATGAAGTCCTGTGCGTAGCCTGCGGGGAAACGGGGGAGCGCGGCGGATGTGTTCGGCCCAATGACCGGCGGTATTAAATTATCCGGGATTATCCAATAGCTTTCGATGATGAGGGGGGTATGGTGAGCACTGTGCGGGGTAGTCTTCCAGGAAAGACGTCAATATCTAGAGAGCACGGCATCGCAACATGAAGGCAGCTGAGAGGGCGGTTGAACTTGGCACGGGTGATTGTCGCAACCCCGTGTCGCGGCCTAGGTTCAGGACCGCATGATCGCGACGTGTAAAGTGTGCGCTGGCGGCTGCCGAAAAGGTTGCCAAAAGCAAAGCATCCCTGCCAACCAGCTTCGGCTGGTAGGTAGGTAGTTGGTTGTTAATTATGAGACTTGGAGACTCGATGGTGAAGCCGGAAACTCGGTACCTGGTGAGCGTGTAGGGCAAGTCGGACTAAGGCGGGCGGCCCCTAGTGACAGAAAAAAATCAACCACGTTAAGAAGATGAAGGGCGGCCATCCGAGACGTTAACCGACCAAATCGCATCAACAGAAGCGGGTCGCTACCTTAGCTGACGTAACTACTGGCCCAGAAGCTGTGTGTAGCCGCTGGGGCTAGATGCGTCCAAGGAGAAAGCGACACGGGGTCCAGCTACCGACACGATGCTTCTTCCTCTCTGGGGCTTCGCAGCCGTGGTACGTACGTACGTACTTGGCCGCCTCGGACACGAGTGTCGTTGTGATCTGCGATAGTCGGGAAAAGGGGGTTTGTCTGGAAGCTCGAAGGAGTTAGCGGTGCAAGATTGCCATCCGTAGTGGGATGTGCAAAGAGCAGATCCGTGGCCCACTTCGTACACCCAGGTACAATCCAGTGTAGGAGAAGGGCCGTGGCCCTGCCCTTGAGATTCGGGTTTGCTCTTTGAGATGGAGATAGGAGTGTAGGGGTATAAATGTGGAGTTGGTAAAGACGGTCAGCGGCTCGATGGTTGGGAGTGTGCGACATCTATCAAGGTAGAACAATATATAGACTAAGACGAGATACATGGAATTCCGTAGTCTAAAGAAGAAAGATAAATTCGGAGTGCTCTGTATAGGAAGCAATGATTCGGCCGAGGGCTTGGGCGTGACTGATCAAAGTAAGCTTAACCTTTTGCAACCCGTCGTGGAGAGAAGCAACCGGCGATTAGAGGGGTCTGATGGTGTGGCCGATGAGTATGTGTCAATAACAGAGAGAGAGAGATTGTATTCTATACCTTGTCTTTGAGAGTATCGACGACGTATTGCCCAGCACCCCGACCTGCGAGTGCCTACCTTGTTGTCTCATCACATGGTGTGTCACTGATAGACGGGGAACTAGAGGTGTTGTATTTCGCCAGAAATATATATGGATTGGTTTGAAAATTGAACCAAAAAAAAGACTGGGCCACCTATCCACCGCCAGCCTAGCTGACTTTGTGAGATGCAGGCTTGGTTCACTGGATGGCGCTGGGCCTCGCTTTGTGATACCTCGTGTGCCAAGTTCACAGTGCTGCTGGGAGGGCAAGCAAGTTGTCGGAAAGTGGAAGGGACGAGGAGGGTTGGGTACGTATCTTGTCTCCGGCCTCCTGATAGGTATCTGTAATGGTAATAGGAACCGTGGAAAGGGCAAGGTACATGGATGTCTCCTCTTAGCTCTTAGGCATTAGCGTGGGTGGATTACAGGAGGTTTAAGTGGTTGACAGGGATGCTCTCCACGTACTGGTCCACGAACGAACGGCCCGGTCGTTATTTCGGGTTGCCAATATTCTTCCTTCCTCCTTTTGTTTGACTTGCGAATTCAGTGACGAGTGCTATAAGCTAAAGAGGGTACTGTATTATCGAAGGCGCACGATAGAGCGCAAAGGGGATGATGTCACAATAGGTCTTGATCAGATACAGTGCATCTATCGGATGGTCTCCCACGGGGAAGTGAAATAAATAAATAAAAGATAAATAAGAAGGGGAGAAAAGTCTGAGACGAGCCAAGGAGGAGGAGGAAAGGGACGACGGGGAATGAAAGTTGCAGATGGAAATGCCCGGGAAGAAGAACAGCGCAGGCGGCAACCCAAGACACGCAGAGGTACCGACACAGTGAAGTCGAAACAGCGCTAGTGCAGAGATGGAGATTTCGATGGGGGGGGGGTTTGTCTTGGGGGTACGTACACTACTGGCCAATTCTTTTCATCGGGCAGAGGTTGGGATTTCTCATTCTGGAGCGCGTCTGTCTCTGTCATGACATTATCCTCCACGTCTATCCGTAGGGCGCCTTGAAGCTTGGCTTGGCGACATGAGGATTAACCGACGACGGCAATCGGCACCGGGGTATCCGTACAGGTATTGTATACATAATCCGTGTACGAATACCTGAGTAGGTAGGTCGGTCGGTAGGTAGGTACACAACAATGGAGATAGGGCTGGGGCAGCTGCTGCGGCGAGGCAACGCCTACCTAGGTTGATACCGGTACATGTTCCTCTCTGTTCATCTCCAATTGCTAATCTCATTCTCGAGCTTCTCCGACGTAGGGTGGGTCGCTCGTCGATATTGAACTCGACCCCGGTTCAAAAACAAAAAAAAAGTACATGTGTCCACTCGCAAGAAGTTTGCTCAAGGATCGTGGAGCCATCTGAGATTATGTTGGACTGACTGCGTCTCTGTCCACGCGCGATATCGAATTCTGAATCACCAAGACGGCGTGCGACAGTCGACAACGGGCACCATTCACGAGTGGCCGTCCACAAGCTCCCTCGGCTTTCCCCCTTAGCGACACATCCCCGCGTCTCGACTGTTTCCTTTCACTCCACCGAGGTACATATTCTGAGGTGTAATGTATCCGTGCCATACCGCACGTAATTACCTTGGTTGCATGGAGCTTCCACGCAGTCGCGTCCTTGTTGCAAGATACGGCGGGTCAACAGCCGTGGTGTCATGGGCGTCGACATTGTATGGTTGGGTAAGCAGGGCCAAATGCTTACACGGGCGAGATGGTAGACATTGGTGCTACCTGGCTGGGATAGCACTCGACCAAGATGGCAGAGACCAGCGAGCTGCGACTGGGATTCGCGGGCGTGGCGGCGTCCAGCTCCGGTACGTGCCTTTGCAGTGCAGTGTCTCGTCTCATGCCGTCTCGCCTTGCCCGTGTTACGGCAGCCTCCCTCACACGGTATTGGGCGTCGGCGAGTAATCACCAAGCACTTGCGGGGGCTTCAGGACACGGAAGGAAAGGGAAACAAAGCGACGGACGATAGGAAGCCTAAGCAGATGCGACTGTAGTCCTGAAGGAACCGTCCGTTTCCGTACGGATACTTAGCCCGTACGAATGGATGGATACCTTGCCTACCATGACTGACTGCACTGCACCTTCCTCGACTTCGGCCACCCCCATCAATGTGCAATGTCGGGCGTCGAGTGTCGTCCCTGCCCCCGCTTCGTCCCGGATTCCCAGTTGATGTCCCAGTGGTAGTCGTATGAGTTGCAGCTGCAGTTTCCAATTCAAGTTCGAGTGAGCCCTCTCCCAAGCCCAGGTCTCTCTTTTCTCACACGTGACAGCCTTGAACGTAACTGACAAGTTCATTCCCTTCCGGTATTGTTGCCAGGTATGTCTTGCTTGTGCACCTACCTAGGTAATTAGTACACTTCGCAAGTTATCTAAGAGTGTAAGGTACCTACCTACCTACCTACCTACCTACCTACCTGTTTGGCACACGTTAAAGGGGATGGTGTCATGCTGAATTAAGGTATCTAGATGTACACGTTCATATTAAACAATGTGAACTACGGCGTATGTACTATACGTAGGCGGATGGGCAAGCTGGGACACAGATATGCGTGCACGCCGACGTGGGCGTGGGCGTGGGTGGACGTGGATGCGGACGGGCATGGGCTTGAGCCTGGGTCCACGGGGGCATTGCATATCTGCCCCAGCGTTCTTTCCTTCCCACGGTGCTAGGTAGTTGCTCGCTCTTCACCTTCACTCGACCTTCCCGGTCGGCACCTTCCTTACCTCTCTCTCTCTCTTGCCCCCTTCCCCTCACCCTCCCTACCTTCCCCTTCTCCTGCTGCCCCCTACTGAGGTACCTGAGGTACCTGAGGGCACCTTGCCTTGGGTACGGATACCTTTACCTCACATTGGCATTTTCCTCCCCCCTCCACTCCACTTCTTTTCCTTGGCTGGACACTTTGCTACCAAACTCCCCCAATTAGTTCAGTCCCAGTAGGTGTACAGTGTATTTGTAGTGTACCTGTAGGCACCCAGCTCTAAGCTACCTAGGTACCTAGGTAGTCTCCATCTACAGTGGTTGTCCCCCACGTCGTAACTGTATGTACATTGCCTTTCCCACTCGACTGATTGGCCTTGTCGAATTTGGCTGGCTGCCGCTGGCACGGTCTTCCCTCTCACGTCCGTGTTCGCCCACTCTTTTTTTCGGGCGGTTCCTATCTCCGCCTCTTTTTATTTTTTATTTTTTGTGCTCCTGCCGTACCGTGGCCGGTTGGTTGCACTGCTACGTAGCAAACACGCCCAAGACAAGTCATCATCATCACTCTCTTTGTGGCTTCTTCCCTGCCCTGCCCTGATCGCTGCTTCTCTTGCCACGGTCTGAAGTCGACTCCTTGATTGAGTTACGGCCTCCCTCTCGCGAAGCTTCGCAGACTCCAGCCAACATCACTCAGCCCACCTGGCTCCAACGTCGTAAGACCTAGCCGATCTGCATATACATCCATCCGATTCGACCCGCCAGTTCCCCCGTCGTCTCGTTTTCCGCATACTCTCTCGAGCCAACCCGGCTTCGTTTCCACCATTCAAAACGCACACGTCGGCACCCGCCACTTCCCATCAACGTTACCCTTTCGACGACTGCAAATAGCCCTTTCTTCGCGCTTTCAGCTCCGAAGCCCTTTCTTGTCTTTCCCGCCCGCGACGAAAAAAATAAAACCCAAAAAATAAATAAAAATAAAAATAAAAGATTACTACCGTTGGCCGTTGACTTGAGCCTGCGTAACGGTTTGGAGAAAAAGAATCACCCCCGTTCTTCTTTTCCCCTTTGGTGAGTGGTTTCCCTGTCCAGCCCGCTGCAACCCCTGCGCAAAAAAAGCCGCGAGACATTTAACCGCGCCGCCGCCCATTACCCAAATTTTTATTTTCCCTGTCTCTCCCGTTGGCCTCTCTCTCCCCTGACACCACGGCGCCTGCTCTCAACCCATTCCTTTGCGACACTGTCTCCCTCCCCCCCCCGAAGGCTACTCAACCGCGCCTTTGGTCCCGAGTCTGTCGCCTTGACAAGTAAACGTCAACTAATTACTCGACTCGCGTTGTAAAGCCAAACGACGACGCCTTCTCCGATCTATTCGCGGCCTTCCCGAAGTCGCCTCTCGGACAACACCCGTGACCCTCACGATTTTCGACACTGTCAAAACATCGACTCATCATCATGTCCTACTACGAGAACAACCCGCAGTGGTCCAATCCCGGCCAGAACAACTGGGAACACCAAGCGCCTCCTGCCCGTGCTGGTGAGTCGGCCCAGTTGTCGCAACAGCACCAAATCGCAAAGCCAGACACCGGAATTGACTCGAGGTTCTCGCCAACAGGTGCCAGCGGTCCCACGCCTCAGGACGACTTCGCATTCTTCTACCAGTTCGAAGGTAGGCCATCTCGAATCTTCAGCGCGTGGCAGACAGAAAACCGGCGCCGGCCTCTCGCTCGAGGATCCGCGTTCGGCGTGCGTCGCGCGCAGGAAGACCCGGCTGACAATGTGATGATCTAGATGTGGTACGGACACTGACTGCTAGGCCTACAGAGGTTGATCGTGCATACGATAATCTCGCCAAGGGCGGGAAGTCGTACGGAATGGGCGGTCGACGTGAGTACCCAACCCCCGGTGGTCCCAAGATGGGTCCCGCCGGCCATGGCCCCGCCAGAAAATCCCTCGACTTCAGTAAGTCTGCTCGCATTTGGCGGGCATCACCGCAGCCATCCCGTCGCTAACCCGCTTTGTGCAGCCGGACGCATGGGAGCCGGAGCCGGTCCCGGCCCCCGACCGCACTCGGTCAACCAGTTCGATGATGCCCGAGGCCACCCCAACTCGAACCTCCAGAGCTTTTACGCCTCCCAGCGCCACCAGCCCTCCCGTGGCTCCAACGATGCGGAACAGATGATGCAGGCCAAGAGAAGGATGGCCGCCCAACGGGAGCGGGAGCTGCGAAACCTGCACACTGAGCAGCAATACCAACGAAGTAGGCCGCCCTCTTCTGTATAGCACACACAAACTCCATATGCCAGGGGGGAAAACCAGCAATGCAGAAAAATAGATAATTCAGGCCGAGGGGTTTCACCGTCATGCACATCCTGCTGCCCCGTCATGTTACTGTCGAAAGATGTTTTCCTGAACAGATCACCGTCCATCCCCTTTCCCCGTAGTATCTCGAGGTTGCGGAGGAAGTCATGCTAATCAACTGTGCGCGCAGCTCTTGTTTCTGACATCCCCTACGGCGCCAAGGCCATGTCCGAGGAGGAGACACGTGAGCTGATCGCTCGTCAGCGCAGCGCCTTGTACGGCGAGGGCCAGTTTGCCGAGAAGGGAGGCTACGTCGATGAGAACGGAGTCGTGCGCACCGGCGTCCCCACCCATAGTGGCCCATCCAGCCTGCGTGGACAGTCCCCCTTGACCTACGACGCCACTCGCGGTCCGCCCCCTCAAGGTGACGCTCACACGCCCGTCTCCGCTACTGATGTCGGCCCCGGTCCCATCGCCGGGCCCCCGGGTGACCAGGGCTCTCGCGGCGGCAGCACCGCCAGCCCTCAGCCCAATACGACCAACAGCAACAAGAGCGCATTCGAGTCTGCCGTGAGCCAGGCTGCGGCCCGCACCAACAACTCGTCGCCCGGCGGCTCTCCGCCACGCCAGGAGCTTCCGGCCGGGTCCAAGCCGGCGCAGGCGGTTGCTCCCATCGGCACGCGACCTACGGGAACTCCGAGCGGAGCTTCGACTTCGTCCTCAAAGAGATCTACTACCCCGCTGGCCTCTCCCGGCGGTTGGGGTCGCGGAAACGGTGTTTGGGGTCCTCAGTCTTCGAACCTGAGCCAGCCCCCTGCTAGCGTCTGGGGCTAGACGTTCATGATATGATGCCTGACCCGATATGATCCCTTTCGAATTTGTAACGCGGCGCAACTACGGAATGAACAAGGGGTTTGATGAACAGGCGGTTTGCGTGGGTGGTTTCTCAGTTTGATTTCCGTCTCGATTGATTTTTCCTCGGTCACGGAAAATTTGATATATACCTCGGGCTCAACACATGGTATTCGGAGTGAAGGGTGTCTTTCGGCATCTCTGAGGAGTTTTCCTTTCCCCCATCAGCAGGGACCGCATTCTGCAGCCTTGGAGTCGAACAGTATCGCTATGGGAGGCGAAAGAGCAGCATGGCAAAAAAGGGCGTGGAAGGGTAAACAGTTGCTTTGAGGGCTTGGTCGCAAGCTGCGATGGGACATCAGAGGCCTGGGTTTTGCTTCGTAACCCTTTATATCGCGGCGAGGGTGAACACAGAGCAGGGCGACATTTCTTTTCTAGTTTTTTATTTTCTTTGGTTGTTTGGGGTCAGTTGTCTCTTCGGGGCTGGACATGGAATGTTTCGGGTGCCAAAAGCGTCGGAGGGAAACCTATGATTCGAATTGCGAGCATACAATCGGCGTGGGCGTGGCTTCCGACAATCTGGTTTGACTCTCGAATGGATTGGGACTGGGCAACGCACATCCGGGGAGTTGACACAAGCACACGCATGACTCTTCTTTACATGGCGACAAAATCACAAAAACAGGGGTTTGGGCTACGGGGTGTTTCTGGTCTTTGAGAGGGGGGGGGTGGGGGGGGGCGCTTTTCCTTGGTTGCTTTAGGGGAGGTTGCGTCGAAGGAGTTTTATCGTTTTCTCTCCCCAGCTCTCGATGGTTTTGGGGGGTAGGAACGCATTAAGCTTTAATGGGTTCTCTTGCCTTTTTTGTTTTTTGACCCGGGAATGGAAGGGAGCTTGGCTACATCGAGAAAGGGGTTTGATGGGAAGATGCGGAATAGATCATTACATGAAACTGCGTAGGAGATGGAACGGACGGGATGCTTTCTTGTCTTTGGCACGCTCTGCTCGGGATGGAGCAGCACCTTAATGAAAAAAACACATGCTTTTTGGTCCCCCCAAGTTCGTCTGGTTTCCTTGCCCATCGCGTGCCCATCGCGTAATTATCGCATGTGTTCCGATGCCGATAACGGATGGACACGAACACGTAATTGATTGGACTACCATTCCAACTGGCCAAATGTTCCGTGTCTGAGGAGGTCCGAACCTTGAGTCTGTCCTGAACTTACGGCATTTCGTTGCATACCTTGACGGAGAGACAATCCGATGGGTGTGCAATGACTCCTCGTGTGGATCGCCAGGCAAGAAAGAGGGAGGGGGAGAGGGTTCCGTAGGACCTACATTTAGATTTCGAACCGATAATTGTCAATGGACAAAGCCACCAAGATAGAAACAGCCTTTAGCGCGGGTGCAGGGTTTTAAGAAATCAGAATCTACACTGTAAAAATAAACATAGAGTGGAAAGTATAAAGTCATCATCAACCAGGTTTTTCCCCTCTCTTCCCTGTGGCTCAACCGCTCGGACAGCCATCTGACGGTGGCACACGGACCGTGGAACGAGGCACGCCATAGACACACTGGCCTGGATGCGATCCGGGCACGGCGATCCCGGGCGGCGCGGCGGCGGAAACGGGTGTAGTGGTGTGGCTTACCGCGGGAGGTTCCGTGGGGGGCCCGCCCAACCCCTGAACCGGCGGCAAAAAAAAAGTCCACCTCACACCCCCCACCGTTTTTTCCGTTTTGGCAGCCCTCCGTCCGTCTACACGGTTCACGCTATTCTGGGGAAGTGGGAGAGGGGGGTTCGGTTTGGGAATAGATTTTATTGTACATGTGTGGTCGATATGCCAAACTAAAGAAGACTCGTCTAACGTCCTGGGCGTGACGGAGCTTGGTTCATTTTTGGCAACACTTCCTTGGGGCTTGGTGTTCTCCTCTGTGCCTCCCTCACCCTTTTTCCCTTTTTCTTGTTGCCCCGTCTACTCGTCACCGTCCCGTAGGGCCTAGCTTGTTGGTATGATGCAAGAAGCGCTCCACCTCGTTGGATCGCAGCGTTCGTCTCAGCCGACCAACATCGTTCGTCGGCATTTGACCAGGGTGGGAAAACGCCAGCCAACCCCCCCGTCGGAGGACCCTCTCCTCTTTGCCAGTCTTTTTCTCCATCGTGAACAACGTTCGTCTTGCGGAGGGGTATCATGCGTCATGCTCCTAGAGGAAGTCCCCAACACTCCCCAAACTAAGCACGAGGCCACGAGCCAACTGTGGGCGAGAGCACGGCAAAGGACACTTCGTTGGGACGGCCCAGCGCTGACCCGGCCCCTCCGCCTCCTGGCTGCATGAACCTCTCGTCCGCCTTACATGCATGCAGAGGCAAGATGGCGTAGTAACCGGGTAAGTGGGACCGGGCCGCCCCGGGAAGGAGAGAGGGAGGGAGGGCCTTGAGATGCAGGCCGGTCCAACGACCAACGAGACGGCCAACGGCCAACCGACTCCTGCTGGGGCCAAGATACCCGCTTCAATATTGCCTGCGCCAGGCGTCTCGCGTCGCCTCTCAGGCTTTTAAGACCAACAGCCTAGATTGTATAGCATATATCCAGATCTCGAGAGTGGAGGGAGGAGGGGCCCCCGGGAAGTCAGCCTTGGATCAGGCCCGCCGGTCTGCCGCTCAAGCGGACCAAGACACGTTACAGGTTAGCGACCCTCCCTCTCTCGGACTGGACCTACCGGATGGTGTCGACGGGCATCCAACAGGACCTCCGTCACTTGCCCCTCCCCTCTCTTTGTTGATGTCGGTGTGAACAATGGGGATTGGTGGGGGTAAGGGGCTAGTCAATCACAGCAAAGCCAACTTCACTTTGTGACGACGTTAGAACTTCTCCGCGTTGGGCGCTGCCCACGCGGAAGGGCCGGCAGCGTCCCGCTTCCTTATTCCACCTGCAGCTTTGTGACGTCTCCGCTGGGGTACAGGAAGAAGAAGAAAAAAAAGAGAAAAAGTAAGGAGCCGAGCCCCGGTATGCACATTCGCCCATGGAACGTCGACCCATGAACCCTCCATGGATGCCAGCAATTCGCCGAGCTCGCGCCATCGGATGTGACCTCGCTGTGACTACGCAACATCGCCTGCCTCGCAAGAACATATCCAACAGAGAACCACGCACGAGACTCAGAAACTCGGAAGGCCAGCATGCCGGTCACATTTTGAAATATGATATTCATCGAGGCCCCTCTTCCAACCTAAGGTGCCGATCCCGAATCCAGGCTTCGCCAACGCCACTCTGTCCAACCCAGTTCCCGTAGATGATCAAGTGTGACAATTTTCCATCACATGGCAGCCGGCATCTACAAGCCCAGGATCTGGGCCCCGGTCTCCAAGTCCATCGGATCGTCAGCCCGTAACGCCTTGCCGCCCCAAACGACCGTCCCCCTCCCATCGACGGCGAATGCGCCCGCCGTCTGCCACTTGTTTCCCAAGACCGTGCTAGGTCCCTCGATCTCTTCCCCTGCCGCTGCGCCGCCCGCCGGTGTGATGCTGCCCTTCTGGTTGGTGCTCCCTGTCCCCCGTCTCTGGACAGGTGCAGGACTCGGCGACGCGGCCCCCGTCCCGGTCCGTTGGATCGCGCCCGCGACCTTCTCTCCAAGCCATCCCTTCTCCTTCCACCCCTGCACCTGGCTCGTCGGGTTGAATACGTACCATACGGACCCCAGCCCTAGGCCCCAGGCGGCGTAGATGGCGCGGTCCTCGTCGATGACGATCTGGACGTTCCACGCGCCGCCCAACATGTCGATCCACTTCTGCGTGGCGGCGGACGACGAGTGCGATACGGCGATGCATGTGAGCTTGTTGGCGTGCTTGTTCGCCAGCGCCCGCAGTGCAAGAAAGGTCTTTTGGGCGACTGTTGGTGAGAAGAAATGTTAGTCATGCGTCTTCGGCAGGTGTGACACGACGACAGGTCGGGATGGGGTGACAAAGAATGATGGCAAGAACGTACAGGCACAGCCGACGCAGCGGAGGAAGACGACGAGAACGGGCCGGCCCCGTCCGAACTCGAGTTTCCTGTCGCGGTCCAAGGGGGCCAGGTCGCCGATCTTCGGGACCTCGGCGACGGGCACCGGCGGCGGCGGCGGGGTGAACCACGGCGCCACGGTGATGGGGAGAGATTTCATCGACATCCACGCCGGCCAGCTACCCTGGCGGTCGTCCACGGTGTCGTCATTGCCCGGGCCGCTCTTGCCCTTGGTGTCTGAAGAGCCCCCGCTGAAGTCGAAGCTCTTACTGTTCAGCCCGACCTTCTTGAGGGCGATCTTGGTCGTCAGGCTCGACAGCATGATGGTGATCCCGTCGAGAAAGAAGCAGATCTGTGTGGGTAACGACAATGCGTCAAGGTCGTCTGTATACAGCCCCCAAGACCAGAGGCGTCTCAAAAGCAGAGCAGAATAATTCGTAGGAACGAGCAGCGCGATAGGCGAAGCAATGGGCGGGCAAGGATCAAGTGGGCTTAGGCGGTGTTCAGATGTAATGCAAACGCAAGATTACCACGGTGAATTCAGCAGGTGGCAGCGCGAGGATGAGGAGGAACAGTAACAAAAGAAAGTGAAATGTGGCCCAACATGCTTATGGCGGCGGCGGCGGCATCCTGCGAACTCTTGAGGTGATGAACCGTGAAGGGGAAAGGGGCCGGCGAGAAGCTCCGGCGAGCTCCTGAAACTTTCGATACAGGGGACGTCGCATGTTTTGTTAGCGGAGACCCTGAACTCCTGGCCAGACGCCAGGAGAGTCATGCCGCGCAAGACTTGGAGCTCACTGGCCGATGTAGTCAAATCTCCTGCCTCGATGCTTCGCCCCTGAACTCTAGATTCATCTCCCCCGACAAGATGACATATGCGGAGGTTGGACCGGCGCGGATGTCAGCCGGGTGGGTGTGATGCCGACGCCAGTTCCTAATTCCAGGGTGCCGGTACGGTGCCCAGAGCCTCCTGACATGCGAAGAGGCTTGAATAACGAAAATGGGCAAAGAAAAAAAAAAAAAGGGGGGGGGGGGGGGGGGAGAAAAGGAACGGCCAACTGTCTCGCTTACAATCAGTAATGCGGAAGCTTGCCTTAAACAGGATGAAGAAAGCAGATCTAACGGCCTCAAACATCTGGCAATGTTGAGGGGAATACAATAAGGGACACCGCTCCCCTTGGTCGTCATATGCGCATACCCAGAAGCCAGGGCAATGGCCCGTAATTAAATCGGAACTTGAGTCAAATGTCAGTAGACAAAGATAGGAAGGAAGACGAGGACAATGGGTGTCCTGGAAGCGTGCTCGATTCGAAGATTCGATTATGGGATTCGGAGCATGCTTGCGCGCGCGTTGTGGAACGCACTCTAACATCCTTCGGACGGGCGGTCTCCGCCGAAACACCTGAATGTTTATACCTACAGGCACGACTCACTTGAGCACCTGGACTCCCGGGATGAGCCACTTAACTTTAAAAAGATGAAGGCGTCGTCCGCAATCCCTACTGCGCTTGGCCGTCGCTCGGATTACGGGCGTCGCGAGTACTCAGACTGTGCGCTGGTGATCAGGGCGGAATGCGGGCAGATGCTTGTGCACAGAGTGCCGTCAATACCCGCGTCATCGAAGATGTCATGAACAACCACTGGATCGTCGATGTTGCCCTTGGTCGAGTCGAGGGAGTGTGGGTGTGTTTAACCCAGAGACACAAAAACCCGCTGATTGAAACATGGAAATGTCCAGTCGTAACGGTCCACTTGTACCACAAGTATGCCCCATGCATGGACCAGGGATCTTACCATACTTCTCTGCCTTTGCCTGATCGGACCGGCTAAAGTAGCATGCGCTCTTGAGCTCCGTTCTGCTATGCTGGTGGTCACTTCATTTCGAGTAAATGGTGGCGGGCCACTGGAGGGCTGATGTCAGGGACAATATACCAAGTTCTGAAAGCTGATTTGTCTGGGAGACATCAGAGCTTTCAGAACTAGCACCAACCGAATGTGGTGCTTGGGTCCGTCCCATCAGCAGATTGGCGGAACTGACGTTGATTCGGGCACCCTACCCTAGAATTAAGGGAGACTGAAGGCGAGAATGTGGAGAACGGGAAGCGTTCACGGATCATCTTCCGCCGTACGTGTGATTGCGGAGGTACATCGTTCAGTTGAAGAGAACGGGGTCTCAGCCGACAACTCCAATGATGAACGGCATCGTGGTAAGGGCGACTGAGGTCTGTGGATTGCAGAGCGTGTCTTCTGAGTGGTGTTGGTCTTTGGCCGAGTCCAGATGCAGCACTTTTCGCCCATCACCACATGTCAGATGCCTCTGCAAAAACGTGGCCGTCCCTGCTGCTACACTGGAAGGGGGAATACAGGACTAACTTGTCAATTGGGCCGTGCAAGATTGAGGGAGGCGGCTAATGTATCAGACCAGCTTCGCAAAATGACTCGCTCCAGAGGTCGTACGCCTTCCACGCTGCATACTGGGAGGCATCTTATTGAGGGTTGCATCCCTTTTTTCTTTTCTTTTTCTTCTTCTTCTTTTCCTGGGCGATTTACGGATACTCTGAGCGCAACTGGCCCGTCCCTTTCGGACTTAAGAATAGCCTAATAGGATACAAAACGCATAACTTGGGTCGGATGACATGGCCGTCATACTGGGTTGTATCGAAGTGCATCTCTCGCAAACCCACAGCCAGTGGCAAGCGCAGATGTAGCCTGCCCGGGCTCCGTTGGTGACCGGAAGGAAGCGTTCGAGAAGCAATATCAATGCGTGCGTTGGAGGCCATTCGACGTGAAGCTATGACGTCGATGATGACATCTCATCAGGTACCCTTGCGGGCTATGCAACAACCATTTCACAGGAAGCAGCTCGGCTCTATAGTGTTTGTACGCTAATTCGTAGAGAGATCGTCAGATGGAGGATGAACTCTAGCTCCGAACAGGTGGCACTGTATGAAATCGAGCTAGAGCAGCATTCCAACACTCATCGCCGCTTAGAGCGGGCTTTTACCGGTACACTTGAAAATACCGTTGAGTCTATGAATGGAAACGTGTGACTTGCTGACGATAATCCCATCGGCCTGTTAACTTCGATCAAAAAGTCCTGTTCATTTGGATGCGATTTAACCCCTCCTTGATCAAGTCAGCAGTATGGGTGGTATGCGAACCCAGATGGTTGCCTTGGCGGTTGGCGATGTTATGTGTTGGCTAAAATAAGCTACCACATGCTGTGCTCTCGTGTACGTAAGAAGTGTGACTTCAGGTCCCAACGAAAGATCGGTCGAAAGTCTCTGTTGTACGATGAAAGGAGGAATGTCTGAGTTGGGAGACGAAATGAGGATTAGCAGCTCAGCTGCCAAGGCTTAGTAGCTTCTCGATTGCTTTTCTGGACGTTTCGCCATTCCTGCTTGGCTGGTCGCGGAGGATCGCACCTCGTCCGTCCTACTCAGCACAAGAACCCACGATTACTATTATACGTGCACAGAGGATGCTGCCGGCCAGTCACCGCAACGTTGAAGGTTCGTCCCGAACAGAGTCCAGGGGCTGTCATCGATATGTTGCTCTGGGCAGAGTCAGGGTTGACAACAGGTCGGCTTCATAGGCATGCATCGTGATATACATACCTCCGGTGATCATCTGTAGATGTTCCCCCCCCTTGCTTGGCAATCGCAGTAAATGGCGAAAGTGCGGATACTTGACTTACCACTTCCCAGCTGAGGGGAATGTCTAGCATTGACAGCCCAGTACCAAAGGGGCAATGTTGTTGAACTATCTGAGTAGCTGGACACATGCAATGTGGCACATCTCGCAGTTCTTACCCATAGCTCGTAGATTGGTAAATCTATACTAAGGGAAAGGTAGGTAGTTTTGTCAGCCGCCGCGACTGAGCAATATGACGATCCTCCCGAGGCGCTTAGGCAACTGTGCCCGATCCCTGGAGAGGGGGAAGTAAACGAGCGAATAGGTGGTTATCATGCCGGCCAAATGGGGAAATAAGAATGACTGTAGCTCCGAATCCTGGCCACTGGATGATGCGTAAGAAGGGGGCGATTGCTCCTCAATGGGGCATCTTGGGCTGTCAGCTATTGAGCGTGCTTACAATTGGCGATGCTTTGCCGCTGCGACGTTTGTGGTTGTTACTGGTGTGTGAACGGTGCTGTGGCGGCGTCTTCGGCATAGCAGGACGGGCTTGGGCTGACCGACCCACAAGCGTACATGAGAGGGAGGAACGCTGAAGAAGCTGATGTGGGCCACTGGGCTTATGGCGGCGTAGTCCTTCGAGGGCATCGGTGTACGACCGGATCGACACGGGTATCGGAAAGGGTATGCCTCTACGAAGTACTCCTATTGAACCTTTGGCTCATAATAGCGATGGCAGGCCATGGGCAAGACGCACGGAGAAGGGGTGACCGGGGATGGTGAACGCCCATGCCCCCCGAAAGGTAACACTACGAGAAGGCGGTCGAGAAAATCGGGGTGACTGCGGAGAGAGGCAATGTGCGAACACGACCGGGCTTACTTTGGGGACTTCAGGGGGCAGCGGGTTGGATCCTCGTCCATTGTTGGCCCGGCTTGGAACAGGTTTGGGACGTTGTCGTCGGGGGGGTTGTCGAAGTGCCTTGTCGGACAGGGCCCTTGTGATATCCGTACGCAGTCTCGGTAGGCATTATCGTGTGTCCTTTCTGGCTGACCGGGATGTTCATGGCCGTTCTCCACTGCCAGCTGGGTCTCTGGAAGGACATTCAGGTAGCCATAGTATCGGGACCCTGATAATCTTACGGTGGTGCAATTAGATGGTGCTGGCAGGGGGCAGGGGAAGGGCGATAGGAAATAGAACATCCGTAGAAATAAAATAAGAGGGAGAAGTGACAGGCCGCGAGACAAGACGAGACGAGACAGGATAGGACAAGACAGCACGAGGCGTTGACTACCTGGGTTGTAGATAGGTGGGTGGATGATGCAATGCAATAGGAGGAGTACGAGATAGGAGGGGGAAAAAAACAAAAACAAACAGGAATAATAAATCGACCTCAGAAGGCGTATGTCCTATGCGGATAACCGGTGTGCATTGCAATCGAAGAAGTTCTGGCTGTCGTTCTTCATCGCGTGCCAGAGACTCCCCTTCCCACCCTTCCCCGTCGAAGAAGGCAACTGCTACGTAGTATGTATTCGCAGTCGCGCGATACTAATGTATCTGTGTACATGGTACGTGCATGGCAGGGCGAGATGCAGGTGCACCGTGCAGGTGGAAAAGACAGGCGAAGCAGGTACGGGATATCCGTACCCCACCACAGGCTCCGGTTCTCGTCCTTCCTTCTTCCTTCTATGGGGCATGGGGAGGCAGGGGAGAAAGGGAAAGACCATAACACTGGACATGAGGAAGGCAGGGCCCATTCCACGTTCCGAGGGAATATGGCAAATGCCTCACGCTGGAATATTGGCTTAAGTGCATGGAAGCTGGTGCAACAAGCTTACTAACGAAGAGGTACATGACCCCTCCTTACTGAGGTGGCACGCCCATCCCAGCACGTTGGTGAACTGTTGATGACCATGGAGTTCAAATGTGAGAGTAATCCCCCACTGGGGGATAACCCTGCTGGGCCATAGAGGGGAGAGCGGGAGAGGGATAGTGACAGCACGCACACGCATAGACCTAGTTTCTTTTCAAGTTTCCTCTCTAGCATCTAGTAAATGCCTCGGTTCGGAGGACCACAAACAATCATTGTTTGAAGGGGACCCGTTCCAACAAAATAGATAACTAGCAAGCCAGTGGCAGCCGGCCCTCCGACGTCATATCCCGACACACAGGAGCTGGCAAGACCCAGCAGCAATGGTCGGAGGGACGTAGCGCCTGTCTGTCTGTCTGTCTGTCTCCCCCTTACCCCCTGTATTTGTACGTAGCCAGAATTAGGTAGCTGCCTATGGTATGTACAGGTACACTACGCGAACTGGGAGTTGGTACCAAAACGCGGTCTCCTTAAAGATTCCTACCGTACGCACTCGTGAGATTCGTCGACCACTAGTGAGCCGGCTAACGGCAATAGGTATCGCGGCCACTGTAAGAGGTATAGTGTGCTGGCAGAAACAGGGATCTATACATACCTATTTTCTTACGCAACGGTTGTGTACGTACTAAGAGCAGGCTGGCTAGTTGGCAACGAAGGGTAGATAGTCTGACCGCCTTCTATAGTAAGATTAGCGCCATGGAAATCCACTAGCTGCTTTCAGTAAGACGCTAGCTATATACAGCTAGCCGGCTCACTAGTGGTCGACGAATCTCACGAGTGCGTACGGTACTACTACACTACCCTAGGTAGGCTGCATTGCTCTGGATGTCTGGGCAGGAAACCACTAAAAATCCTGAGGGGTCGCACCTGTGGACAGCGGCAAGGCGCAGTCAGGAAGAGAGTGTTGACTGTCGAGCGACCAGACTCCGCCAGGACTGCGACGGAACATGGATGGGGCACTTTGGTGAAATGGCCCCTCCCCTCTCTTTCCCTCTCTTCCAAATGGCCCCAAATTGCGTCCGGAGCGTGTCGTCTTCTCCACTTCGACTGCTGCCCCTGCCCGCGCGCTCCGTGTACGCACTGTGGATATCGGCATGACATAACATATGACCCTACTCTCCGCTTCCTCGCTGCAGAGGGATACAGGGCTGGCAGGCAGTGTACCTCCTTACTCGGGTCGGTAGTGTGATTCCCTTATTTTCAAGATTGCCTACCGATGGGCGGGGGGCAGACGCGTCGACACGGAGACCTCTTGAGCAGGAGGTAAGCGAGCGAGGGAAAGAGAGGAGACCAGGGTTAAGGATGACGATGAGAAGGCAGGTAGGTAGTCATGTAGCGAATAGGACAAGAGAAGCAACAGCAATGGGGAAGGAGAGATCCAGAGATCCAACCTAGCACTATCACCACACAGGTGCCTACGTACCTACCTACTACCTACCTAGGTACCTAACGTCCAGCGAAGAAGGAAGGTGCGAGGGTGAGGGTGAGGGTGGTGAGTGCCTTCCTTTCCTTGGCTTATTCACAGCGAGCGTCGTTGGGAGATGCCATGGTACCAACAGCCCAACTGATGCTGCCTCGAATGCACTTGGTTCTGTTCGTATCTGGGAGACCTTCTCCGTCTCAAGGCTCTTCATTGGGCTTACTGAGATGGGGTCCAATCTGCATCCCCGGGGCCGTCCGAAAGATACCGTAGTTAGCTGGGTTGGTTTGGCGATCCACGTACCTAGCTAGGTAGGTATGTATGTTGGTGCTGTTGCTAGCTTTCTCCTATTTGCCCTTGCCATCGAATCCCGATTGTACATCGTACGCAGGCGCCTTGCTGCGGTATATTAATTACCTACATTGAATATGTACCTGCTTTATTTCAGATATCCTCCCTTCTCTTAAAGCGCGTAAAGGCCACATCAGACTGAGTTGGCTACCTACCTCAGTTGAGCTGACCAGCAATCAATTAGACAGGATATCTACTCCACCTATCCCGACAACAATTTGTGCCGCCTCGCCGAACTGCGCTGTGCTGAATCACGTCGGATAGCACCGTGTCCGACTCTTCAAATCACTTTACTTGTTACTTTATTTTTATTCTTTACATCGTCCATCTCATCGGTCGTGTCAAACACTCTACTTTCTAACTGACCCTGCAGTGTCTGTCGCTGCCGCTGCTGCTACCACGGCATTTCCCTCCCGTCTGCCGAACCCCTCACTTTATTTCCCTCAAGGAAAGGCGCTACCTTCTGTCCTTACGGTGCTAGTCTCTAATTTCTCACAGTGTGTAACTCGTAGTGTACCTAGCGATCTGGGCGGCGAACGTGTACCCGGCACATACATACCACACACGCATCACACGCATGCCCAGCACAACTGGCCAGCAATCCATACCACCTACCTTCCTTTCTTTACATCCGGCTTTACCTCCGCTGGCCTGGCCTCGCCTTGATTTGCTTTCCCGACTTCGCCCTCTTTGCTCGCTCCTTGGGTACCTACTTAGGTACTTTACCTACTTCGCCTTTGCCCCTGCTTGCTATTATCCATCCCCGCCAAAATACCCAAAATACCTATTACCTCTCTCCCCAATACCGCGCTCTTTTCGCGTAAAGGGGTACATGTACATGCACTACGACCGTACTCAGATACGTCCTTCATCCACACACGCACCCTTGCCTTCCTTGGACTCAGGTACCTACCTTCCTTGCACCCCCAAACGAAACGCTGCCCTTTACACTTCACTTTCATTCCCTCACTTCTGGAACGTCATTTTGTTCTCTCACTTTTTCTGAATAATCACCTGCTAGACCTCTTGTCGGCCTTGCTTCGTTTCCACTCGGCTTTTGGCCAGTAAGTGGCAGGATAAAACAAGAGCGCAGAGTCCGGCATCACAATTCCTCACAGATAAACCCGTGGCGGCAACTACGTGTGGTGCACTTTACCTACTACCTACCATCTACCCTACCCCCTTAGACCCTTTCCACATTCTGTGTGTCTGCCCCCCATCGTTATTTCACGGTCCACAGCCCGAGGACACCCCCCAGCCCACTCCTGTCGCTTTTGGGTCAATGTCCCCAATCTAAACTCCACACCCATTCTTTCGCCTCCTGCCGTGGACGACATTCTCTCCCTCTTCCCCAGAGCACAACGACGCAGGCTGCAAAGAGGAAGGAGAGTGCTCTCTGCCACAACAACTCGCTGCACCCGACCACACCAGACCGTGTCTGGACCTAGATGATTATTTCAGTCCATTCGCACGTCTCTAGTAGCACTTTACTTGTGTCAGCAACGGCTCAACAACTCCCCAACTTGCCCGACTCCCTCTTCCACCCAAACCTCACCTCGTCCGTACACGCATTTGCCGACACAGAAACAGACTCGGTGCCAGGGAGAGAAAGAGAAAGAGATTCGACCTCCTCGAACAGTGACCACTTCTCCCAATCGTGTTCTAGCAACCGACTCGTTTTATTTTTCTTATATTCCCTCGATACCCTCGGATTCCCTCGTCATTGCCAGCTCTGCTCCACCTGAGAAGACCCGGTTGGCTGTTCCTAGATCTCGCTCTCGATTTCTCTCCTCCGCCGCCGCTGTTGCTCTGCGCCCGCATCTGCCTCCTCCCGTCCACCCTCCTTACGGAAGTTGAGCCAGGTCTCACTCCATGGAAAGTCGGGCCACTACAACAGAATCGAAGCATACCTATCCAACGTCTCCTTGGATCCAAACCCCCACGATAGTATCGGCGACTTCGGCTTCCTACTTCTCCGACGCCTCCCGCGCCCCGGCCCAGCTAGACTTCTGGCCCCTTCTCTTTCCCCAGCAAGCCTCCGTATACCAGGCGCAGTTGCTACACTACACCAATCTCGTCTCTCCCGGACGAGGAGGCGGCTTGCAACAATCTCAAGCGCTTCCTCAGACGACGGTGGCCACCCCTCAGATCCAGGCGGCCCCTCGGTCCCGATCCTCCTCCAAGGTGTCGAACAAGGACAACCCCGCGACTAAGGGCACCCAAGGAGGCCATGGGCATAGAGCCGTGCAGAACAAAGAGAAAGGCGATCGCGCTGTCATAACAGGCAAGGACGCTCCGCCCAAGATGCAGCAGCAGTCATCCCGACAACCGGAGCTTTCACATCCCCTCCCCGCCCGTCCTGCAGCCCGGGCCGGCAATGGACAGTCTCACTCCAACTCGATGCCCTCTACTCCTCAGCAGCATGCTAGAAACTTCTCATTCGAGTCCCGAGAGCCATCGCCCACGGCAACGAACAACCATTCCCCTCGCTCTGCCTACTCGGAGACAAATAGCAACCTCCCCTCCTTACGACCTTTGCCTCCGCGACTCATGGGCGGTTGCCAGTATGAGACGTCACAAATGAACTCGAAAAGGAGAATGCCTTATAGCATAGGGAGCGACAAGTTGGAGCGGACGAGTCTGGACAGGGTCAAGAGCAAGCTGTCAGAAGACGAGGAGCGAAAGTTGACCACAGATATGCGCAAATTGTACGACCGTTTAACACCGACCGCGAAAGTCGAGGAGAACCGTCAAAAGCTCGTCGTTAAGTTGGAGAGGATATTCAACGAGGAATGGCCTGGAAATGACATCCGCGTGAACCTCTTCGGTTCATCTGGCAACTTGCTGTGTTCGGACGACTCGGACGGTTCGTGGCCATCTCACTTTCTTTTTGTCCGCCTTCCACTGTGCTCAACACTAACGCTCCAAACAGTCGACATCTGTATTACAACGCCGTGGAAGGAATTGGAGGGAGTTTGCATAATTGCAGATCTGCTGGCGCGAAGTATGTCGTATGCTCCTGGTTTCCCAACATTCGCTAATCAACCAAACCTGAACAGAGGGCATGAAGAAGGTCGTCTGTATCTCCGCCGCGAAAGTGCCCATTGTCAAGATTTGGGACCCCGAACTCGGCCTCGCCTGCGACATGAATGTGAACAACACCTTGGCGTTAGAGAACACAAGGATGGTCCGAACATACGTAGAGATTGACCCGCGTGTGCGGCCGTTGGCTATGATCGTCAAGTACTGGACGCGGCAGAGGATCGTCAACGACGCTGGTATGGCTTCCCGCGTGCTGGCTTCTTATGTGTCAGTGTTTGCTAACCGAACCAGCCTTTGGCGGCACCCTCAGTTCGTACACGTGGATCTGCCTGATTATCGGATTCCTGCAGCTTCGTGACCCCCCGGTTCTCCCTTCGCTTCACCAGCGACAGCATCAGCGGTTACCTAAGAGAGGCGGACCAGAAAGTGCATTTGCGGACGATTTGGACAAGTTACGTGGGTTCGGCGACAGGAATAAGGCCTCGCTTGGGGAGCTCCTTTTCCAGTTCTTTCGTTTTTACGCGCATGAGTTCGATTACGACAATAACGCCATTTCGATCCGTCTCGGACGAAAAGTGACGAAGCAGGAGAAGGGATGGCACATCGGCATTAATAACCATTTGTGTGTGGAGGAGCCATTCAACACCATCCGCAACCTGGGCAATACTGCAGACGAGTATTCTTTCCGCGGACTTCATCTGGAGTTGCGGCGAGCTTTCGACCTCATCTCGGAAGGGAAGCTGGATGAGTGCTGCGAGAAGTATGTCTACCCCAAGGAAGAAACACCGACATTCCAACGGCCGCCAACACAAGCGCGACCCGTCATGATTCGCAGTTCTTCTCAGCAAAATTCTGGAAGAGGTGGGCGTGGGAACTACCGCGGACGGCACCCCAACAACTTCCACCGGAACACGAACTCGAACCGAAGAGCCTCTTCAAGCGTAGCCTATGATACTAACACCATGTACATGCCTTCGGTGGCAATGACTCCCCAGGAGCTTGCGTGGTACGCGCAGCAGGCCCAGTCACATCAACAATACCCCGCGCTTGTGAGTGCAGCCATGGCCGCCCAGTTACAGCAAGAGAATAACATCCGGTTCCAGCTCTACACCCAATCCCAGGTTTATCAGCAAGTCCAGGCCCAGATGGCTGCCCAAATGCATGCTGCCCAAAGGATGCAAGGCTCGTCCTCGACCTCGCAGCAAGGCTCAGAACGCCCTAGGACCAACTCGTTCGACAACCCTCCACTCAGTGCTCCCATCGCCGGCCCTCAGGATTGGTACAGCATGTACGGCGTTCCGATGGCTGCCGCCTACTATGGCCAGTCCGGGCTTGCCTACGCTTCCTCGCCGGCTACTGCTGCAACGGCCACCACTCCAGAGTATCGCAGAGGGCTCCAGAGATCTTCGGCGACAACAGAGTCTGGCGCTTCGACCTCTGGAAGTTCGTTGAGGTCGCAATCGCAACCTGCTTCACGTTCCGCCCCTGCGACACAGCAGGGTCAAGGCTTTCCCGGGACCAGCACCCCGACAAACGGCAGCGCGAATCCTGCACGACAGGTGAATGGAGTTCCGATCCCAAGCTTCATTCCTGGCGATGCTGTTTACGACGAGGCCCCCCAGCACCCTGCGAGCAAGTCGCCAGCCTCGGACGAAGGAGCTTACTTGGGATACTACGTTTCAGACACATCTAGCCCGGCACGCTCGCAAGGTCCTCCCAATGCTATTGCCTTTGGCGACTCGACACAGCCAGCCCAGGGACGTCGAAGACTGTCAACCGAAGTCCCGCAGACTATTTTGGATCGCAGAATGCGAAGAACATCGCGGTCGCCCTCTCCTCTAGGGCATGCTCGAGCTTTTTCCACGGGCGGAACCGCAGCCGCACCGGGTCAAGCAACAACTGCGGTCAATCCCAACGGACCTCGGACAGCCTCACGACCTTTGGTAGTCAATGGCACCGGGTCATCCTTGCGGACAAGTTCCACGCCATTACAGCGTCACGACCCAACAGGACTTGCTGCTGATCCCAACACTGATGGGTCAAGGCGGCTATCTCAGGAACAGTCACTACAGGTTCAAGGGCTTGGTATCAGTGGCCATGCTGTTGACCAGGGAGATGTCCAGTCTTCCACCAGGCCTGAACCAGCCCAGACTCCGGTTTCCGAGCGGACTCCGCTGATTGTCAACGGTACCACTACCCCGACCGCGACCAACGCAGCAGCGGCAGCAGCATTGACCTCGCCTTCTGCGCCTCGGCCTGTCGATGATCCCTCTTTCCGCGACAGAATCGCTCTCATGTCAATGAACCAGTATGCGTGGGCCTCGCAAACGCAGGTGCAACCGGAAGTTGTCAATGGCACTCAGACATCTCTACGCCAGAGAGCCCTTTCAAGGCAGCAAAGCGGTGTGATAGCGCCACTCGACCTCGCCACCCGGGACAACAGGATGAACAGTCACCAGTTGAGCATCGACGCTCAGCACCTCTCGCCAATCAACGAGACCCGATCTCCTTCGCCGACCGTCATAAGAAAGGGTGATTACCCGCCGAGAGCCGATCAGTCATCGTCCGTTGCACAGAACGCCACACCCAAGGTTCAGACCGATCCACTTGTTCCTGGACGCAAAGAGAACGAAACTAAGGGATCAACTGCGAACCAGCCCAAGCAAGCTCATACATCGGCGCAGTCGCCGAAGCGGTTGTCAGCGGCCACACAGCGTTCACCTCAAGCAGCAACACAACCTCAGTCGCATTCGCAGACGTCTAATCAGGCCCCGGCTCAATCACCCAGGGTTAACGGCATTCGAGAGAACGGCCACACTCGGGGCGTCAAGAGCGAAAGCCATGGCGCCGATGGTACGTGGCAAAAGGCAACCAAAAGTCGCAAGAAGGGCGCGGACGTCAAGAACCTGGGCAGTGGACTCGTTTCGGGCGAACAGCCGCCCAAGCACGAGGCGGACCGAAAGGGCGGCTAATACGTTGAGAACTGGCAAATTCGTCTGCACACCGCCGTGTATCCCTTGACACGACAGAAAGCTAGCATTGTTTTCTTTGGATATGGCTCAGAGTGATGAAGAACTGCATGGGCACAAGTTGCTGGCATTCCGTCATCGGCTTTGGTCGTGGACAAATGTTGGACACTCGTATTCTGGATCGAACATAAACTGCGGGGCAGGTGAAGGGGCCAGGCATTGCGTACCTCACGGGTTTATGCCCATGGACAGCTGCGAGAAGAGATGCACAAAACAATGGTGGCGATGGATCGGATGCGAGGATGGACTCGGTGCTATGACAAGCACCTTCCGCAGTTTCGATTATCAACAAGCCCGCTTTGCTCGACGATGGCCTGGTGCAATCAATTTTGAATGGAAAACGAAGCCAGCGAAAGTGTGCGAGACTCATCGTGCACCGGAATGTCGACGAATTGCAAAACAGGAAGGGGATTCGGGCTTCAAGCGACCTGAAGCGTTAGCTCGAGCATCCAAAACAGAGGGGCCGCTGTCTTGCCTCAGTCGTCTATTTCACCGATCAAGATCACATGTATGGAAGGGGGGTCTGTTGCGTTATTTTGGGCGGCAGGGTCTATTATTTGTCTCAATGCATCTGCGGCAACGGTTCGGAATGGGTTACGGTTCGGACATGCGTCATCAAGTTTCTTTTGGCCAACAGAGTCATACCATGGGGGTAAGAAAAGGATACACGGAGAGAGAGGAAGGGAAGAAGAGAGAGCGTGTCGATGGTCATGGTCTAAAGCTGTATGTAGAACGGCTGCGATTGTCATGAAATACCCCGGCGGGGAAAGGCTGGACATGTGTCTTTGGAGAGAGGCAACAGAAGCAGCCATCACGACCGCATTATAGGAGCGAAAAAAGACGTCAATGACTAGTGTCAGTGTAAGCAAATAGACGGGAAGCGTTAAAAGAAATGATTTCAAAAGCCAACAAGTGTTCTGCCTCTACTTTGTAGGACCTGGCAGAGTCGAGGCCATGGTTGAAGATGCTTCCTGCCGGCCTGGTGGTGGGAGGGATATAATGCCAAGGGTTCCATGCCTACAGAACAAGATTATGTCATCATCACGGTTCTCTGACCCCGCAATCAGCCTTACTCCAGGGGTCGGCCTCCAATGACACAAGTCCCTGCTTGGCAAGATCCAATGTCCACCTGGGCGCCAGTCGTTCTCGTGCTTTGCTTTCTCCGCCGGGATGCAGCACTTCTAGGCAGAAGCAATCCATCGTCTGCGACCATGTGATAGGTATTTGTGTTATTTCTCGACATCCATCCTGCTCCCCGAAGGCTGCTATTCCCAACATTAGCAGTGGCGAACCGTTCAATCAGTGCTAGCTTTCCCTTACTCATGCTGCCCCCCCCCCCCCCCCCGTTCGATGATTGATGGAGATGGTCGGCTCTGGTACTCGACTGCTGAGTTCGGACGCTGCCCCTGCTTCATACTTGGCTCGCAGCTAAACCAGTATGATGGGACGCCAACGCAGCCGCAGTGATGTTGCCTCAACGTCGCACAAGATCGACCGGTTCAGCGATGCTCTGCGTAAGATCTCGACCATTGGTTCCACTAAAGGTGACACGCTTTTGGTAAGAGCTTCGTTACCCGTATTTCCATCTAATCTTATCCCAGTCCTTCTTCCTCTTCACCTCTTATTCTCAAGCCTACCTACTGCGATGGCGCCGGCGACGGGCCGCTCGATCTGGCACGCCATGCTTACGATCCGAGAATAGAAGCCTGGCGACGATTTTGAGTTCGCAGAGTCGCCCGATCGGGCCTCGTCTCGCAACTCTAGCTCCGTATTCGCCTTCAACGACTCGGAGATTAACCTTCGGCAAATCCAACAGTCAACACAACGGGTCCGCTCAACGCTTTCTAACAAGGACGCCGATGCTGCTTTCAAGGATTATTCCAAGGTCAAAGATCACGCGACGTTATGTCATTCATTATTGCGCATCTCAACATACACACCGCTAGAAAATGGGCAGACCAACACGCTTAGCACAGAAGGCAGAGGGATATCGCGGGGATCTTCCCTCGACGTACCTTACAGTCCAGCGACCATGGATACTCGATCTTCGCCTAGTGGGAAGAGCCTTTCAGAAGTAACAACAGGGCAAAGTTACGGGCAACATACCGGTCCAACTCGCGAAAACTGTCTATCGGCCGTCCGTGACTGGAAACAGTGTATCGAATCATTGCTACAAGCCCTCGAGCTCACGCTCTCTGAAACCTACAAGAGCTACGAACCAGATGCCACGCCGAGCATGGTGAAGTCCCTGTTTCAGGACAGAGACTTCCATGCGGCTGCTATCCAACAGATGAGAAAGACCAGCATCGACAAGACTTTCTCAGCAAGCCCTGGTTTCTTCCCACGATACATCATACGGCTCAGGAACTAGAACCGTGTCAAACAAGACCTCGTTGCCATCACTCGCATCCTGCAGCTAGGGGAGTCAGGCGTCTCTGATGAAAGGCCTGTGAACGAGCACAATGTGTCGCCCCGAGGCGATGCCATTCTCGAGTTTGCGAATCGTGGAGCCGAGTCCATGCCAGTTCTGAGATTCCGGGTGTCTTCATTCCTACTCGCAGAAACCTCGCCTATATTTGAGAGAATTTTCACCGAGCATGCCCAAGCGGAGATTCATGACGACGAAGACATGACTGATAAGCTGGCACCCCCTCCAGCGCCGTTCATCTGCGACGACGGGACCGAGGCGAGATTGTATCGCATGCCGCAGCTCGAGCACGACTCAGAACAGGCTCTCACCATTCTTCTCCACGCGGCGCATATGCACAACGACAAAGTTCCGCGGGAAACATCTTTCAAGCAATTCGTTGCCATCGCCGAGGTGTGTCTACGGTATCGGTGCACCTCACCCTTAGAGCTGGTTGTCGAGCACCGATGGTTGCCTCAATGGATCCACAAAGGTAGTGAAGACATGCCTGGAGGAATGCTCCTCATCAGCTACACCTTTGGGCTTCGGCAATTGTTCATGCGCATTTCGAAGACTGCCGTTCTCAACCTTATCGATGAGGAAGAACTACAGAGCTTGCCGTGGCCGCAAAAGATCAAAGACAAGATTTGGTATTTGAGGGTAGCCAAAATGGCTCAAGTGCATGCGTGTTGTGTGAATATGATACAGGAATATCTACGACGCCCGCCGTCCAAAGCCGTTAAGCAAGGCGACGCACCAAACCTGTCGAATGGACTCAGCCTACCGCAGGTTAGAACCCGTTCTCCTAGCCCGGGATCGTCTGCGCATACATCGACTCCCATCGATCCGTTGGTGTTCAGTCGCAGTCCCAGGTGTCCTAAAGGAAGCCATTGGTGCGATGCAACGAACCTCGGCTGGCTCATGCTCGTCTACGGGGAGTTGCAGCTTCTGTCTACAATCATCAAACCATTTGTGCTCGGTACTCTGGATAATCTCCAACAGACGCCTCGTAGGAGTCTAGCTCAGCTCGTTGACCTGCTCCGGACGATCGCCAGTCCTCCGCAGGTACTGCATAAAGGCGGGATTTGCGATCCGACACCGCAGTTCCGCGCGGCAATCAACGACATCTATAATAGCGTCTCGGGTTTGACATTGCACGACATCAGCAGACGCCCTCATGGTTGGGCTCTGTCTCGGCATCGGTCAAGGCAGCCGCAGGCCGTTCTGCAAGGACGACCCAAACACCCCGACAAGGTACAGGACGCGAAAGACTTTTTGACAGAAGAATTACGATTGAGAATACTACGCAGTATCGACAGCGTAGACGACCTATGCGCCGCAGCGATGGTTAACCGAGGCTTTTATCAGACGTTCCAGGAGAACGAGCTTCTTCTCATGCGAAGGTTTATAAAAGCTCATCGACGGATGACTTTGGCGAAACTGACTTCTCTCGCTGGGGTTTCTCTGAGTGGAGATAAAGTGCCAAAGGAGAAGGCGGATGCGCTTAAGGCGAAAGCGGAAGCCATGCGAGATGCCGAGGAGAGTTTTAACATTCCCGAGGAAGATGACGATGTTGAAGGCTCGGGGATGCCAGCGGTACAAGGTGCCTCTCTGTTAGAAGCGCCCTTGTTGGTACGCTCTTACGAAGGCGCGCCCGGTTCTGACACTCCATCGCCACCAGTTTTGAGCGACGAAGAAGCGCAGCGGATCCTCTGGCCGGCATCATCTCTTTCGCCACAAGACCGGTCTCCACATACCTCAGTGGCCAAGATCACGACGAAGTCAGGTATTATGCGAGAAAAGTTCCGTACCAGCGACCCTGCCTTTGTGGAGGAGAAGATGCTGTCGGGCAACGAGAATAAACAATTGAGGGAGGAGAGGGACAGGAGGATTGGACTTGTGCGGGATGATGATGAATGAAGCGCGAAGGGAGCTTGGTGGTAGTAATCGTGGGTGCTCTTGGATTTTACGGCATTGAGCGAGGCGTTTCGGGCGGGCTTTGAGATATTGCGTGTTCATGACTCTTTCTAGACTTGGACATCTGCGTCAACAAACCTGGTTCGGCCAACATTTTGGTGGGTATCATCGGAAACGTGGCCGACTGTATGTGTAGGTCGCAACCATGGATGGCTCTTTTCGTTGTGTTCGGATCATAGTAAGGGACTTGCATGGTGTGTGAATGGATTCCCAACTCGTTGATGTGGAGCTCCACCGCAAGGCATCTTAGGCATTTTAGTTGGCCTTTTGCACATGAAGATTGTGGCGGACATAGCTCAGTTGGGAGAGCGTCAGACTGAAGTCAACTTCAATCACTTAATCTGAAGGTCGTGTGTTCAATCCACACTGGCCGCATCTTCTCTTTTGCATTTTTCTCGGTCTGTTCAAGCCATCTTCTAATAGTTCAGGAATGGTTCCTATCAGTCTGGGATCCTCCTCACTTCTTCTGTTCTTAAAAGAAAATGCCTGACTAACTTAGAAGAAGATCCAAGTAAGCACCTATGTTTTTATTAACCTGTAAACAAGTTAATAAGGATTAATAATGATTAACAACCTCGGTATCATCGAGGCTGGTGTCCTATGCGCCAAGGCTTCAACCAAACCTTTACTCCATAGTGCGGCGGCAATTGATACCATGCATTTCCATTATTGGTACCGTAGCCGCTACAGATGCCACCACGTCCAGAGTTAGTGGCCAGGGGGGGTAGTATTCAGATTAGGGTTCGCGTGGGGTAAGTTTGCGTCTGGAGTATTTGCTGAATTAAAGACGAACGAACCCAGTGCATCGGGGAATGGATGGGTCACCGTATTCGCATCACTCTGCATGCCACCTAGACCATGTTGGCTCGCCAGTATCTCCAGAATACATAGATGGGACTTTCAACGGCTCTCCAGCGGCGAGATCTCCACGAGCACGTCAACAGCGGCGAAGAAGCGCCCAATCGAGAATGCGCATTCCCCGCAGGATGCGCCCCGCAATCGCCCCTCCTGTCGAAGATGCAGAGCTCTATATAAACTTGTTCGGAGTCCTCTCATGATCTGTCTCACATGAAGTGAATTTTGTTTGATCCCTTGTTGTGATCTCCACGAATCCGACACCATTTTGCCGATATCGCCGACACCACTCTGAGCTTACCAACACGTGGCAAACGTTGAAGGTCTCATACCGCATCATCATCTAGATTGCCACTGAACGCGGACCTCACGCAACACACAGCTCCTTGCTTACAATGCCCACCACGCTTCCCGGCACAACGGTCATCGTGACCGGCTCCGGCGGCGGCCTTGGCAAATCCATCGCCGAGGCGTACCTCGCCACCGGCGCCAACGTTGTCATCGCCGACATCAACGAGGCCCGCGTTTCGGCCGTCGCCTCGGAGCACCGCGACACCTACGCCGGCCGCCTACACACGGCCGTCGTCGACGTCACCTCGGAGACCTCGGTCGAGGCCCTCGTCAAGGGCACCGTCGACCGCTTCGGCCGCCTCGACGTCATCGTCAACAACGCCGGCGTCATGGACCGGTTCGACCCGATCGGCGACTGCGCCAAGGACACCTGGGACCGCGTGCTTGCCGTCAACCTCACGGGGCCCTTCCTCATGAGCAAACACGCCGTCAACCAGTTCCTCGCGCAGGGCGGGGCGAGCGCCAGCGGCGGGCCGGCCGGGCTCATCATCAACATCGGCTCGAATGCGAGCTACCGCGGCTTGGCCTCGGGCGTGGCGTACACGGCGTCCAAGCACGGCGTCATGGCCGTCACCAAGAACACGGCCGGCTTCTACGGCGACAAGGGCATCTACTCGGTGGCGCTGCTGCTCGGCGGCATGGACACGACAAACATCATGGACGCCTTCGCCAGCGGCATCAACCAGGCCGGCATGGCCAAGGTCACGGCTGGCATGCCCGAGTACAAGCGCGGCGAGACGGGACTGGACCCGGCCGCCGTGGCCAAGTACTGCGTGTTCCTGACCGACAAGGACATTGCGTCGTCGTCCAACGGGAGCTGCATCGTGCTGAACAAGAATTGGCCGTTTGCGTAGTCTGGGCATGGGTCTGCTTGTGGCGTTGCAAGGTGGAGGGAAAGTGCTTGGATGGGTAGGCGGTTATTCCAAACGATAGAGAAACAATACGTAATAAAAAGAAAAAATTCCAGTGGAAGAATAATAGACACGAGATAGAACCTCGTGACGAACATTACAACTATTGTACCAACGTATGCGCCAATCGCTTCCTATTGTCCTCAAACCGTTCTTTCCAGGGTAGTAGTGGCCTTGCTCTCGTGGCAGGCAAGCAGATGCGGCCATTCAGTTCCCAGAGCCCTTGTTTCCGCAACGCCGGGATTGGGAAACACTAAACTCATACTTTATTTTCTATTCACTGCGAATTATCAAGATTCTTCTTGTAGTCGGCGAGGTCAGGAACGGTTGTAGGCTGGATGGTCAGATGGAACCGGAACACCGCCCAGAACCGTCACCGCCCACCCCGCGAGAACTCGGCACACGTACCTGCCGACACTCCACAGCCGACCCGGGGCCTCGGCCTCGGACCCTCCATCTGCGTCTCTTTCTGTTTGCTCATCGTGCTGGCCTTGCCGCTGTTCTGGCAATCGAGTGTCTTGCCGAGGTGTGTCGACAGCACGGGTGAGCCTGGAGGGACCGAAGTGGCAATCGACGCAGCGCATGACCTTGTAGTCGAGGTGGATCAGCTTGGTGCCCTCAGAGCAGTAGGGCACGGCGTGCTCGAAGGGGCTAGGGCGGACCCAGATGCGCTTCTCGCACCAGCCGGTCTTGTCTTGGGAGGACATGATGCGGCTGCAGTTGCAGCAGACGTGGCGGTGCCGATAGACGTAGCACATGTTTTCTATCCAGGCTAGGGTTCAGGGGAGTCTGTTGGGTTAGTAAAGTAGCACAAGCCAAGAAGAGTGAGCCCGGCGTAAGTGGATTTCGAGTTTGCTTGAGCTAATCTGGCTTGATGAAGAGGGGGGGACTCGGCACTGCTATTAAGTAGGGACTCTTCTTTTTTGCAAACAATGGCAACGTCGAAGAAATGAATTTGTCAATCCGGCACAGTGAATAGCTACTTTGACTCTTCGTGTTGAGTTGTCCAGGAATAGTGGTGGTGGCATCGACAACGACGACTACAGCGACGACAACGACTGGCACCGTACCTCACCAGCGCAACAAAGAGCAGGAGAGCAAACCCAAACGCATGCTCGTTATTGCTTCCGAGATTCATCCGAGGCTTCACAATACAAGAATCTTGGCCACTCTGGGTGAATATACTGATGTTGGGTTCTGACATTTTTGCTTCAATTTGGTATTGGTATATATCCTCACTCGACTATTAAAAATCGGACTAGTCGCAGGAGGCGGTAGGCTCCGTCTCAACCCGGTCTCGTCAGACCCGGCCCTTCAGCAGACAACACACATCAACGCGAATTTCTCCCCATTCACTGACCGCACTGGCCCTCGACAACCGCAACGTTGCCGTTGACATCGCACTGGCCGTCCGCCTGGCAGGCTCCGGCTCCAGTCCCGTCGGTGCAAGCCAGGCCCACGAATTCGGCTGCTGCGTTTGCGTCACCCCCTTGGCCTCCGTCGTTGTTGCCATTGTTATCATTGTTATCGTTGTTGTTGTTATCGTTGTTTCCATCGTTGTTATTGTTGTTACCATTGTTGTTATCGTTGTTACCGTTGTTGTTATCGTTGTTTCCATCGTTGTTGTTCTGGTTTCCTTGGTTTCCCTGATTGCCCTGGTTGTCCTGATTGCCCTGGTTTCCTTGGTTTCCCTGATTGCCCTGGTTGCCCTGGTTGCCCTGATTGCCCTGGTTGTCCTGATTGCCCTGATTGCCCTGGTTGTCCTGATTGCCCTGGTTGCCCTGGTTGTCCTGATTGCCCTGGTTGCCCTGGTTGCCCTGGTTGCCCTGGTTGCCCTGGTTGCCCTGGTTGTCCTGATTGTCCTGATTGTCCTGATTGCCCTGGTTTTCCTGGTTTCCTTGGTTACCTTGGTTTTCCTGATTTCCTTGGTTACCTTGGTTTCCTTGGTTTCCTTGGTTTCCTTGGTTTCCTTGGTTTCCTTGGTTTCCTTGGTTTCCTTGGTTTCCTTGGTTTTCCTGATTTCCTTGGTTTTCCTGGTTTCCTTGAGCGTTCTGGTCGCCCTGCTTGTTTCCATCGTTCTGTCCGCCGCCGCCGCCGAAGGCGGTTACAGCTCCGCCGGGCCGAGGGGCTGGTGCTGTGAGGAAAGGAACAAGTTAGTATTGAAGATTACTCAACTGCCAGCAAGATGAGTTGGTGACGGCGTTGTCAAAAATGTTACAGAGCGAACGGACCTGTCACAGCATTGCCTGTGAGGAGGCCGATGGCAAGGAGGGTGATGGTTGTGTAGCGCATTTTGATGTATAGATGTCGATGCCCTGCTAGTTGGAAAAGAGGGACTTCACGAAACTCGAATGAAGGATATGTGTATATTACGAAAGCAAGAGCTTCAAGGAGCCGAAGAGTGCACAGCACTTGAAAGAAGGATCACAAACAAGAAAGAAGTAGAACAGAGAGAGGCTGGAAATGGAGATGTGATTGGAGATGTGCCAGAAAGCAGTCTGGCTCCCTCGAGAACGCTGGCGTCCTTATACCCGTGTCTCTAGCTCTTGCTAACACAACATGCCCTTAGGTAACAGCCACTTGGAGGACAGAGTCGCAATCTGCCATGCCCGAGTCGAAGTATCAGACGGCTGGGCGTTCGGCGTCCGCCTTGGCCCATATCACGACAGGCATTTTGCAACAATTACGGTTTAGACGATTTTCCATCATCTGGATACTGCCAACATGTCTTGGGTGAGTCACTCTACGGGATGATCCAGTCTGAATCGGATGATAGGCGAAAAGACAACTGGATCCGATCCTTGGCAGTCGACACTGGCGAATCCTATGCTGCCGCCAGCCAGGATCCCCTACCCCGGGCAAGGCGCTTCTACACAATAAGCTTCAATTCATGTCTATTTCTCTGGGGCCGCGGATGGGCTCGCAGTTGGCTGGGTCAGTCAGGGGTGGGCAGCGTCAACCTGCGGCGGGAGACGTTTTGGGAACCCTGCTACCGCCTCTCGGCCTCTCGCGTAGACCTCTCGGCGGACTCGCAGGTTGACGCGCAGCCCCGGGGAGAGCGAAACGTGGCGTTGAGTCACGGATGCGTAGATCTCCTGACGCGTATTCCGCTCCCCTGGGGCCGTCCCCGCATTTCCGCTGCTGTTTCGGCCGGTGTTGTGACTGCCGAGCCGCCTTGTGCGTACTACTAAGCGATCTACGTCTATGCAATGCGAGAGCTGCTATGAATGATGCTTTTTCCATACTGGAGGCTTTGTAGATCGCTTCCTTTTTTTTCAATTTCTCTGACGAGCCAAGGTGTTGCAAAGGGGGGATCACGAGAACAGCAACGAAGAGATTCATTATGCTCAGGTTTGACTGTAGTGATGTGTGTGTGTGTGAGTTGCTCCCGCCTTTAAGGGTTGTAGTGGACATCGTATGACGATCTACTGTTCCTTGACCAACGAGTTGGTTGTAGATAAGTGCTGGATCGAGATGGCTAGAAAGCGAGATCTCCAATTAGTGGGCAGATGGTTAGTTATGACTTGGACAGCATAGTGAGGAATAGTGTGCAATGCTCGTTCGTCTTCATAAGTCTAGAATTCCATGATGAACAAGAAAAAGAAAGGAGAAAAAACCATCGTATAGAAGAATTATAAAGAAACACAAAAGAGAAGATGCGGCCAGTGTGGATTGAACACACGACCTTCAGATTAAGTGATTGAAGTTGACTTCAGTCTGACGCTCTCCCAACTGAGCTATGTCCGCCACGATCTTCAGACGGATGCGGTGAAATGGTAACTCATATCGTGGACAGTGGAGAGGGCACCAACCCTATGTCCGGGGCTGTGTGGGGTCGGCGTCTCGGTCGTATTCCACCTTCGAAGATGGGGGACCGGCACTCGGAACTCTGCCATGTGGACGAGCGATGACATTTCCCACCCTTGGACCTATTTTTAGAAAGTCTGAACCGTTCTTGCAGATCTCGAGGAATCATGCAAATAGCGTCAGTCTCCATCCCTTGTGCAACCCCAGTATCAATCTCCAGCGGGGCGTGCTACTTACGGGAGGTATTGTTCAAAGGCCTATGTCATCTTGGCTCCCATCTCCTCGTCTTGTCAGGAAACCCGCCGTAAACCCAAGGATCGCATCACAGTTTGTAGTTTGCATTCTTTTGGGAAAGAAAGAGCGCGAAGCATTCATTGTAACTGTCGTCAGTGGTTTCCAACCAACAAAGAAAAAGACCCAAATTGACAGGCGAGGAAGGACCAGAATAGTCCGCGCTTGCCTCACGATTCGAAAGAATGCAGAATGCCGTAGCCCTACTATGTTGACCATAAAATGGTTGATTACATTATCATGGGATAACTATGGACCGGACTCCAATGAATTATCCGTCCTGCCCTGCCGCCTATTCGCCATTCTCATTTTCCTACCCGACATAAAAACAACTCGAAAACCCCAATGCAAACGTGGTATGGTATGTTCTCGCCCTCCAGATCCCAAATCCCCGGTCCCCGATCCCCGATCCTGCACGCCCCAAGGTATCCTACAAACACACTCCACATCCGTTGTTAGACAATCCTAATAATCTTCCGGGCCCGCACCTAGATGAATCCCACGCGGAATTCATCAGCAATCCCTGTTGGCGCCCTCAATCCAAAGTCCGGCCGTCGGGCATCGAAACCTCCTTCACGCACAGGGCTCATTTGAGCTTCAGACCTCTCACTTGGTGTATGCGGCCGGTGGCCTGTGCCGAACGTCGGGCTTGCCAGAGGGCTCGGCAGCGGCCAGTTCGGATCCGTCGAAGGCTCCGGGATCAAGCCCTTGGGAGTCGACGGCTGGGGCGATTGCATACGAGGAGAGACCGTGTCAAAGCTGCCGTGCTGGATATCACGGTCGTCCGAGGCCGGTGGTCGGGGCTGTGGGCTGGGCGCCTTGCGTTGGAGTTCGACAGGTGGCGGAGGCCGACGCCGGTTTGAAGGCGTGATGCCGTAGCTGCGTTCGCCTTCACCTGGCGCCACCCTTCTCGACACGGGCGGAGGGCCGAGATATCCTTTCGGCAGGTAAGGGCGGTCGTCGCGAGTGCGGCCCTCATAGTCTCTCCTATCCCGGCCATTCGGGCCTGACCGTTCTTGGTAATCTAGGTTAAGACGATCACGTGCATCGGAGTCCACTCTCCCTCTCGGCTCAAGTTTCGGTTTCTCCCACAGATCCAAGCCCGTTGGTTGTCTGACACTGAACGCATCATCAGGAGCCTGAGCGGCGAATCGCAATGGCCCTTCGTACGGGATCTGCTGTGGCCTCGGGGGCGGAGGTCCAGCATCCCGGGGCACCTGAGGCAGGCTCTTCATTTCCGGAGGTCCAGCATCCCGGGGCACCTGAGGCAGGCTCTTCATTTCCGGAGGACGCGGCCGCCGAGCGCTTTTCGGCGGCGGGCTCACTGGGGCCGTAGGACTTTGTTCCTCTCTCATACCGAGACTGAGCGCCGTCGGGTCTTCGTCGATATCCATCGAAAAGCTTTGCTTTCGAGGCGTGATGATGGTAAGTGTGTCTCGTTTTGCTGCAACATTCTGGATGATGGGCCTGGGGTAGAACTGCTGTTCTTCGTCACTGCAGCGTCCTGCCGATGCGGTCGGAGACGGAAGTGCGGCTGGTCTGGGCTGATGTACCTCATGGACAGTGCTTACGGCCGTCTTTGGTTTGAAATCAGTCTTCAATCGCGGAAGGGAGCCGTTGACGGACAGAGGAGGAGAAGGATACGCCTTGGAGGGCGAGAGCGGAGCGGGTGTCAACTTGTCATCTTTCGATGTTTCTGACGGGTTCAAGTTGAACTCGAATTGGCCCAACGGGCTCCGGGGTGCGTTGGCGACGGTCGGGGTGGGAAGGGGGGACAGGCTGGTCGTGGAGTGATAGCCACTCGGCGCGGCACTTGGAGCCGGGCTGAGGGTGCCCTCACTTCTCGAACCAGCATTGTCACGAGCGAAGTGAACGTCGAGAGGATTGACCCAAACCTTCCGACTGATGGAGGTAGGGGTCCCTGCTCTACTTCCTGGTCCACTGACACCGGTGATGATCGGTGGACTCGCAATGTTCTGCAGACTTGTGACGGAGCTGTTATTCCACCGCATGTTTAGGTTAGCCTCGGATCCGACAGGCCTAATACCCTTGCCGCCGCCTGGCGCACCAAGATCGACCAGCGAGGATGAGCCACCATTCAGATATGGCGCTTTCGGCTGACGAAAGCTGGCGATGAAGCTCCTGTTAGACGTGGCAGTGCCGGGACGGGACCCATTGACGGGGACGGGGCGATCAAGATCCTTTCCAAAGAACTGGCCTTGACCGAGGAGGTTCTGGTCAATCTTCTTCCATTGAGGCTTTTGCTCGACGGCCTTCTCAGCTTTCCTATGAAGCGTTAGTTCTGCAGTCGAGACCCCAGAGACGGTCCACGCACTTCTTCTTATCAGCACCGAGCTTCAATCCAAAAAAAGACACCATGGTCGCGCCGAGACGGTATCAAGAGCTGCATCGGTCAGCTTTCACGGTATCGCGAAACGGAGTGTAGGGATTGGTGAGGGGCATACAGAACGAATGAAGGGCATAAAAATGTTGTGAGCTGTGCACAGAGTATGGGGCCCAGTGCCGGGAAACGGACAATCAGGTCAAGAATCGAACTATTTTCGGCTGGAGGAAATGAAGAAGCAAACAAACGGGGGTTTTGCTTGAAAAATGAGCGTTCGGAGCAGGCAGCGGCTCCGAGATCGAGCAGCCGGGAAGCGTGGAGTGCGACCGAGGAGGAGCAAACGTGGCTGCGAGAAGTGGAAGAGCGGTAGTGGTTATTGCCAACGGGCCATGTCGCGACTTGTCCTGGGCGACGGTGATTTGAGATGTGGAGGGTGCGCTGAGTGATGGACAAGGGGTGACGATCCTTATTCGCGGACCCCAAGACAGTTGACGTGTCGCAGGTACAGGAGCGCACAGAGAAGGCACAGCAGCAGCAGCAACGATGTCCCAAACAGGGTGCTCAGCAGATGACAAGCTGCGCAGGTCGGCAGACAGGGCAGAACTGTGGTGGAGCTGATACTGGGACGAGACAAGGTTGAGCAAAAGGTCGGACTTTGGGGGCAAAAAAGCAACGAGTATTGAACCCGCTCTCTGCCGGCAAGGGGCGACTGTCTGTGATAAAGAGCGACGAGACGAGACTGATGTTAATCCCTTTGGAGACAGACAGACTTGAAGAGGCAGCGGCCAGCAAGGAGTCGAGAAAGCGAGAGACAGCAGAAGAAGATCGTGAACACCCAGCATGAACGAGGGCGAAGGGCAGACAAAAGTCAATGGGAGGTCGGCCTGTGAGGGGGAGGTCGTTCGGGGTAGGCCGAACTATTGCGACGTCGTTCCTGCAGCCAAAGAGGAGTGGGCCACAAGCGAGTGTGGTGTGGAGATGAAGAACAGGCCTTGTCCCAGGCACGTTTTCCCCCTTGGGATTGGTGTTTGATGAGACGACAGCCCGGTGAGAGCAAGAGGCGCGCAACAGCACGACACCATAACACGTCTCGCCTCTGCCCCATCGCCGGGACTTGGGGGCAGCGTGGGCGAAGCCTGCGTGCAATCTAAGACTTTACCCCCTTGGGCCTCCACGCGCCCGCACGTCAGCAGCACAAAGTGGGGGATGACGGACCACCGATTTGAGGGGAGGGGGCAGAAAATTCGAACCCTTCTTCTGCAGCAATAAGGAGGTTCAAGTTATCAACGCCGTCAGGCCTGACGAAAAAAGTCGGGATGGCATGGCTTGCCTGCCCGTCTACCCGTTTGTCTACCCTCCCGCCCTTGCGCTGCAAAGGGAGATGCGGGTGGTGCAGACGAGGACACCTGGACAAATGGCACGCAGCAGAGCTTTACGTTACGAATTACCTACGCCCCCTTGGCTATAGCACCGTTGGTGTCAACGACACGGGATAATTAAAGGACGAATCGCGATAGGAACGTCCCCGGATAATAGCGTCTGAACGGGATGTCAAGGATCAAGGGTGTTCATGTGCGATCAAGCCTGCCCGGGGCTCGTCTCTTATTTCAGGCGAATGTGCCGTGGTGTTAGGGAGCATGACATTTTCATTTGACCGCGTGCGTGCGTGCGCGCGTGCGTCGGATGTGTCATTAACAGCCTGCAGCATCTATAGCAATTTGCAGCCCATGCAGCAAGCACATGTTGCATGACACCACCGAGCCCGGGTCAACCGAAGGACACATTATTAGGTAGTATTCTTCCTCGAAGTACAGATAGTGTAATGCATACACTACTATTTACACATTCAATTTTAGTACAAACGGGGTGGGGGAATAAGCAAGGGGGAGACAGGCTGCATATTAGCGACCGAAGGGCCGATCGGATGGAAACAAAAAAAGAAGACAGAAGGCCAAACGAAGGTACGTACCGTCCAAAGGAGAAAAGGAAAAGGGGGGGGGGTTTCGTTTCCCCTGGCTAAACCCGCCAAAGTCTCTCTTCTTGCATCATATGCTACGGTATCCCTAACCTTACTTGTACACTACCATAATTAGCTCGCAGAGCTTCTCCGTGCCCCTGCTGCTCCTCCGTCCCAGCAATGAGACGAAGCCCTTCCGGCATCAAACTTTGGTCGTTGCCCGGCAATCCATCGCGACCTATTGACGAAACAAACTGGGATGATGGAGGTGGGGGCCGGGTCGATGGATGCAGGCCTTCATCCTTTCGTCGCAGGTGGAGCGGTTTGGACTTGACGTCAAGAAATAAAAAGAAAGAAGGGGAAAAAGTTCCGATGTTCGATTAAGATCTACAGTTAAGAGCCTTTTTGTCGCCATTCGTATTGTTTGATCACCCGCACAGGGCCCTCCCCCCCGTTGCACACACACCTTATGCTCCAGCAAGAATGGGACTACCACTAAGAACCAAGGACGAAAAGAAGAAGGACGAAAAAGAAGAGGGGTAGAAGGGGATCTAAAACGAAAGCACACAAGGATTACAAAACCTTGTGCCTTGAGATCGCGCATACTTCGTACGTGAGAAGGTGGGGGAGCATTCCTGAGCAAGCTTCCAGAGCAAATTGTCAAATCTGGATGGATAGTGATTGACTCGCGGGCGGGAGGACCTACAACACCCGCTCCCTCCGCACCGCGTGGCGGGCACACGCAGGGCTGTAGGTATTCAGCATTTCCCATCCCTTGGAAACCTTCCTCCTCCCTTTCGGACCCGTGGCCCCGTCCACGATATTGATATTAGGTATGGGCAAAAGCCTCTCTCGTCCGAGTCTCACAACCCTTCATCAGCCGACGGCGCCGTCTGTCAATAGCGTCCCACGCCGCCGATGTGTCACTGTTAAAAAAAAATGAAATGAAAAAACAAAAGCACCGTCCGCGCCGCAGCCCACGGCTAGACCGTCGCACGCGCTCGGGCGTCTTATTCTCACATCAGAAGGGGGTTGGGGGTTCTCACAGGGGGGAGGGCTGCCTCTCTCTCTGTGTGTGTGCCGGAACGGCTACCCGGAAGGAAGCCAGTCAGCCAGCCGCTTTCTCCTTGGGACCGTAGCCCCCCCCCCCCGGCATATGTCCGGTTCATCTCGCGGCTTCTGCCATCGTTTGCGCCCATCTGCCGCGGGCGGGGCAGGGGATCCAAGAAAGGGCAAAAAGGAGGACGTTGAGGAAGGGGACCAAAGTAGTGCCGTTGGGAGAAGGCGGCCGGGCAACATCTGTTCACGGCGAGTGATGCCGCCATATGAGCTCGAACCGGACTCTCAGGGTGAGTGACAGTGACAAGTCCGTCTACGATAAGCCTAGCGCGGGAGGTGCGTTGATGACAGCGGATCTAGGCTTGGCACCGCTGCGACCTGCAACCTGAGAGAGATGATAATGTGATATGATGTATATTGTAAAGTCTTGTTTGCAGTCTACTTTGCTTGGTTTCTGACCCTCATGCGACCGAAACCCGCACCCGCACCTCCCTGTCGACAGTTCCCAGCCCAAGTACGTATGTTGCCCGGTTAAAGGTGCCTAGAACAGATGGCGTGCGTGGCTTGATGAAAAGCACTCTTAAAAGGAAAAAAAGAAAAGAGAAAACGAGGGGCCTAGATCGATCCGAAACAAATACTCCTACCTAAAGAGCCCATGTACCCTGGGCAGAACCCCAATTCATCAGCCAAGCATCAATATGAGCCCGTACAAGACAATCCTGTCGTTGTCCAGCCCGTTCAGCAGTCTCCCTTCCAGTTCTCCTTGATCCACTCGCCCATTTTGTACGTAAGCGTGTCATCCGACCACGTCAACACATCCTCCTCGCTGTAGTCGCCGCCGCTGAACTTGAGGGCGACAAGCACCCACTGCAGGATGAAGTCGATGAAGACGACATCCACCTTTTCGGGCTCGCCCTCCTTGGGGAAGCCAATCTCCGTCTGCACGCAGTTGGGCACCTCGTAGAACTGGATGGGCACGTGCTCCGTGTCGTCGCCGTCAGCGCCGATGTCGTCCTTGGTGGTGTACCCGCCGATGAGGTCCGGCTTCTTGGACTTGTCGTCGTCACCAGACAGCGGATGCTGATCAGTCTCCTGGCGCAGCTCGAGCCGGCGGGGCTCGCCCTCCTGCTCCGTCTTCAACATGAACATGTCGTCTTTGGGGAACAACATCTCGGGTATATTCATGAAACGGGTATCGTGCGTCGCCTCAAAGATCTTGCCGGCCTTGTTCAGGAGCTCGATGACGCGCTTGGCCACGCCGTACGGAACGTCGGGGATGTACTTGAAGGTGCTGGTAAAGGGCGACACGATGTAGGTGCTGTCCTTTGTGAATGCTCCCTTGAAGATGTCGAAGCGTATGCCGCCCGTGTTGACAATGGCCAGGCGCGGGACGTCTTTTCTGTCCTTCTTGTGGATGACGTCTGGGAGCACCTGCGTTTCGAGCCATGTGAAGATGCTGTCGTCGCTCGGATACGGGGCGCGGTTGACCCACAGGTCCTTGGGCGCGCAGCCGTACTTGTAATCGAGGTCGAGCGCCTTGCGGGCCTTCTCGATCATCTTGGTAACGTTCTTGCCGTACTCAGTTGGGAAGGTCGTCTCGTTGAGACCGGTGTGATGGTAGAGGCCGAAGAGGTTGTTGTCAATGTACTTCCTCGTGAAGGAGGCGGATGGCGCAATCTCTGCCGAGACCTCGTCGGTGGCGGACGCGGACTTGGCCCTCTTGATGTTGTCAATCGACATCCACCCGATGGTCTCGCCATACCTCCCACTGGCGAGGGCAAAAGCGTCTTTGTCGAATTTGAGGGCGTCACGGACGTGGGCGTGGCCGCCGAAGAAGGCAATGGGCGCAAACCAGTTGCCCTTGCGGATGGCGGTGAAGATGGCCTTGAACTCGGGCATGCGCAGGCCAACGTGGCCGATGACGACGAACAAATCGGGCTTCTCCTCCTCCAGCATCTTCTTGAACCAATCCGACTTGATGGTATCCTCGACCGGCTGAACGACAGTGTTGTTGGCGTTTCCCGTGAAATCGAAGAGGAAGCCGAGAGCGACGATTTCGAGCCCTTGGTTCTTGGTCTTGAACTTGCGGTACCGCTGGGCCTGGGGCACGCGGTCGCCCGTCTTGGGGTCAATGTAGTCGAGGTTGCTGGCAATATAGTTTTCGCGGAAATTGGGCACTGTGATGTCGTGCTCGCGCTGGGCGGCGTCGGCCTGGTAGAGTTCGTGGTTGCCGGTGCAGAGGATGTCGACAGCCTGCTCGCGGAAGATATCGTAGGTGAAGAGGCCCTTGGGGCTCGAGCTATCATAGAGGCCATTGCCCTCGACACGGTCACCCGTGTCGATGACGAGGAGGTCGGCGCCGCGCTCGTCGGCCTTCCGCCGCATGTGCTCAGCGAATGAGACGTAGTCGCCCCAGTCGGCCGAGTACTGCGGCTCGAGAAGGTGGCCGCCAAGCCAGCCGTGTGTATCGGTCGTGTGGAGGAAGTTGAGCTGGCCCCAAGTCAGGTCGCGCATCGGGGCCGGTACCGGGGAGGCGGCGCCAGGCTGAGAGGCGGATGTGAGGGGCAGGCAGAGCGCTGCTGCGGCGATGAGGGAGGAAGGTCGGAGCATTGCTGTTGATGGTCGGTGTTTCGCCATGGTTGTGGTTTGTTTCTGCGATGTTTGGTGATGATAAGGACGGGAAGCAAGGGGAAGAGAAGAAGAAAAGAAGGCTAATGCTTGGGCAGCTCTCAACCTCTGGGGGAGAGGATCGAGGATATGCCTGGTGGGCTGTGTGTTGGCGAGTCACGGTCCCGGGTGCCTGAGATAGAGCTTCAGGGAGCTCTGCCCGAAGGATGCCCCGGACAACCAACCCGCTACGTCAGTGACGATCCCTCAAGGTATCCGTTAGAGAGGTACCGCTTATGTGCACTGCCTTATGAGTAAAATCGAGTTCCCGCTTAGCAGACACGTATTCTGAGGTGTCTGAAACGGTGATGGCGCAAGCTGCAGTACGGGTCCACGTGCCCGGAATGATCCCCGGTGCTTGGGCCATCCAGCAGGTACCCGTCGGCTAAAGTTGGGGCGATGTCCGGATGAGCCGCATTGTCAAGGAAACGTACCTCTGTTCTCCCACGAAGATCGTCCATGGTTTCGGGGGTATTAAAAAAGCAGATATTATCCCTACACAAGTCGAGGGATGGGACCAGCGACGTCGAAAAGTCGATCCCTTCCGTTTGTCGCACATACCTCGATATGGCTCAGTACTTTGTTCGGTCTGACAGCTCGAATGACGGTAACTATCTTCTGCAGCAACATGTCGCCCCAGCTTGACTTGATGAGAACAATGGCCTCGCTTTGATTCTGTATCTTGATTAAATTATGCACATTGACCCATCTCTTCTGGCTTTAGGTGCTACCTGATGCAGAGCAGTTAAGCTGACCACATCATCCCTCCAGACGCCTTCAAATGGGCACTTCGTCCGTAAGATCTACACTGCATTAAATCCCCCAAATGCCATATGGACACAAAATAAACACTCGCTGGTGAACACTTCTATAAGAAATATCCGTATCTAGTCCAGCCCTGAATCACCATTAGGTACTTTTCGTTGCATTACCCATGAAAATGTCTTACTGCTGAAACTGACTTCTTATTGCAAATAGTTTTGCAAATTATTGACAGAGCTAGAAGAAAAGTGTACCACAGCTTTCATTTAAAGATATATATATGTATATATAAAACTCCCAATGGTAGAATCCTTTGAGTCGCAACAAGCTAGTTCTAAAGCCTACTAAGGCCTCGTAGAGTCCCATAGGTGTACAACAATGGCTATATATAGTCGTAAATACTCGGAAGTCATCACGGTATAAGCATTTTGTTGCGATGTTGACCATCGCGGATAAATATCGGAGTTATCGGGTTAACCCCGATGACTCATCGCCGGCGAATCCTCGGATATTCGGCCATAGATTCTCCGAGGATTCGTGGGCAATTGGTTGGTTATTCAACCAGCCAACCCACGATAATTATCCTTCTTTTCTTTACGCATAATAGAGAACCACAGTTACCCCCATTATTCGTCAATTGCCACCGATACGTACGGTTAACCGTATCAACCTATCCCTTGGTGTTACCAACACATTTAAAAAAAAAAAAAAAAACCATGGAGCTGTCTATTTTATAGGCCGAGTCTGATTTTAACCATCGATGGCAAGAGTGCCTTTTGGGATAAAAGTCATTTAACCTGATGTTGGTCTACCTGCAATTGCCTCATACAACCATCTCGTCGTGTCGCCATCGTTCCAAGGGCTACAAAACTGCCGAAAAAATCTTGCCGTAGCATCACAATGCTATCACCTTAACCAACCAAGACAGAGGATCGAGCGTGCAGTGTACTTCAGTCGACATGAGTTCCTCCTCGTCTGAACCAATCGTTTCGGCGGACGAATGGACCGATGCCGATTTTGAAGGCTGGAAGGACACGCTGCGGCAGTGACTGGACGGTGTTAGATCCGTCGGCGATACTGGGACCTTCGCACGATAAACCGCGTATCCCAACCCCGGGTTGAATACCAAGGGGCATCGCGCCTTTCCGCTTCCAATGATGCCCGAACATGCGGAATTGATCAAGGGATCATGCCAGCAGGGCCCATTTGCAGCCTTGAGTTGACGAACATCACGTTGAAGCCTCACAAACTGCTCCTTTATGAGAAGGGATCCTTATCTAAACGCCACAAGGATACTGAAAAGGAACGTGGCATGATTGGCAGGCTTCTTGTCTGCCTGCCGTCCGAATAGATGGGCGTAGACGTCAACTTGAGTTTTGGCCCCAAGGAACGTAGTTACTCGACCGCCCCGACGTCGAGATTCGACGTGGCGGCGTTGGCGTGGTACTCTGACATCTCACACGAGGTGAAGTAGCTGGAGGCGGGCCACCGCCTGGCTTTAACATACAATGTTGCCCGGAACGATTCTAACAAGCAGTCTGCAGGTTTGTTTAGGCAGCAAGCCCAACATATCGAAAAAGAAATTCAACTGAGTGGCAGGCGTGTTCTAACGTAGAAACGCTCATTCAAACCCTGATCACAAGTGTTCCGAAGCGAGCTTGTCAATTCACAACATGAACGGCCGCGACAGGGCTGTTCGTGGGCTTTACACCAAGTGGCCTCCGAGTGTGGCGTCTACCTCATCTTTGCGCACCTGACACACAGTGACATATCGATCCTGGGCGACGACTACGACGGATACACGGAGGATGAAATAACAGCTCTCTACTCACCTGATGGCAAGACGATTCGCCAATATATGATGAAATCCTAGACTGGGAAAAGCCCTTGGAAGCCAACCCCGATAGCGAGGACGAGGAAGAGTTCACTGAAACTTACGGGAGTGAAAGCACCTCACGATATCATCATACAGTATGTGCTCACATGTTTCTATGACCAGCTTTCTGACTCAGAATGCGTTCAAACTTCAAAAACATCAAATCTCACCATATCTTGATTGTAGGTTGCATTTCTCGTCAAGAAGAACAGCGTCCTCCGCTAGGTGGACCTAGCCAACATACAACTCGTCCGAAGATTTGCACCCGCAAATATGGTCCGGATGGTCGATGATATGGAACACCTCTTTTTTTTTTTTTTTCAAAAGCATGGGAGAAAAGCATGAAAACAAGACTTGGCCGATATCAGGTACGTATACTCTTCTCTCCTATCTTCTATCAACCCATTAAATGGGGCCTGAACAGTTTCGTAACTGACCGCGGGCCTGATTTCTACAGTTTGATACTGGCACTAGCCTCTCGTGGCAGTCTCGCACTTTTCTATGGTATTCTTCATTCGGTGTTTGTCAAGAAGTACCAGGTCTAATCCCTTATTGGAAAAAAGTTGTTTGAGTACGGGCGTTATTGTGGTTTCGAGAAACTGCGGCTTGAGGGGGCAGACCTCCTTTCTGAGCTACTGAAGCCAGCTAGGAGTGGCCCACCTCAGGTTCTAGTCGCCATTCGAGAACCACCAATCCCGCCTCGCCGCCATCCTCGGGGCCTCTCAAGCATTCTATGGCCATCGTTGACCATTGTCTAACCCTGGGTCTTGCCGAAAAGGGGGAAGATTTGCTAGAAGCATGCTGCAAAAAAGAGGAGTAGAATCCTAAGAAGGTTTGCGGAGATGTTATACCGCAGCTTCTCAATCCTAACATTAATATACTGAAGGAGTACGCCGTGCCGCCCACTCAATGATTTAAGAACCTGTTTGATATCATCTTGCGCGAGGGACTGCACACTAACGTCCACCTCGAAAACCAGCTTCGGTGTTACGGCGGCAGCTATGCTTACGGCCGGGAGCAATACTTCAAAACCAACATTGAGTAAACGCCAGGAGAACATACTCTGGCGGTGGAGAAGACAGGACGAGAGTTTGCGGATGCGCTGGTGTCGTGGCAGCAAAGCGTCCGGGCTCTCGACTCTCGACTCGTGCCACTTCGGACCGGGGGGTGGCCGAGATGCTGGGCGGTGAAGCCTACAGAGAGCTCGTCGTAATCGAGAACCTGCTGGGACAACTTGCAGATTCCAAAGGCCTGGTGCCATCTGGAATGAAGCGCGGTCTGGACGAAGCCGCTGCCGCAGAGCGGCACGGCGCTAAGAAGGTTCTCCTGTGGGCGGCGGGCTGTGAAGGAAGGTGTAAGGTTTCGCACACAAGCAAAGATTGGTATACTATGGGGGGCGCGCGGTGACTGTAGAGTATTCGTTTTCTACAGAGTCGGTATTATTAGTATACAATGCAATACGAAACGGCGAGCGGAGACCCTAAACCTGAGACGCTGAGTGTATAGTACGCTGTAGACGAATGACAGAAGACCGGGTTGCTGGATATCGAGAACGGACCGAGGATGTCAACGTGTGTACAATGTATGTATGTGTGTGAACATATGCTCAGCCACGTGGCAGTACTACGGGCGTTTGATTGAGATGGGACGGTGGTTAACAGGGGACTAATACTTCACATACCAGCCAGTCGTCCAGGAAAGGTCCCGACCCAGGATCTGCGCGCTTGCGTATGCACTCAAGTGCTGAGTCGAGGGGGGTAGTTCATGGTCGTCTGCGTCATTTCAGTCGTACCCTTTATTACCTAGTGTTCAACTCGTCCATCTGGCTTCCACGGTAGGTACTACACATGATCGGTCGACAGGGTGTCGGGGTTTTCGTAACGGCCACTTTTGGCGGTGACGCTGCTGATGGGAATGGCATGAGAAACCCAGTGACCACCGAGCCCGGCTTAAGCAGGATATTTTTTGCCTTGCATGATCGGAAGGCCCGCCATGTTTTGGTACGATGAACCGCCAGGGTCGCAAGATCCGCCCTCGCTAGGTAATCACTCTTTTTGCTCACAATGATTAGCCTCTGTCGGAGTGTTCCCTATGCCCCCCCCGGTGAATAGAGCTTCAGTTCCACATGGTCTTCATCCGAAGTCCGGAAGACCCAGAGAGATTTCGAACATCTAGAGTGCGATGGCCTGGGGCTCAGGAGCCCCAGGTCGACCGTGGCGTGATCGTCTCAACTCGCTACCCGGCGGCAATCTCTGATATCTGCCTCGGTAAAGGCGATCGATAGCTTGTCCGGGGCCCGTTTTGACGGAGGGATTTCTGAAAGCGAGGTAAGTATCAGCGCGTCGTGTGAAAGGTCCGAGAGGGGGCACTGTTCGTTGATTTGCTGCCGTTTCTGAAACAAACCCTCTTATAAAGCCCATCTGTCATCGTTTGAACTCTGGGCCCAGAATCAGACAATGTGCCGCGGAGGCCCACCCGCCCCAGAGTTCTTACTGTGTACTTTGACTCGGGCTTCCGAACTCTGCTTCGCGCCGCATAGAGAGGCATTTTCTGTCCAGTGGACGGGACTGGTGGGCTAACGGGCCGGTTGCTCGAGGTGGCATGTTGCCCAGATACAAGCCAATTGGATTGAGCTGGTCATGTTTGATGCCGCCCTGCTTCGTAACACGTCGTCTCCTTATCGGCGTCCCAGTCCTCTGGGCTTGGAAACACGGGCATTGGCGGTTCATGCAGTCTAGAGACGAAAATTTACGATGCATGAGGTGCGTTAGCATCTCTGCTTTCGAGCCGAGGAGGGAACGAGGGCGGGAATGAATGTAGCAGCACTATTTCACCACCACCACCTCTTGGACCGGCATATAGTGATGGCATGTGTATTAGTTGGTTTGGTCTGACGTTATCTAGTTGTTTTGAATGATAGGCATATGGCGGTCGGCCTGACTCCGATGTGTCTCCTAAACGAAAGAACAATGCTTGAACCTGGGTCCGATTTGTCGATTTTCTTTTTTGAGCGCCTTGTGTATCACAAACACCCCCCGCCGCCACAGCCGCCGCCCCCCTCCAGTCGGTGGTTGTACTCTGTTGCCCGGTCCGCGTCGATTGCTCGTTTCCCTCAATCGCTCTAACATGTGTTTATCCTCTGGCCACTGTGGCCTTGTGTATCATGGGTTTCGTGTTCCTAGTTCTTCACTCTCGAATCCCGGATCGGCCGGCTGTTCCGCTCGGCCCGGCGATCGCCAAGGGTGGATCGGGGCGTAGTCGATCCCCATCGCTCGGCTTCCGAGAGGAGACCCTCCTTGATGGACGCTCCTCTTTTTGATGCCTGCGAAGACGGAATGTTAGATGACAATGGATGCATTCACGGCTGGAGAGCGCCTACCGCGCAGAGATGGCATCTGTCGCCGAAGCGGGAGACGGTGTTGTGGCAGTGGATCGAGCCCTGTTGTGATGATCGCGTGAGCTACAGGCCGGACAAAGGTGCATGATAAGGGAGGCATACGTAGTAGTTTGAGCAGTAATAACCCATTGTGATAGGTGAGGTGTAGGTGGGTTGGATTCAAACCAAGAGAGATTTCAGCCAGAGGTAGAAATGGTCAAGGCGGGACAAGCAGGCGGAGTTGGTCTTGAGCTTGGGAGGGATGATGGACCAGCCTGGAAGGGGGGGGGATGGATGGAAATGAGTAGATGGTTTTTGATGTTCGCAGAATGTCAAAGAATGCCAAGTCGGTACGAAGACTTGGAATGAAAGACGGCAGGACTGGGGAGAAACTTATACCATGGCCCTTCGTCTCAACGCCACGGCCGCCCAGACGCCGAGACTGGAGAAGGATCCATTAATAAACACGCTCTTGGATAGTCCGGCAAGTTTCTTTGCAGCAGCAGCAGCAGTAGCAGGCGACTGCCACTTGGCTTGCTTTGCGTAGTCCGCCTCAACGAAACGAAACAAGCCTCGGAAGCCGTGACACCTGTCCAGGTCTACCCCTTTCAGCATCTCCCTAGTCGGCTTGTTGCCCGATAAGAAACCAGGCCCAAGCCTAAAAGGCCCATCCGATGAGATGGTCTTCACTGTGCCCCGCAAGGCAGAGACGGGGAATAGAACCCGGTCGGCACTTGTCAGTGTGGGAAGCTCTGCAAGCTTGCCATTGGAGTCCCATGTGTCGCACAAGGTACCGGTAGATGGATGCTACACAGTGCTTGGGATTGGGCCCAAGTTTCTCAAGCGTGTGTGAGTGGTCAATGCTTATCCAGCACGGTTGCCAGCTTCCCGGGAGACGGAAACCCATCAAGCCCCTTGCCCTTCCTCCTACTCCCCCTGCCGGCCCCTTTATTGCTATTGTGTGCCACTGGCGCTTAACCGGTGCAGATGGGCTTCAGTCTGAGCGAGCTCGCTGTAACGGGCAGCGACTCGGTCTCGCACGGCATCACAATGGCGGATGGAGGGGATGAGGAAACATTTATCACGGGCGTAACGTGCCATCGCTTGGGAGGCTTTGCGGGGAACATGGCTGAGGGAAGCTAAGTGGGAATTGGGGACGAAGGGCATCTGTTCAGCGTGTCGGGTTTCAGATGAGAACGAAAAAGCAGCACAAAGTACGGACGGAGTGGCTGTGAAGTGTGTACGTGTGCGTCTGTCTCTCTCTTTCCCTCCCTCCCTCCCTCTTTCCCTCTCTTTGAGGGGCGGTCCCGTCCTCACGTACGCAAATTGAAGGCCGTATGCTATTTGCGGTAACTGTCTGTTGGCGAACCCGCGGAAGAGAGAGGCCAGCTTGAAGGCGATGGAGAACCGGGGACCCTCTCCTCTGCGACGATTAATGCGGGATGAGCCATGGTCGAGACCATTCGCCAAGGTCCCACCGAGGCTGTTGAGCTGTCGAATCAAAGCAAAATGGCGACGAGCTCCCTCACTGATTGGCAAGTCGTGATTCGATGGTCTCGTGTGTTTAGGCTGGACAGAGCGATGGAGAAACGAGACAACATACTCTCGCGGGCCGGGAGGGAGTCCCGGATAGGAGGATGGCTAAGTACACTAAGCCCGTTGTAAGAGAAACGCGCCTTACCTCACTTCGCAGTACGTGTGGACCGACGCGGGCCGCCACTACGCCCCAGGGCGGCGGCCGAGGCCACGAAGTTCAGGTGAGGGGACACAAGGCGTCGCATAAGAAAGAGTGCATTGATGAATGTTGATAAGACACAGTGAGTAAGTAGATAGGCATTAGGAGGGAGGGGAGGCTTCTGCTGTGCTTACATAATGCAGATCGGTCTACGTGGTGACTCTTGGCAGACTAAGCACGCACTGTGTGGGGTCGCATGAGCGCGGAAGCTACCTGGTCAGGATACGTACCGCTTCCAAGGTGAGGTGAGGTGGTGGGGTGGTCTCTATTAGGCCCAAGCTCAAAGTTTCCTAAACTACGACCAGACCCGGAGAAACTGTCAGCGCGCTCTTAGGCTTTTCTGCATCATCCATCCATCTCCTAAGATCAGAGATCAGACCACTCACTCACTCGGTGCTTCACAGCTGCCACAGACAACCGAGGTCAGGCCATTGACGAACCCCACAAGATCCACCGACGAGAAAGGCACCGCGTCTGACCGTCGACAAGTCCGATTGCCACACAAGATCACGGCGCGACAGCCGACCGGCCTCCGGGATCGCTTGACCTCGTTGCTACCAACTGCTGACAGAAGCCGCCTGCCATGGCTGTCTTCAGCAACAAGAAGTTTCCGTCCAAGGCGGACACCAATACCTTCGCCGCCAAGTACCGGGCTCAAATGGCCAAGCGGCCGTTCCTGATGTTCGGCCTGCCCTTTGTCGCCGTCATGATAGCAGGCTCCTTCGTCTTGACCCCGGCCACGGCCATCCGCTACGAGAAGCATGATAGACGGGTGCGCCAGGTGACCAAGGACGAAGAGCTGAACCTCCGTCGGTCGGCACGCAAGGTTGACATGAAGGAGGAATACTACGTGAGTGATTTGAAGCCGCGCCTTACAGCAGCTTTGCAATACGAGGGACGGTGGCAGAAGCGATACTGACAGACCTACATCAGCGACTTGCGGCCAAGGACATCGACAACTGGGAGCAGAAGCGCGTCCAGCGACTCAAGGGCGAACACGACGGCATTATCGGCGAGTAGAGGCCACTGCATTTGCGCCTTGCATCTCGATCGAGTAATCCATGACGACCTTTAGTGTTCCGTCTTGGAGCTGTTTGGTGCACGGCGGGCGAGCATCGAGATGGGATAAAGGAACGCGTATGTGGTTGTTATTCTTCCACCGCAGTCGCGCTTGTTATGACTGCCACCCATCCCAAGACTCTCGGCTGACGCGGACGCGAACGCGACCGCGGCAAGCGGCTCGTTGGGGCAGGACGGCTGACGCAAGAATGTGCACATCTCAATCTTGAGAGCGCTCGGACTTGGATCTATACGCACAACTACAAGCCACGTCGTGGACCCAATCACTTCAAGCCACCAAGGGTTTAAGACTGCCCGTTGCCTTTCGACGTCACTTTCGAGCTCCTCGTCAATCGTTATCTGGCAGGTCTCACAAGACGGCTGTGGCTGCCATGGGGAAGGCGTGCATGGGCGGCCCATTTCCCGGAAGAAGCGAGGTGGCATAGCGGTCGTTGTTTTAGGGACGCACAACATGAGAGCGGGCTTGCTTGGGCGCTTATGACACGGGATGACGCATTGGAGCGGTCGATCTGGGGTCGGCCTTGACGCGACGCCCCCCCTCCCCCCTTCCCCCAAGAGGTTAAAACGGATTGTCTTGAAGGGAGCCTGCAGAATACATTCGCCGTGGTTCAGGTATTTGGAGGACGTTGTTGGGAAGAGGGACCCGATGATCTGAGAGCTTCACTTGATGACTCCCTCGGAAGGGGGTCCCTTGACTCAAAGGGCAGCCTCGTAACGCGCCTCCACGCGAGCAGAAATTCCAGACGAAGGCTGGCAGCTCCCTCAATGTTGAAATCAAAGCATAGCAATCTCCTTGCCGCTGTCATCCACAAGCGTGTCCAGGGCCAACACATCTGAATCATCAAACGTTCTTCGACATATCATCCAGTGACTGCATCTTCAATACACAAGACAATGCTCGCCCTGCCTGATGTGGCAATCGAGAGTGCCGGTTTGGATCTGACGACGACTACGTGAGGCATCGCGATCGGAGTGCCGTTTACTCGACCAAAACATTGGCCGGCCAAGTCAACGGTTCATCCTAGTCACCATTGATCGACTGAGGAAAGCGACCGTTTTGTGTTCCAACGCCCCTCCATATACATCGGTCTATCAACCCGCACTGGCAAATCAAGAATAAGCACGGCAGACTGGCCAGCAAGCCTAGTGGCAAAGTGACACGGGCAGGATTCATCATCATTTCAGGAGGAGTTTGTCGCACGACGTGACGGAGTGTCGCGGGGTGGACCAAGAAGTGTCGATCGGGATCGACGGCGATGCCGTCACCCTCATCCGCACGAGAAAAACAGGAAAAAAAAAAAAAAAAAAAGGCCCGGCAGACCGGACCTGATGGCCTTCCTGATCTAATTTAAGCAGCACAGTTCCAGGTGGCCTTGTGTGAGGGCATATGGCGCTGTGTATCGTACATGAGCCGGTCTTCGGTCTAACACACGTGGGGGGGGGGAGGGTTTGGGAACTGCCGACGCGGACGGAACCTATTCATATTCGATAGCCGTTCGGGTTAGCGAAGTAGTAATCATTCTGGGGGACTGAAGAAGCGACGATCAGGACGTGATTGGCTGGCGCGAGGCTTCGTGGCGCAGGGCCGCGCCTGAGCTGACCAGACCTTGACCGGACCGGTGTTGACGCCAGCGGTTCGCTCGTTGCGTGGGATGCCGACACGAGGCTGTACCTTGGCGAAGCGTGCGCCGCGCAGCCTCGGGGGGATTCGGAGGAGCGAATCGATCACGAGCGAGGCCGGGATCCGCTGGAGAAGTGTTTGTCTCGAAAACATGAAGGCACCAGACAAACAGTCCCGATAACACATGTAGCGTGCTGTGCATTCTCTGCAGTGCCCCCTTACCTCATCTCTTTCACCTACACCGTCAGCTGCTTCTTGTCAGATGATAACGTGTTAGGACACAAGAGCCACAAGCGGGATTGCCTTTACACGAGACCGTCGGGCAAACACCACAAATAGCGTGCGCTTGGGCGCAAGCGAGGCCGAAATATCTTGAGATATGCTGAGGGAGGAAATATCTCTGTCGATGCAAGCGGGAAAGAGAGATGGGGGATCGGAATGCTGGGGCTCGCTCCGAGAAGAGGGTGTGGGCGGTGAGACGGGTGCGGCAGACTTGGCTCGGCGGTGGCACCTCCAATAGTTATCGTGAACGGCCTTTCGTGGTGTCGATAGTGGCAGAAGCTGCTTTCCCCCGGACAGGACGCAGCCGTGTTCTAATGTCTACGCGATCGTGATTCAAAATTTAGACCTAATTGTGTTCAACGAATACACGATCGCGATCGAAGATATGGAGCTTAGGAAGCTCCCCCCTCTGGATTCTTCAAGGAGATTTGTCGTCCCACGCACGCAGAAGTAGTTGCCATCGAGATGCAGGTTTCCGTGCCGTGACCTAGCCCCTGGACGCGGGTCCCGGGGCCTAGTTGGAACGACCTATTGGAACTTCTCTGGGAAAGCCATTGGGAAGCCATTGGGAAGCCATCACGGGCCCCAAAAGGAAATGGTGGGAGGGTGGAAGGAGGGGGTGAAGACATCAGCTGAGCCGTCACAAAGTCGTCAGCCGGCTTGGGCCTCCGGAGCACAATCGTGATGATGGCGTATGCGGCCCAATCGGGGGGCACTGGGGTCGAGGCCGGACCAGAGCTTTCCTGTCAGGGATGACAGCCGTGACCAAGGTGCGGCCGAGGCGGGACGGGGGAAAAGGGCACCAAGATGATACCTTGAATACCTATGTGAGTTTGCATACTATGTAAGTGCTGGAAGACTCTGGATGGCGTTCCGGGCGTGCGCGGACCGACGCGGGGGGAGATATCGGTATGAAAGACCGAAAAATACGCCTTACTTTGGCGCTTCTTGGGGAAAAAACGCACGCTCAACGAGGGTTTTGAGACGAGAGAGCAGGGGGTTAAAAGTTTAAGGTGGCGTGGAAACGTTCTGCAAAGCCATCTTTTCAAGCGCAGAGGCCAGCGTTGGAAACAAAGGAGCATCGCATGATTACTGGTTACCCTAAATCGAGGTACGTTGCATGGTGCTGCTGCAGAACATGCGATGCTCGGGGCTCTGGTGTCAGCTGGGGAAACCTCCCATTGGCATATGATATGCAGACCGGACGGCGGATTGCATACCTCCTCCTCCTCTGCGCTTGTCATGCGAACCCGCGGCTGCTGCCGACGACACCGTCTCCTGGACCCTCCCCTGCCCTGATTCCCTCCCTTTCCTCTCAGTTGGGGGGAGACAGAGAGGGAGAGAAAGAGAGAGAGAAAAGAAAGAGCACCCTCGTGTGTTAACGACAATCTATATTGAAACTTACAGATATCTGATGGGCTTGCCCGTTTTGTCCGCGTTTCCTTTACCCCCCTCCCCCCCAAACGCCGTCAGGAACCCGGGCCGGCTGAACGTGGACTCTCCAAACCAAGAAGGTAGAGGAAGAAAAAGAAGAAAAAGCAAAGCGCCCCTGCTGCTGGCGGATCTCTAGTGGTTCCGTGGCGTTCACGACCCTCCTCGCCCCATCCGCAGCACGCCAATCCTAAAGAGGCTGAGGTGACTGCGCATCCTTTTCTCTCTCTCTCTCTCTCTCTCTCTCTCTCTCTCTCTCTCTCTCTCTCTCTCTCTCTCTCTCTTGCATCTCGCTCCGTCCGCCCACGCTAGGCGGCAGTAGGTTTCGGGCACACCTCTTTCGGGCAAAGGTCAGGTCGCATCAAATCGTCAACACTTTGGGACCAGGGCACCGAAAGGGTCACGGGTCACCTGTTTGCGAACACCCTCCCCCCATGTATGAGAGACAGCGAGGCAAGGGAGAGAGAGAGAGAGTGTGTGTGTGTGATTACTGGAGGGTGTTCCCCTCCCCCAAGCCCGTCCTGTCTCGTATGAAAATAGACCTTTCATCGGTTTTTCTTTCCTCGAGAAGAGGGGGGAACACACACACACACACACACCGGTACATGCACGGCGACGATCACCGGCCAAGGAAAAAAGAACGCCATCAAGATAAAGAAATCCGCGGCGGTGGAAACTGCGGGAGGGCAAGCGAGACGCCACAAAAACCCTCCCTTCCCATAGCAAGATTTAGGCAATGATTAGAGCGGGAGGATTCGAGGGGTTGTGGAAAAAGGCGATCAGAGGGGCCATCGTCGAAGCCATAACCAGGGGATTGATGATGAGCAAGAAGAACCTCCCGCAAATGCCCTGTTAATGGCCGTGGGGTGAGGAGTGGGGCCCCACTGATGAGATGATCACGAGGCGATTGGCCGTCAATCACCGGTTTCAAGTTTCAACATTCCGCTCGGTTTACGGATACCGCCATTGTGTGTGTGTGCGTGTACGAGGATGTTGCAGAGAGATATGGCTACGCAGTGACATGTACTGCGATGTGTACAGTTTATGTACCTTCAATGGGGAGAGCAGCGCCACACACCCCTACCCCCCTCCTCCTCTCCTACTATCATCTGGAGTTGAGATAGGTAAGTAACCATCCATCCGTATCGTCAACGTCGGAACCCTGCGACGGGGTCCCATTGGCCAAAGTGCCTGACGTGCTCGTAAGGGAACGGAGCAAATCAGGTGGCCTGACTACAACACACCGGCTGTGGCACGCGAGTTGGGTGTTTTTATTTTTATTTTTCCGCCAAAAATTAAAGATGAATGGACAAGCAAGGTTTGGGCAGGGTGTCTGTCAATGGCAAAAGGAAACGAGTTCCCGGAGGAGGAAGGAGTCTTGTCTTGTTTCCAGTGTTTGACGGTACTTGAAACGATGCTCGGCCGGAAGGAGTAAAAGAGAGAGATGGGGGGAGAGAGGTTAAGACAAGCAAGCATGGAGAAACACGTCAAGACATCGAGGCTGTTGTCGTGATCAGCATCAGGATTCACATCGTCGAGTGCAAAAAGAAGGCTAAGATGGAAGCGAGAGAGAGAGATGAAACACACTGCTGTTCTGCGCCGCCCTGTGGAATGTTTCCGGGGGACCATAGCGGCCCTTCATCAGTGGCCATTTTTCATCATGAGTGCAAACCACCTGCTATATCTTCCCCCCTGGCAGGAATATAGCGGCTCCCCAAGAGGTGGAAGGCAAGGGAAGCGCCGACACGACATCACACATGTCCATGACCTCTCGCTACGGGTGTTACGGGTGGATATGGCGTGGCATATGGCAAGTCATTATGGTGATGTTGGTGCAGCCGTTTCTTGTGGCAGAAATGTTGGGATGACGACGACGGGATGACGTATCTTAGCAAGCTCGCGTCCGTCCGTAGGGTCCATTAGGGGGGGCGGAACAGCCACAAGCTCCTGAAGGTTCAAGGCCGCACCCGCTGTAACGCAAAACGGCGCCCCCTGTCCTGGACTTAGCTGCTGTAGGTACACACGTATTTTTGCTGTGGGATTTGTACAGATGTGTAGGTAATACCTCTCCACAAGCCAGTACGGTATGCCTACCTATGATAATGTCCCTTACGTAAACCAGCTAAGGTAAGGGTTGCTAGTGTACGGTGCGATGTACCTACGTGCAGTTTGGGACAATGGAAACTTCCGTGGGCATTCGTCCTCTCACCTGCGGATACCTCGGCATCCGTACAAGTGCGTCAATCCCCGGAACGAAACTTCGAGGCCTAATAATGGGTGGGGCATTTGGTATATGGTCTTCTTTGGAATCTGTCATCTTGAACTGGCGAGAAGAGCCTGGCGGGCATCTCGGTATCTCTCTGCCTAGCTGCTGCCCAAGGCAAGCTTGGTTTGGCTTCCCTGAGCTTGGGGCGAGCTTGGCCAACACCGCCTCACACACCCCCGGTCCTTGCACGTCAATAGGCTCCGTCAGCCCGGGTCATCCGTCTTTCTCTGTTCTTTTCCCGTTTTCTTCTTTTCCCGCCCCTTGTTCCCCTTCCCCATAATTCTTAAAGCTACCGGTACGGAGTACTCTCTCTCTCTCTCTCTCTCTCTCTCTCTCTTTCGTTACCCGGTTTAGTCCCCCCCTGTCCTCTGGGAAGCTGCTAGCTAGCTGTTGTGGTGCTCGGGTCTCCATCGCGTGCTTCTTTTTTGTTTGCAATTCGTGGTGAGCCTTTCCAATTACGAGGTGAATGCTAATAACGCGGAACCTTGCTCTGTCTAGAAAGGTCTCGTACATGTTACACTACGCCCTCACTATTTGGGGGTAAGGGGCCGCCATCCACCCGCAGCGGCCAAATAGCCTTCAGACGGCAACGTCCGACCGTCGACGCGAATGGCACCATCAAAGGTCGGGAGAGAATGGGATGACGAATCTTATTCTTCTTTTTTTGGGCCGTGCCGTGTCGTATCGGGTAGGGTACGATATGGTGACATTGTCCGGTCCAAAAGGCGCCCCCCTCCCCCCCCAATGTCCTGATAGCGCTGCGTAAGCGTAGCCTTGCCGCGGCGGCGAGCAATAACACACGCGCCGGCCGGGATGCGGTATCTTTGTCATGTCGGTATTGTCCATGTCTGTTTTGTTTCCCTCTGTCCGTGTTGGTTTCACAGGCCTGTCTATCTCTCTCTCGTGTCATCGGCCACATCAAACATGCAGCATCTACGGCATCTGCATTCTGTCTCCTCGGCATAACGTATTCGTACACACGCACCACCTCGGATACGTATACCACCCTCCGATTCATAATTTATCTCTTGCTCGCATCTTCCATCCATCCATCCATCTCCCATCGATCGGTATGCGCATGAACCTCTTTCTGACCCCCCCCCCCCCCCCCCCCCCCCCTTGCCGTCCATCCCTGCTCTTTCTCTTGTTGCTGTCTGAATCCCGTCATCTGTCCATCGTCCATGATCCATCTCATCTCATCTCATCCTCTCCCCGGCATTCCTCGTGAGTACGGTATGTGGCCACCTGCAAGGCACCAGGCCTCATTCCTCGGGGCGTAGGCTACGCTAGTGGCTCAACTCGACGCTAGCGTGCATGGGCTTCCCCTGCTGGGTTTACGTCTTGTAGGCTATCCTGCTTCTGGCCTCGATCGTCAGGGACCTTGGCTCGCGTGCTGCTGTGCTGTGCCAGCCCACTTGGTGCGGTGTGGTGTGCGCCGTAAGCGGGTGTGCGCCTTTCTGGTACCTGTTTTGTCTCTTCTTCTATGCAAGCGTGAGGGTAGACGTAGCGTAGCGTCCCTGGAAGGGGGGGGGGGGCTTGTCTCTCGATGACCCGGCTCACCCGCTCGCCGACATTGCACTGCGTTGCGCAGCCAGGCTGCACACCACACACACTGCCGATTGCTCATCCCCACGCTTGGCAAAGCCAGGTTTGTGGTTCCCCATGGAAATCCTGGTTTCTGCCGTCATGTCACGGAAGTTTTATAATAAGACCAATGCCCGCTTTCGTTTCCGACCTGTCATGCCCTGTCCCGGATCACCTTCACTCACTCGACACCCCTGTCCACACATACACTTACACACGCACACGCACAAACCCACGCTCCTTGAAGATTATTCATTACATGCCCGTGTGGTAACTTTTTGCGTGGCTCTTTATCATAGCTGCCAGCTAAGGCCACTTTAAGACTCCTGCCGGCCTCACCATTACGTCTCTCCTTGTCTTCACCAAGACCTCCATTTCCTGCCGTCCCCTCTTTTCCCTCTCGATATATATCATATCCCGACAAACCGAATTCACACGGGAAGGACTATACTGGCGACCAGGAAGGGAAATAAAGTCCTACACATATATATAGGCATACACATCAGCCACTACCAAGGCCAACGACATTTTGGCTAAGCATCAACTCGACGGGAGTTTCCCCAACACCAGCTATCATCATCATTACCGTCACCACCATCACAACGACCTTCACGATGCCCGGCTCAATACCATTGGCTCGCGGCCAGAGCTCGCCATCCTCCCCTAGGAGCGGACGCCATCCCGAGGCCCTCCACACCCGCAAGCCCTCTCTTACCAACTCGGTCTCGAGCAACGAATCCTACTCGACACGGTCGACCCGGTCGACGGGCACCGTCCGCCGCAGCCGCGTCCTCGACTTCGACCCCCTCTCGCAGCACCCCACCTTCCAACCGCCGCCCAGGCTCTTTGAGCGGCCCTTCATCCACAACTCCCACAACTCTCCGTCCATCGAGGATGAGGTCATCGACTCTTACTTGTCAAGCCAGGAGGCCGCCGTTGCCGAGCAGGCAAAGGCCGCCGCCGTTCCCAGCAGGCCTGCACCTCCCGTCGACTCGCCCCGGACGCCGATCCAGGTGCAGCAACTGCAACAGCAGCAGCAGAATCGGTCCCGGGAGCTAGCCGCCGAGGGCGACGACTACTTCCTCTTCAAGGTGCAGCAGCACATCGCCGCGACCCGGCCGCAGCTGCCGCGCTCCCACTGGTCCGAGTCGACCATCAACACGATGGCCTCGGCGGCAGAGGAGGAGGAGGAAGAGGACGACGAGGACTCCTCGGAGGACGGCAGCATCGTCGGCCCAGAGCGGCCGGTGCGGGAGTCCCGGTGGCAGAACTTCTCCCACAAGCGCCTGTCCCCGCCCAGCTCGAAGCGGCCGCAGATGAAGTCGCTCGACAGCGTCGAGGACTTTATCAAGCGCGGCGGATGGAAGAGGAAGGGTATCGTCTTCCAGCAGGAGGGCACCCGGTCCTCCAACACGCTGTTCTAAGCGGACGGCCCAGCTCAACTCAAATCCTTTGTTACTTTTGATCTACAGCACTCTCGGAACACTCGTCCATCCGGTTTTTTTTTCTTCTTTTTTTTAATTGGAATGGACCAGCAGCAATCTTCGCTCTTCCCTTGGCAACACTTTCTTCTTCTTCTTCTTCATCTTTAACGGGAGCGAATTATAAAACGGCGAAGGATATCCCCTGGGGTTTACGGCTTTACGACACTATACAATCAGCGGGCGTGCTTTTCCTAACTGCTTTCGAGTTCTCCTACCTTGTCTCACTGTTCTCAATATCCAGCATGCTTCATTCGGATTTTTTTTTCTTCTCCCATTTTCTCTCGGGGATCCCCTTGATCGGATCTTCAGGTTCACACTCGCACTCTCGGATTTGCGCTCCGCTTTGTGCAAGGCCAACAAACACATTGTTGCAATCGTTGGGTCAGGCACCGAGGTGCACGGACTTTTGGGGGTGGGAGGCGTTACCGGAATTTGACGTCATTTCGACGGACGTGGGCTCCTCTTTCGGGGCAGGCACGAAAAAAATCTCCCAAGGGGGACCCTTTTTTTATTTTTATTTTTTCTCCTTCTCGTTCACATGCGCGCACGCGCGCATTCACCGGCAACTGTGGTATCAACCAGCGGGGTCGGGTTTGTGAAGGTCACATTGCGATGGAGAATCTCCCTCTTTGCGGATCACGAGGAATCCGAGGTGGATGGCCAGGTTTGGGCTGCTCGCTGGCGCCGGGTTTGGGGGTGGGCTTCTTAGAGAGGCGTCATCATCATCATCATTATCATCATACACACCTATATATTATCACCTTCAATATTGTAATTTTATTCAGCAACCGCAACCCTAAACTAGCCCTTTAAATTAGAGTCGGAAACCTGGCATTATGCTGCTGCTACAAGATCCTCTGCGTTTGAATCTCTGGTACCGATGATGTGGATAGTGATGCGAGCAGGGGGGTCTGAACCGGATCTGTACCCTAAATCGATAACGCTATGCACACAACCTTGGAAGGCCGGGCGAGATGGATGGTGTTCTACAGATGGCGAGTAGATGGGATGAAAGATCATCTCTCAATGCCTTCACAAACCACACCTCTCGGAGGTGTCAACGGATTTGGGTTGCGTCGCGAGAACCGCCTCCCTAAGACCTGCTGCGATTGTAGATCTCTCGTCTTATGCCCAGCCACTGCCAAGTATGCCCCCCCTGGTCCAGTGCCATTCTCTACGACGAGAAAAGAAGAATCATGAAGACACCCAGGAAGAACCGACTCAGTCACTCGCCCACCCGCAGCGCTTGGCATCTTTAAACCATCCCATCATTATCCCCACCGGCTAATCAATGATTCCAATAGCCCCCCCCCCTCTCCCCCCACACAAGCTCGAGTAAGGTCTCGGATCCGGAAGGGAAAAAAAAAAAAAAAAAAAAAAAGAGGTTGTCACGGGCGGCCCATGAACCCATAGACGTCAACGATACTCCGTACAGCAGCCAGAATTGCCCCCCCCCCCCCCCCCCCCCCCCCCTCCTCTATCCGTACTCCGATGTGGTTCTACGTCCACAAAATGCAACGCACACAAGGGGAAGCTACCTACATCGCGGCAGGCGCGCGAAGCCGTTCTTCCCGAAAACAGCTAAGACGAGAGAAGAAGTAGGAAAAAGAAGGAAAGAGAAGAAAAAAAAAACGCCAAAGAAGAGATGGCTGAAGCCCGCCCAGTAGGCCCGAAAGTCCCTCCATCCACCCCCTCCCCCTTCTGCCCCGTCGGAAGACGGACATGAGCCGAGCTATCGAAGGGGGGGGGACGAGAAAAAAGAGGGCGAACACCAGACTAGAAAAAACTTCATAATATAGCAGTAGGGTGCGGGGAATCATTCACACCCCTCAATGGACGTAGCGCCTTTTCCTTAGAAAAAGATCAAAGAAAGATGCCGGCCCGATCGACTACCTCCTCTCGTGGCCCCCGCTGCCGAAAAAGCTCGGCATGCGCTTCTTGATTGGACAGTAGGCGCCACTGCTGAAGCCACCGCCAGCATCACCACCTCTCACCGTCAGCGTCACCGCTATTAATGACGAACTCTGCAACCAGCTGGACTAGAAATGAGAGAAGGAACGTCTCCCCCTCCGCCTCCCCGCTTCACCGTTCCCGCGGCTTCTGATTAAGAAGAAGAAAAAAAAAAAAAAAGGACTCTTGCAAACTATCTGGCTCCCTTCGTGCGGCGGTCTCTTCGGCGGCGGCGGCGGCGGCTGCTTCGGTTTAGTGTTGCCGGACCGAGTACCCCATGCATTTCCCTTTCCCTAGGGGCGCAGCCGCTTTCGTCAATGATATCGAGGCTCTCTTGCGTCTTTGCACGTTTCTGGCCGCCGAAGGGGGGGGGGGGGGCCACATGGCCTCCTGCGGGCTTCTTTTGGGGGCAAAGGGAAAACAGCGCGAAGGGCCACGATGCTACGCTACGGAAAGTGCCTGACAGGACGGGAAAGCATGAGGGGTGGGGGGCGTGGCGAATGGACGTGAGATGAAAACTAACGCGGCCACGCGGCGCGGAGTGCTCGGTACGTACTTTACCATGATGTTGGGGGTTTGAAAACACTCAAAGTGGTGAGGTTGTAGCGAGCTGGAACGGGAGAGAGAGTTCAGCATGGCCCAGGGGCCAGTCAGCAATGGTCGAGACTGAGTTGTACAACGTCAAAGCTCCCCCCAAGTAGGTACCTAGGTTCCATGGATAATGCAGCTTGATGCCGAACAGCTTGCGCGACCCGCACCGCGACGACGATAACCTTCTTGGGACCCTGGGTATCTGTGGTGCCTGGTGCCTGGTGCCTGATGCCTGTCGTACATCGTGATCACGCTGCTTGGAGTCAGATCTCCGTCGGTGAGACACGTCCGTGGTCCGACATCGATAGTGCCACCTATGAGGACGTTGGCACGGCCTCCGCGCTAGTCTCCTGCTCCGCGACCCTGCATTTTCTTTCTTCTTTTTCTTCTCTTAGGGGAAGGTGGGGGGAGGGTGATGGTGCATGGCCTGGGAGTCCCTCAGTTCTACCACGTATACACACTTCAGCAGGCTTTGGAGAGGGGAATAGGTGAACGGGTATGTATCCATCATGACTCGGCAAATACACGAGAGACCGAGAGAGATAGAGAGAGAGACAGACAGAGTGAAGCGGGCGTGCGCGTGTGAGCGAACAAACTCGCGAGAACTAGGCCGGAGACAGCGGTGTAGATGGTGATCGTCATGTTATCTCTGGTGGGGAAGAGGGGGGTCGGGTCGCCCTGACAAGATAGCTATGTGGTATGCTGGGAGCCGGCGCCTGGGAAAACCAACATCAGCTCCTCTCCCAATGCGAATGACTTCTTCAAACCTCGTTACAGCCTAGCTGGGGACGACCCGCCCCTTCTACCCCGGGGCCGACAAGGGTTTCCGCCGGTAAGCGGACACCCGACGACGGGCAAGACATTATTCAGCAACAAAACAAAAATACAAAATAAAAGTCAACAGTGATGGGGGTGGATGAGACGGATTGTTTGCATGAATCGTGACGTCCATGAACAGGAAAAGCGGGTTTTGTGCGGCCCTCTACGCCTCCAACACCGACCTATCGATGCCTTCCTTCAAACAAACGACAAACACAATGCCCTTGTCTCCCCCTTCCTCTGGTACCGGGTTCGATCTGCAGAAGGCATGAAAAGGCGACCCACGGGCGACGACGAGACAGGCAACCCCCCCCCCCCCCCCCCAAAGAAAAAAAGAAAAAAAAAAAAAGAAAAGAGGCTTGGATCTTTCGGGTCCGTAGATGCGGGATGTATCTATCACCTACCGATTTTGGCATTGTCGGGTTGACGAGATGGGCTGGTGATGATGAGACATGCGTAAGAGGGCTGTGGTTATCACACATGCGTCCTATTTCCCTCCCCTTCCTTTTTGCCCGACGTGTGGCAAATTGCCAGTTTCACGGTTGAGACATGCAGACCGGAGCATACACCCGTACGAAGACGACCCGCGTCCCTGGGTCGTGATGCCCGGGAAAAGGTTTGTCAACGAGGAGTGGGGGAAGAGAGATCACGATGACGATGATGATGAGGCGAACAGGTGAGACATGCGGCATTGGCTTGAGCGGGTATTCGTAGTCTTGGATCAAGTGGTTCACGGCTCTGGCCCGGGGGAGATGAGAGGAGAGAAAAGCAACGGGTATTTCCATAGCGCCAGGCAGCCAGCTCTACGAAGACGTACGAACACTCTATTTCGCAGGTTCGCAGAGGAGCAACAGCCTATTTTGAGGCTGACCAACAGCAGGCGTCTCTCGCGAGAATTGAAGCGGACGACTCGGGAGACTGCACAGCTTTTGCCCAGCGGCCACCAAGGCAAGGGGTTTGGAGGGCAATGTCCGAGCAGCCAGCTGACCAGCCGTCTCCAGTAATTAAGCTACGTATCGTGAGGCTCGACTCCACCAAGGTACTATAGTCCAAGGCGGTCCAGTGGGCTCGATTCTACACCGACGGTGTCAGTACAAGAAATTTCTGCTTTCCGTTTCCGTTTCCGTTCCCTCTTTTTCTTTTTCTTCTTTTTTTGTCATCCCTCATCTCGTTTGTTAGCCTCATGGCCTGGGGGGGAACCACTTCTCTGCTTTCAATGACCCCCGTCATCCTCATCTTCGGCTGCTAGCTCGAGCAGTGGATCAGGCAAACGCGCACACTTTGGCTACTAGCGCGGGGCGGCTATTTCTGGGTATCGTCATCGAGGTCAAGGTGGTTGACTTGTTTATTATTTGCTACTATATGGGACCCAACGATGGGTACGGCTCTTACTAATGCCGATGGTGCCTGAATCCACCATGTGCATTATATACCTAACTAGGCAGCGACACCGACTAAAAAACATTGCCGTAGATACGCCGATCCCGTCCCAGCGTCCCCCCCATCCGTCATACCTACCCATGTACGCGTATTCGTTGCCCGATCGTCTGAGCCGACCCAGCCGCGGCGGGTGGGGGAGACGTCTTGGGCGTTTCGGCCGTTGGAGAAGGGCCCGAAGGGCCCGAAGGGGTGTGCTCAATTCGTCATGGTCGTGGCGCCGGACCATGAAAAGAGGGTTCATAGCATAACGGTGGCGATGTGGATTTGGCTTGCTGATCGCCGCATGCCCACCGATCCGATAAAGGGGGAGGCGAATTCTTAAGAAAGGACGAAAAAAACAAGAAGAAAAAAAAAAAACCAAGGGGAGGTGCATGGGGTTCCATCTGAACGTCTGATCGGGTTCGACGGCCGACGGTCCCCACCGCAGTTGTCACGGTTGGCTTATCCCTTTGGAGTACGCCCGCACGAACCTGTCGAGAGGCTGGCTCTGCATGATCTTCACATCAAGGCCAGGCTCAAGATCTCGGCGCTCAGCCTCCGTCCCCGCACCGTCTCAGCCATGACCCTTTCTGTCCCGAGACTCGGGTTGATGACCCATAAACCGTACCCCGCCCTCGGCGCCGACCCGCGTCGATACCCCCGCGTCCAGCCGTCTCCGCGGCAGCTACGTCGTCGTCTTCGTCGTCTTCGTCGTCTACCCGCTCGCTGCCCTTCCCGGCTGGTGCGGCGGCATGGCTGATGGCCGTGTTCAGCGACCACGCCTACCTCGCCCAGCCGTCGTGCTCCTCGGCGAGCCTCCGATGGTCGCCGAAGCTCAGGGTCCCAGAGCACGGCAGATGCGGGCGGAAAATAGTCCCGCGCGAGGAAGCCCCCCCCCTCGGCGTACCCCGAGGCCGAGGCGAATAGCTCCGGCGAGGTGGTCCGTCACAGCCGGGCTGGTGGTCCGCAAGGTAGCGCGCGGCCGAGAGAGCCTATGATGCCGGAGCAGAGAATCAATTGCGTTGCCCATCTTTCCTCTCCTTCTCGAAGCGACAAGGCTCACTCGTGAGAGCGTAATTTCATACCCAACCGATGAGGTTTTGGTAGTGGGAGCTCCCCCTCCGTCTCCCGTTTCCCCAACCATAAGCTCTTGAGGCCAGAGCTGTCGAACACCGCCAGGTTGATAAGATAAGGAAATCGGACGCACCCTCCCCCCCACTTCCCACTTTGCGACACTGGACACACTGACTGACACAACGGTCCACTACATCAATTCGGGATGGCGCAAGCCTCCGGCTCCATCTTTTGCGTTGCAGGCAGAGTTTTGATGAGGGATGGCTTTTCTTCTTCCTTTTTTCTTACTGCATCTTTCCCGTCGGATTTTGCTCGGAAACAAAATAGCTGCTTGCAGGACCGTCGCACAAGGCCCTAAAAATCAATCCCCCAGGCGTGTAGTGTAGCCAACCCACGACCACGACCGCACCATCCACGATCGACAACGATACGCAATGGCTTCCAAAGTAATCATCGTGACCGGTGCCAGCCGGGGCATCGGTCTGGCCATCACTCGGCACCTTCTCAAGGATTCCCACAAGGTCGTCCTGGCGGCGAGGTCCAAGGACCAGCTGGAGGCTCTGAAGACGGCCCATCCCGGGCAGGTCGAGTACGTCGCTGGCGACCTGAGTGACCTCAAGGTAGGTAGGATAGATGGGATGAGTTTCTTCATGGTCGCCACGTCCTCGGAAGGGGGAGGGAGCATTCTCAACAAGCAAAGACTAACACGGGGCGCAGGCCATCCCCCGGATTGCTGAGGCGGCGATCAAGGCCTTTGGCAAGATTGACGGCATCGTCATCAACCACGGCGTGCTGGAGCCCGTCATCCGCATCGCAGACTCGTCCGTCGAGGAATGGAAAAAGGCATACGACATCAACTTATTCAGCGGGCTCGCATTGGTGAGATGAACAGAAGTCTCTGATCTATTTTTTTCTGGTCTAGTCTAACGTTCACCAAAAAAAGGTGCAAGCATCGCTGCCCGAGCTACGTGAGGCCAAGGGCTGTGTCCTCTGGGTCTCCTCAGGCGCGGCCACCGGCGCATACGCCGCCTGGGGAGCCTACGGCACCTCCAAGGCCGCCATGAACCACCTCTCGGCGCACTTGGCCGTCGAGGAGCCCGACATCACAAGCATCGCCATCGGCCCCGGCCGCGTCGACACGGACATGCAGAAGCTCATCCGTGAAGCGGGCAGCGGCCACATGGCCGACGACGACCATGCCTCCTTCGTGTCGTCATTCGACAAGGGAGAGCTGTTCAAACCTGAACAGCCTGGCAACGTCATGGCGCGATTCGTCGTCAAGCCTCAGCATGATCTGTCTGGCAAGTGCCTCAAGTACGTAACGACCCCCGAGTAGGGTCACCGATGCTAACACGGTTCCCAGATGGCAAGCCGGAGAGCTTTCTGCATACCAAGATGCGTAGAGTGTTCACTAAGTACAATGTTAGCCATTTGCTCTTTCTCCCTGAGCTGCAAATAGAAGAAAAAAAAAACATTGATATAGAAATATGCCTCAGTCGAAAGATGAAAAGCTCATATTTGATTCCACATTGTTTATTCAGGATTAGCATGGAATATGTTTCATCATCATCGGCAAGCCCACTCGAGCGGAGAGAAAAAGGAAAAATTTGCGTTGTTCGCAACCTACCTTGAACATGGGAGGCTGTGGGGTTTATCGTGAACACACACAAGAATGCTCATACGTTTGCCGCCGGTTTGCGGAATCCATCTGGAGCACCAGCAAAAAAGCAAGTCAGTTTTGCATTCACATATTTCAGGCGTCCCAAAAAATATGCGAGTATAGCAGATGCTCAGTGTCTAAATGTCTCCGTCACTGGGTGTCGGTATTTGATAGTACTTTGTTTTGGACATCATCGCTCGGCAGCGCTTGTATGCACAAAAGAGGGAGTTGGACCAGGGAGCTTTGGCGTTGGGCGCGCTTACCATCGTCCTATCTTGAATCTTCTGTTAGCATTTGGTGCAGCCAACTGGGCAAGAACAGCAAAGGAAAAAGGCGTGTTCATGGTGAGGGATCAGAGAAGTCCGTTTGGCTTGGACGGTCATTCACCACTTTGAGGGGAGTTATTCCTCGTAAGTTTGGGGCGACAACAAGGCTCATCATTTCGATTAGGGAAGGAAGAGGGAGAGATGAAGTGGAAAACGTACCATAGTCAATCCGGAACGGCAGAGCCGCCAGTTCCTCTGAAATAAGAGGACATGGCGGTTTTCAAGCTCTGCCGTTTGGTGGTGTGAAGGAGAGTTGAGGCAGGAAACATCGTCGAATATTTTCTCTTTTAAGTTGTAGAAAAATTCAGAGTGATTGGGAAGTCAGTTGGCCCGTGCGGTGCGGAACCTCGGATGCATCTTTCGCCGATGGGCCGCTGCCTGCGCCCCACTGGCAGCGGGTGACCTGCTGGAACTCAGTGTGTGACTGTATCCGTACAGTGGCACCGTCGCTCTGGGGTTTGCTTACTTACGGCAGCCTGCAGGGCGCACTGGTCTAAAAGTCAAACGGTTACTACACCTACCCTATTAGTTTCTAGAAACACTGTACATTATTAATCTAACCTATACATAACTAATTAGTCTTTTAAATAAATTATCCTTTTAGATATATTTATATTACTCTATATAGCCTAGAATATTATAGTTCTACTTACCTAGATACCTTAATTATCTAATTAGTCTATAAATAGGGAAGTATATACCCTAGAGTATATACCTAATAGAAGTATATACCTAGGGCTAATTATAGGCGCTTTACTTTAACTATAAATATATTTCCCCTTATTTCTAAACTTCTTCTTCTTTTCTTATACCTAATTTAAAGTATATAAGTAACTTTTAACTATATACTCTTGTTAACTTTTATTTAATTTATTTATTTTATTTACTAATTTATTTTATTTTTTAATTATTACTAAACTAATATTTTTTTTATAGATTTTTATATATTTATATATTCCTAGAGGTGCCTAGTGTTACCTTATATATTTAATAACTTCCTTATATATCTTTATATATCCTTATATATTACTATATATTACTATATATTACTATATAATCCTATAGGTCTTTATACTTCTGTCTACGCCTATTACTAACTATATAACTTCTATATATTTATATAGACTTATATATTATAGCTAAGCTTATCTTAGAAGAGATTAGAGGTGTATAGCTCTTAGTAGATAACGCTATTCCTATATAGCTTAGTAATAATTCTATTAATATAGAAATTACTATACACTATTATAAGTGTATATATATATTCTTATATATTTTTACTTTATTTTATACTAATCTATATAGTTACTATTAAGTATACTTCTTAGTAAGTTATTACCTAGTTCTTTAATATAGAAGACACTTTTATAAGTTTATATATATATTTCTTTTATAAGTACTAATATTTATATAGCCTTATATACTTAATCTCTATATAAAAGTGTCTAATAGTATCTATACTAAGCATAAACTTAAGTATAAACACATATAGAATAGTAACTTAATCCTAATATAGGTATATAGAACTATATACCTTAGTTTAGAAGCTTATACTAGTTACTAGAAAGGTAATAGTCTATATATAACTTATATAGTTATCTTAAATACTACTACTTATACTAACTACACCTATAACTCTAGTATAAGTGCCTATAGCTTTAGTAAGTTCTATATATTTTTAGCTAGTATTTATATATACTTATACTTATATATAGTTCTAGGTAATTATAAGTAATCTAGTAGTAAGCTATCTACTTTATATAAGTCTAAGGCTATTAAGGCTACTTATATAGAGATAGACTTTCTTATATAGATCTATAGGCTTAAGCCTAAGTATATACACTATATTAGTAATATACTTATTTCTATAGTAGATAAGCTTAAGTCTATAGGCTATTATATATATCTATATAACTTTAGTCTTTATTTATATATTTACTAACTTTTATATAAGTACTAATAATCTTATTAACCTTTTAATTTAGTTTAATAATAATAGTAATAGTTATACTTAATCTATATATATCTATATATATCCTAGCTAATTTAATACTTTTATATATACTTTTATAGTAGTAGTTAAGAAGATAACAAAGGATATAGGGGTTTATAGAAGGATATAGGCCTTTATAAAAGGATATAGGAGTTTATAGGTCTTAGAAGGATATATATATTTAGGTAATATAGTATATACTTAGCTAGTTTTTTATAGTAAAGTGTAAAGTTTAGTAGATAAGGTTAGTTTTTTATAGACCTAGGTACCCTTGTATACTCTTATATATTAGTTTTAGCCTACCTAGGTCCTTATGTTTCTAGGTTTTTAGATACCTAATCTTATAGTTCTATATATAAAGATTTTTCTCTTATATACCTCTATATAGACTTATATATCTTAAAATTTTTTCCTTTAAAATACCCTAGACTAGTTACCTATTATATAACCTTATATAGTATTTTATACTTATTTAAGAAAAGTTAAATTCTAGATAAACTTATATAGTAATTATTATATATTTATTAAAAAATTATTAACTTTAAGTTTTTTTTACTACTTTTAAATAATTTTTACTTTTAATTAACTATTACTATAAAGTCTATATATAATTCTTAGTTCTTTTACTTTAATATATTTTTAAGCTCTTTTTTAACTACTATCTTTCTAATTAGAATATTCTTGCTACTTTATATATAGAGGGATTTTAAATCTTATAATATAGCCTTAAAGATATCTAAAGATACTATTTACTATAGTAACACTAAACACCTAAATAGCTTTAAGCTATATATTATAGTGTAGTTTAGTACTTTTTATTAGAAGATAGTATAGTAAATATAGTCTAAGACCTAGGCTATAAGTTTCTTTATACTTTTATACGCTAATATAGCTATATTATTAGCTAAGATATCCTTTATAAAGCTTATTATTAAGTTTTTCCTAAAAATATATAGGAATATCTAAAAAAGCTTTAGTATTAATAGAAAGGTTAGACTACACTAAGGCCTAACTTTATTTAGTTAATTAATACTTATAATAAGCTACTTCTGTTTAGGTTTAAGATATATACTACTATTAATATATACTCCTAGTATATTATATAGTTTTATATAAGGTTCTTTATATATACTACTTAATTTATACTTACCTAGTACTTCTCTATTATTCTTAAACAGAAGTGTATACTCTTTACTATTTATTTAGACTATAGTATAGAAGTAGCCCTTACTATAGGAGGGTATTAGTATCTTTTATAAGAGTATATAAAATATATATTATCTTAACTAGATATAGATATTCTTATAACCTTTTATAATTATTAGGTCTTTAGTAAAAGTATTTATAATATTAAGATTAAGAGTTAGTAAAATTAATTATATTAGGCCTAATCTATATAATAAAAGATAAATACTTACTTATCTATATATATATTCTAAGATACTTACACTTTATATAGGGATTCTTTTATTAACTATAGTCTTTATAACTTTTTTCTCTAAATTCTTTTTTTAATTAGATTACCTTACTTTTTATTTATATACTACTCCTTTATAAAGACTTTTTTAACTTTATATACCTCTAGAATAATTATTATATTTATATATAAAAGAATTAGCCTTATAGTGTCTATAGCTAGCCCTAGTTACTCTTTTACTAGCCTAATTAGACTTCTATAATTAATTTTATATAGAAGGTTAATCTTTTAAAAGTATAAGAAATACTTATAGTACTTAAACAAGATAGTATAAATTTTAATCTATACTTACTTATATAGATAATATAAGTCTATAAAGATATTCTTAGTTCTAGAGAGACTTTTTTACTTATTATAGAGTTTTATAGTTTAAAGTACTCTTATATTAAGGTATATAACTTTCTATAGTAATATTTAGAGATATATATTATCTTAAAAGTATCTCTAGAGGTTTCTTTATTAAAGAAGTAAAGTAGTAAAGTTAAGTAAGTAAAAGTATAATTTATTATACTTAGGATTAATTTATAGTAAATCTTTATAAAGTAGTTAACTTTATTCTAAACTAAAAGGTAAATTTTCCTTTAGTTTAACCTATATACTCTCTTATATATCCTTTATCTAATTCTTATTCTTAATATTATCCTATATAGCTACCTTTTAATTTTTACTTCCTATATTTTTTACTTTTAAGTATATACGCTTTTATAATTTTACTTATAAGCTTACCTCTAGAGCTTTAAGTGTTAGTTTTTGTTCTATTTTAGTCTAAATAGTACTAAGGTATATAGGTGTAGGCTAGACTTTTTTTTATTATATAAGAGTAGGTAGCTTTAGCTAGTAGTACTTAAATTATTATTTTTTTAAAACTTAAGGCTTAAAGATAAGTAGTTTAATTTATATTTTAGATATAAGTATAATAGTAAAGCTATCTTTTTTACTAGAAAGTAAAGTCTTATAAAGAAATATTTAGAGATTAAAGGCTTTATATATAGTACTATAGAACTCTATAATATCTAATAGGTTCTTTATATTAATTAGAATTACTTTTTACTTATATCTAAGAAAGGCTTTATCTAAAGTAAACTTTATAATAAGGCACTTTATTATATTAATATATAAAGTATACTTTATAGTTAATAGGAATTATAACCTTTTATTAAACTTCTTAAGGTATTATATATAAGTATATATATAAAAACTAAGGCTATTAATATTTACTTTATAATATAAGGTAACCTAAAGACTAATATTAATATAGATAGTTAGGTCTTAAATTAGCTAGTTCTTTATCTATTATATACTTATTTTATACTCCTATAAGCCTTTAATAATTACTATAAAGAAGCTTATTAAAGGTTTTATATCTAGGATATATAGTGTAGACTTAGTTAGGTTTATATTATTTTTAGGTAGTTATAATTAAATACTAGTAAAGGATTTTAAGAGTTTAAAAATATTTTTATTAATTAAGGTAAGGTTAATTATAGGTAGTTCTTAGAGAATAGTTAAATTAAGAGAATAAAAAAGGTAAAAGTACTACTTATAAAGTAACTTTACTATAAAATAGTTAAGGCTATTCTTTTTAGGACACTTTAATACTATCTTATACTAAATAGTATATATTATAGGTGTATAAGTCTATATATAAGTGTACATAAGCTATATAGATTTTATCTTTATGTAGATAGGGCTTATAAATACTATATAGATAAATTACTATCTATAAAGTAATATTACTGCTATCTGTACACTAGTGGTGGCCCTAGTACTAATCAGCAACCTAATTAGGCAAGTTCTGACTTTTGGACCAGTGCGCCCTGCAGGCTGCCGTACTTACTTGCTTGCTGGACGGCGGGCGCGCGGGGGGGTTCAAATGCAGTTGATGTCCCCCATCCAAAGGAGCATAAAAGACCCCACCATACACACACATACATACAGCAGCAGGAGCGTGAGCCACACTTTCTGAGCACCCACCCCCCTCCACCCCGCGATGCTTCACATTGCCTATTCCGCTACACAGTATTTCTCACTCCCAGCCATCTCCGTATAAGTTCGTGAACCAGCCGGGTCCATCGTCGTCCACGTTCATACACACACAAGCGCATATATCACCGCCCTTGACTGTCGACACAACCAGACGCCGTCTTGCCCTGTTATCGAGCAAAGCGACCGAGTCGCTAGCCTGGTCAGGTTTCCATCTTCGTCTCATTCCCGCGCTAGCCTCGTTGCTCTCATCTCATATCGCAACCATGTCGGACCACGACCTCGCGGGTAAGTGAAGCTGCATTTCCCCCCATCTCGCCCCCACTTCAGTTTGCCTTGTCTTTTCCTTTTGTACGTTGCCGATTTGCCTGGCAGTCGCTGCTGGTGCCCGCCATCGGCCTCTGAATGCCCTCTAGGCATCACTCAAACCCTCATACCGGGCCGTCATATAAACATCACCCAGTCCCAGCCCTGATGCTGCGACAACGATCCGTTCGTCATGCATGTCTCGGCAACAACGGGCTAAGAAACGGATAACCAACTGGAAAAATCTAGGACTGCTAGTGCAATTCGCATCACTCTTCAGGCTTTGATTATTGATATTCGATTGCTGACTATTATCACAGGCAACGATGACCTGTCCTTGCCAAAGGGTATGTACTCCGACCCCCGAAGCCGTCACTGTGGGACTCGGTCCCCTCTGACGCGACACCATCCCGTCTTTCCAAAACGAAATGCTAATAGCCGTTCCAGCCACCGTCCAAAAGATCGTAACCGAGATCCTGCCGCCCTCAGCTGGCGTCGCCTTCTCAAAGGAGGCCCGCGACTTGCTCATCGAGTGCTGCGTCGAGTTCATCACCCTCATCTCCTCCGAGGCCAACGAGATCTCGGAGAAGGAGGCCAAGAAGACCATCGCCTGCGACCACATCACCAAGGCCCTTGAACAGCTGGGCTTTGCAGACTACGTCCCCGCCGTGTTAGAGGCGGCCGCCGAGCACAAGGAGGTGCAAAAGGTGCGTTCACTCCCTTTGTCTCCACGCAAACCTCCTCCCTGACCGACCGCTGACACCTCATGCAGGGACGTGAAAAGAAGGCCAACAAGTTCGCCAACAGCCAGATTCCGCTCGAGGAGCTCGAAAGGATGCAGAGAGAGGCGTTCGAGGATGCCGCCAACCGCCACGCTTAGAAGGGAGGTGGAGGTCACTTTTTAAGGGCGTTTGCTTCAGTTGGTTAGGCATGGAAACGGCGTTTAATGAGGCACACACAGCCACCAGGGCTTTGGGAGGAAGCATGATGCCATCTTCATCCCGCTGACGAATGCATGAGAATCCGGCTTGATGGGGCCGCTGGGAGGAGGGCACGCGGGTTTTTCTTCTTCTTTATTTTTTGATGAGCAGGCTCGTGATCTTGGAACAACGAACGGTTCATCGGAGAACATAGATCGCCCGGATAGTCGCTCCCGCACGCGTTAAAGACAGACTTCATGTGGATCTGCCCCCGCTTAACACAAACTCGTTCCTTTCGTTTGCTCGTAGCTCCAACGAGCTGCTTATCTAGACAAAGTATACATGATGGGCCAAACATATTGATATCATAAACGTCCCTCATAAACAGCCCCCCCAAATAAACAACAACGCCATAGATCTCATAGATCTTATACATATCCAGGGAACCGCAGTTCCAGTGACCGGCTCCTGCGCGGAGCCATCTTCGAACAGCCCTTCTACCACAGTCGTCTCTGGTAGTAGACCTTCTCCTGCCCTTCCGCCAACCGCCTCAGCTCTTCCTTGATTAGCCTCCGCCTCTCGGCGCGACTGATGGGCTTCTGGTTCGACGCCTCGGGGTCCGGGTTCTTCTGGTCCTTGACCTTCCATCCCTCAATGTTTCTCTCCCTCTCGTCCATGTTCTCCAGGTCTTCTTTGCTGACGCCGCCCTTTTCTTCTTTTTCCGACGAGCTCGTTATCTTCTGCCACATGTCGGACGTCCACCCGGCCGCCTTTTGCCCGGCCTTCTTCTTGTCTTGCTGCTGTTTCTGCCGCTCGGGCACCGTGGGCTTCACCTCGATGATGATCTGGTCCTGTTTCCCTGCGCCGTCGGCGGCCTTGAGGTGTTCGGGCACGTAATACGACGCCTTGGGCGAGGACCTCGACTCGGGCTTGATGGCCTGACGCAGCTGCCCGAGGGTGCGCTGTTGGATTACATAGCCGCTGAGGAACAGGGCTGCGGTACAGGATACGACTAGATTGATGCGAGTGTGCGTTTCGCAGCAAACGGGGCCCATGGCACGCGTTCGCGCAGGACGCACAACGGGAGGTTAGCTGTTTGTTTGTTCACACACACACTCTCTCTCTCTTTCTCTCTTTCTTTTGTTCATTTCTCTAGAGGTGTGGGACTGTAATGCGGGAACGGAGAGGAGGGGGGGCGGGTGTTACCGATGGCCGAGGAGAGGAGGACTGAGACTTGGGAGGATGTGAGGAGCACCATGGTAGCTGTGGAATTCTCGGTAGGTTTTTTGTCTTGCAAGTCCTCCTTGCTTTGGAAATTGGTGTTATATTGTGTAAATATTGCAGATCCTAATCGCTTTGAAAATATGCGATAAATTGTGTTGATGTTTCCTCGATATTTGAGACTCGCCAACTCCGTCGTCTTTTCTTCTTGATCCAGTGCCGCATACGCCAGTTGTATCGCGGCGCAGGCGTGAACTTGGAAGTGGGCTGTTTACTTGGTTCGCACGGCAACAATCGATAAGCGCCGTTGATTCGCCGCGGACCTCCAGCTTTTCCCCCTGCATCACACCGATCAGTATCGAGCGAGCTACTGTCACGTCACTGCCACCCCACCACCCCGAGCGAGCTGTCATTCTCCGCATTGCGAATCCTCTCGACTAGTGAGTGTCGTCCTTGGCGAACCTTCTCGTAGGCCGATTCATCCTGATCCATCCTATAGCGAGCTTTCGGCCGCCCATCAAACCAACCACCCGAATCGCCTCCAAACCGAAGAAGAAAAAATAAGGGGGGAAAAACCACCACACAGACCGTCGCAACGATGAGCAAACCGGACCTTGTCTACGCCGACGAGCGGCGCTTCCTCGACGAGCGCGGCTCCTCGGCCTCGCTGGCGCCCAACGGCGAGAACCCGGCCACGATCATGGAGAAGGCCGTGCGCGAGCGCATCATCGACTCGTACTTTTACAAGGAGCAGTGCTTCGCCGTCAATGAGGCCGACATTGTCGATCGCGTCGTCGAGCACGTTTCCTTCATCGGCGGTACCTACGGGGTCACGCAGAAGCCCACACCCTTCCTGTGCCTGGCCTTCAAGCTGCTGCAGCTCGCGCCCTCGGACGCCGTCCTCGAGACGTACCTCGGCTTCGGTGGGGACAAGTTCAAGTACCTGCGCGCGCTGGCGTGCTTCTACATCCGCATGACAAGGAGGCCGAGGGACGTCTACCTCCTGCTGGAGCCCTTCCTGGAGGACCGGAGGAAGCTAAGGCGGAAGGGCCGGCAGGGCACGAGCCTGACGTACATGGACGACTTCGTTGACGACCTCTTGACCAAGACGAGAGTCTGCGCGACCAGTTTCAGGGAGCTGCCCAAGAGGTCCGACCTCGTGGACCTGGACGAGCTGGAGGAGAGGATCAGCCCGTTGGGGGATATAGACGAGCTGCTAGAGGAGGAGGAGAGGGAGGCCAACGCCGGGGCAAACGGCGCGGACGGGTCGTCGGAGGGGGAGGTTGCGGAGGATAGAAGCGGCGACGGCGAGCCGATGGATGTGGAGAGGCGGTCGAGATCGCGGTCGAGGTCGAGATCAAGAAGCAGGCAGAGGTCTCTCTGAACAAGCAATGTTAGCCGAATATGATACCCAGCTTTCTGCTCCGACGAGGGCAAAAGCAAAGACAAAATGAGAGACCTGTTTGCGTGCATGATGAACATCGTGGGTATAATTTTTTTTTATCCTAGTTTACAGTTTGAGAATTGGCGACCTTTCCGTCACGCCACTATGTGAACTTTCTCGAGAACCTGCTCAAACAAGCGAATGCTTGTTACCCACCCTCTAGCGAACCTCGTTAGGTAGAGATAAGACGGGAGAGGTCCTTGGCAACACCGAGCAGCCGCCTGTCGTCCCAGTACTGGCCGATCAGCTGCAGCCCGGCCACCCTGCGGCTGGCATCCGCCTCGGCGTGAGGCGCGTCGACCCTTGTCGGGATACTGATGGCGGGTAGCCCCGCCAGGCTCGCCGGCACGGTGAAGACATCGTTCATGTACACCTGCACCGGCGTCTGGCGCTCGATCTCCTCGATCCGCGGCGCGAACGTCGGCGCGGTGGGGCACAGCAGGAAGTCGACCTGCGACGGCCCCAACTTGTCCTGCAGCTCGACCCCGTCCCCTATGTCGCTCAGGTCGAACTGCCGCTCGTCATACAGCGGGTTCGCCAACCGGAAGACGCGGTCGAAGTCGCGCTGCACAAGCCTGCGCACCCGCTGCGCCTGGACGAAGTAGTTGTCCATGGCCTCGGAGCTCAGGCTGTAGGACCCGAGGAGGATGCGGCGCCGGACCTCGTCGCCAAGGCCGAGACCGCGCGTCTTGGAGTAGAGGACCTCGCCCGCGCCGTCGCTCTCATCACCGCGGGTCCCGTAACGGACGCCGTCGTACTTTGCGAGGTTGGAAGAGGCCTCGGCGGGCGCGATGACGTAGTACGCCGAGAGAGCGTGCTTGGTCGACGGGAGGGACACTGGAACGACGTCAATGCCCGACCGCTTGAGCTTGTCTGCCGCGTCGGACCACGCGGCTCTGATCTTGGGGTCCAGCTCCTCGATGTTGTACTCAAGAGGGATGCCAACTCTGAGGCGTGAGCGGCGGTCCGTACCTTGGCCCTGCTGTCTCTTTCTGAAGCTCTGCGAAAGGGATGTCGGGTCCCGAGCGTCGTGCTCCCCGTCGAGGCCGGTGCCGAACACCAGGTCCTCGATGACGCCCACCTCCTTCGCAAGCAGGCCGACAGTGTCGAGCGAGTTCGCATACGGCACGACGCCGAACCTAGAGAGCATGCCGTACGAAGGCTTGTATCCCACAACACCGCAGTACGCCGCCGGAAGACGAATCGAGCCTCCTGTGTCCGTGCCTAACGCCACGTCCGCCTCGCCCGTCTGAACCGCGACCGCGCTCCCTCCAGAGCTCCCGCCTGCCGAGGTGGCGACCGGCGACAGCGGGTTAAGCACCGGCCCGTGTATTGAGTTCAGCGAGTGCGATCCCATACCGAACTCATCCATGTTCGTCTTGCCAACGACGTGAGCGCCTCGTTCTCGGAGTTGGCGCACGATGGTGGCCTCGTAGGGGCTCCTGTAGGAGGAGAGGATGGCCGAGGAGCATGTTGTCGGCAGGTCCTGAGTCGCGATGTTGTCCTTTACTGCTAGCTTGAACAATATCCTCGTACTCGTCTCCGTCGGGGGAGAAGTGACCGTCGCATCGGCAGCTTCTAGGAGTTGCCGTTAGCTCTGGCGCAAGTGCAGGGCAGCTGGGCATACTGTACCTGTCCGGACGAAGTGGTTGAAGTCATGTTGCGAACGCCTTTGTTGACGGGTCAATTGACGGATGCCCCTTGAGCCGACGGGCCGCAGACACACCCGCGAGAGTTTTACATGGGAGGACATGGAGGCTTCAATTGCCAGCTTTCAACGCTGGTTCGTGCTGCAGCTTCGGTACTTTTCGACAACGGGAGCTTCCCGCCTCGGTGAGCACTGGACTACACTCACCGACCAACTGTTGATGACTAAGCATATAACACCCACTCTGTATCCTCAACCATCAGGATCTACGAAAGAATCCCCTTCCTGGATCGCAGATTCGGTCTGTTTGTTTTCGAGCGGGCGTGAAGGTTCCTGCCTTAAACTAGTCATCCTTGTTCTTTTAACCTTGCGATTGGTCCTCATCGTAACGTCTGGTTCAGATCGGCGAAGCTAGTAAAGATTGTTGACTTGAACCTTTTGCCCGTCAGTCGGAACCTGTGATGTTTGTTATTTGGCCATCTTACTCTGCAAAGTACACTCTACTGACTTGAAAGCTGATGAAGACTGACAGCCCCCCGCCTTGTTTGGACAAGAACCTGATTAGTGCGTATATCTGTCAGCCGTCCAGACGGTGCGAAATGATGAGCACCAGTAACACATGTGTTTAGTTCTGAAGGTGCTTACATGTTTCACTTGATTCTGGCGTTCTAGGCCATGAATATCATTGTCTTTGACCCTTGTAAGTCTGTTGATGTTCAAGTCAACCAGTGGTGCCGTATGCCTGCTCTGGCTTGAATATTTGTCCTGGCCGTACGGCGTACATGTATCAGAGCTCACCTGCTGTATATCGCTCATTGCTACCAAACCATGCTTCTCTGAAAGCATCACGCACAAAGCCTAGCTTCTTGTTGATCTGCATTAAGTCTCCAAAAATAATCCGGTCTATTCCAATGTCAATGGGAACCTGAGACGATAATTATGTTTTTCAAGGCGATTAGGCGAACTAGAAACTCTTGAGATTCTTGATCACTTACAAATCACAAGTTGCGGATGATGCACGTATGGTAACTGCTCGAAATCTTAATGTATGACACGAAAGAAACCTGGTTGCAAGAGAATCCCTGCCAAATGTGGAATACTTCTTCAGATCTGACCTTGGAGGCTCAGAATGGAAATGTATTAATGTCTCGCAGAGCCAAAGCTGTATACACTGGTATTCAATCTATATGTCGGTGTAGTTTCAACTGCTCTATTTTCTCTCTGTACCTGATTTGGTCTCATTCGCCGCATGAACGCTTTCACCCCCGGAGGTCAAGCTGTGGGGATCCTCCGTAGTTGGTCTCTTATCCTCTCTCCGTGTAAACACGAGCCCTGGGTGACCGATGCTCAAAGATAATACTGCCAAGACTATCACACTACATAATGTTAAGCAATGTTGAACAGGGAGATACTGATACGACATGGACTTACACTGATTCCAGGGCAATGAACAACGCTTGGTCGCGAAACCAGTGACTAAAGTAACCTCCGTGTAGCTCAACGACGCGGTAGACACATCTTAGAAGAATGAACAAAGTACCGAGACTGAGGAAGAACAAGTATAACTTGAGTCTTTGGCTCATTGGAGGCCGAGTTTTTGAGCGGGAGTACGTGATCATGTAGTCAGCAAACAAGCCGCAGAACACCAGCAGTGCGACCACCTGCAAAACCAACCCGGCGAGTGAGATGTTGACCCCCCGATTCACTGCGGCTATCGTTGTGCTGACAGACGATAACGCGCCACCTAGAGCCTGCAGTACGAGAGAGACTATGTCCAAAGGGATGAAGGTCCAGTAAAAAAGGCGAGGAGAAAAGCGGGATATCGATCGGTCGAGGAAGTTGATTCTGGAGTATATGAAAGTCAGTTTCGGCAGTACCATCTATGGTACGGAATTGGATTGTTACGTCTGAGATAGAAGTACATAGATGGCAGCAGAGAAGAAGACCGGGGCCACGGTGATGCAGACTGGCAAGGCACATTAGTCTATCGTAAGATATCGAGGCAGCAGGAAGGGCAGAATGGCATTGCAATCTTTTACTAGGAAGGTCGACTTACTGATTTGTATAAGGAAGCCATCAAAGTCAAATGGGTTATCGTGGATGATGAGCCTTCCCACGTAACCGACGATTTCCAAGATGCAACCGCAGATCATGCTGGCTGTGAAACCCCATGTTTTATACCTAATACCCTGGACTGCATGAACAATCAACGCCAAGGCGAAAAAAGCGATGAACACGCCGCTAGCGGGAATAGAAGGCTGGTAGCGGAGGATGCTCCATTCTAGCGGGCAGAGCTCGAGTGTGCAGTTGGCTTCAGGCCCGAAGGCGACTAGGCCGTCGGGCAATGTATCCATTCGAATGAAAACTGTCAAGAACCAGGCACGGTATCGATTCAACGTGTTGGCGACAGGTTGTATCAGAGTATTAGTCAGTGGCTCTCGAGCTGGGCAAAAACAATTGATCGTTTTGACACCACGCACGCACGTCTAGGCAAGCGCCGTACGGCAGACTGGCGGGTCTTATAACTAAATCATAGATCGATTCGAGGGGCCAGAAATTTTTTGTCGTAAGAGCTTCTCGCTGGCCGGCCTTCCGACGGTCCGCAGGCACCGGGTCGATTGGGTGTCCGACACGCCCAGACGGCCTTGCATGGCGTCAGACCATGGCTTAGTTGCAATCAAGCACAGTCCGCGGTCTTCTCGTGAGTCGTGACGTCTCTTGCTCTAGCCCAACCTGAAAGCTTTCATTGGACTTGGACCGGCGGCTTACTTTCTTTGGCTATTGGGTACGAATCATGATGTGAGAGAGGCCAAGTATTAGCAGATCCATTGTGCGCCTTCCGCCCGACTCCGGTGAAGAGATAAGAAACTGAAGCCCCCCTGTTCTTATGCTGTGCTTACCACCGAACAATCGACTGCGACTAGCCGCAACTCCCGGAGACAGCGAAGAGAAGAGGTGAGGCACATTGGCGCGTACGATGATAGGTACGGTCGCGTGTGTGCTCCGCAATAATAGCCTCATTCTAGCGTCCGCGATCCCGGTCGGATTTTTCTCGAGACGGACATACGCGGCATGCAGGTTGGCCCGTCGAGTGTTTCACGGAATTTGGGCCGTACGCACATACGAGTCCGGGAGAGGCATGGCTAAGGATGTATGAAGCCGAAGTCTTCTCTTTTCAATATGGTAATCGAACTTGGCATTGGATTTGGTTGGATATCCGTGCGTCTTGAGGGCCCCAAGTCTTTCGAAATGTCCAAGTCTACCTGCCCCTCGTCACATTCCTGTCATGGACCTGCCATAGGATTAGAGCATGTGAGGGTCGGCGTCTTATTTCTATAGTAGCAAAGCAACGGGAATATCAATTTATGTCAAGAGACATGTCTGATAGCCTAGTCAAGTACACATTCCGCGATACGGCCGGGAGTCATCGGGTTGGAAGAACGGCAAGGAGTCAAATAGATGGGGACTCGAGAGACCAGCAGCAACTTATACTCAGCAACGAAAGAAAGACAGCGAGGGAAGATGTTGGAACAGTATTTCCACCGATTCGTAGGCATGAGTCAGTAGCCCAGAAGTCTATCTAACTGGCTACTTTCAGCCAGCTAGATCTTAGGCAATTCAGTCCTTTTACATCGTTTCGATTGAGTATTCAATCCATCTACAGTCCTTCCAGTAGAAGGAGAAATGAATAATAGATAATTCGTGACTAAAACCCCGAGGCTTATCTCCACATACGCAAATCGTTACAAATTCGTGCATAATATCGCTTTACAGGCTTACAGGAATTCCAACATGACACCTTTTCATTGAATCGGTTTCGTTTGGATTGGACTGGAAAGGTTCGTGCCGTAAGCACCATTGTTGATCTGTTATGTTCTGAACAATTCATCACACATATACCCAATATAGTTCTGACACGCTATCTACAAAAGCGTCGGTGATGGCCTAAGGGGCCCCAACCTCCTGAGTGGAAAGAACACTATGTTTCCTTGTGTGACGAAATGGGACAGATCAATCGATAATTGACTAACAGATGTTTATAGAATCTCGCTATTTTGCCTTTTCCCCATTTTGATATGAGAATATGCTGAAGGTTTCGGCTACTCTTCTTAATCACCCCTACTCTTCTGTCACGAGTTAGAGCACACAGTAGGGCATTAGAAAATTTAGGTTTAAAAGGCTTAATTCTATAAACATAGGTATAGAAAGAATAGTCCTATATATACAGGTAAGATATACAAGTAAGGAGTAAACCGCCATATGATATAGCATATAATAGTGCTATTATATAATGCGGAAGTGGTCAAAGCTATTGTAACATCTTCTTGTCTCCTTCTATTCCGATTCTTTTTGTGTAAAAGATGAATTGACTGCATTATTTTGATATAGGAACTTATATATAGCATTGTGTACAAGCTCCATCACATTCGCCAGGGGTAGGGTACTAAAAGATTTTGATTTTAAAAGTGTAAGAATATCTGAGTTCCATTCGCCAAGCTTTGTTGTGGACCACCAAGTCTAAAGTTTTTATGTTTGTTTGATGGCAACTTCAAATTCCCTCGATCTTTGATTGCCAAGACATGTGTCTACTCTGTTGATGTCTATATCTCTATATGCTGCACCACGGAATCGACAATGTGCCGATTCAAAACGACATCCATCCCCGGCTCCATCGCCGGTGTCTAACGATGAGTAAGGGTAACTGATGTCTACCAATGAAGTGCTGCACTTGGTATAACAGTTGACCGCACATCAGCAGTTCCACACGCTTTGCCGAAATCGCTGGCATAGCCTAGTGAGATCTCAGTGAGAGTTGGGGGCGCAAATGATTATTTGTTTCGCAGGCCTTCTATATAAATATACAAATACAGAAAGTTTTTAGCTATACAGACCAGGTTTGAACCTTATACTACTCGGGAATACATCAGCCCCTCAACCTTTATGCTGACAGTGATCCGTAGTTTCAAACGCCAGAACTTCAAAACTATCTCATATCTCAAGGAGTTTGAGTTGAATTTTAACATGTGGGGTTTGCAAGCGTCATCTCGATTTGAGATTTCTGATTGACTCATATGTTCCCAATATGTCGATGGCCTCTGGGGCTACTCTGCGAGACGTGCGTATTTGAGACGCGTGGAGAGCGCCCCATGATGGACAGCATACGTATGACATTCTCACCTGCATGTGACATGGCCGCAATGGCTGGGATCGTCAATGGGACGGACGCTTGTGGTGAAGGTCCAGCTCACCAAAATTACGTGCTGATTCTTCTCCACTAATCTTTATCAACACTTAAGAAACTGAAGGCTTATGACAAAGCACGAATTGGAAGCCAGTAGACGAGCGGCGAGTCAGGAACTTCCAGCAACACGGGCGGCCGCTGGCCCCGCCAGGGTTCTATATGTTAGCTTATCAGAAGCCCACGTAATTATATCCAACAGTATTAAAAGGCACATTCTGTTCCTACTAGTAAATATTGTGTAAGAGTAAGTACTTTTACATGTCAACAATATCACTCTGGAGATATACCTAAGAGGTTAAATAGTTCTGTAGAGGTATCCTCTCTCTGAGATTTCAAGGAAAGCAACCCTTTTGTGGTCTTCTGAGTCATTTATTATGCTGACGTTTAGAACCCCGGGGGAGGGGTAGTGATATTATCAACAAAACCCTTACGTCTATAAAGCTGAGGAACGAAGCTAGGGGAAGACTGGTCCTTGAGTGTAAACTCTTGGGAGGTACACAGGAGATTTCGTCCACCGGGTCCGTATATGTAGTCTTGTTCTAACAACAGGATGCAAAGATGGAGCAGTGTTGCAACGACCGTCTGAGTAAGAAGAGTACAGTGCCTTATAGTCCTTCAAGTGATTCGATAAGGCAAATAGTGGGATGGATAAGGGAGGTCGTGGCGCGCTAGATGATTCGCGCATTCCAATCAAGGGCCTTGATAGTCCGATGGCTCCGACGACACTAATATACAATTGAGTCATTGACTATACTCATTCGCAGAAGAACTACATATTATACACCTGAATTTATTGCTGATTGGTTTAATTGCTGATTTTTTTCTTTTTCACGAGATGCGACTGGCAGGACAACAGCGAGAGTCAGCCTTGGATATATGTACACGATCCAAGAATTGGGGATCTGTTATATATATACCCCTAAGTGCAGATTGGTACATATTAGAGAGCTAAATGTGATTGCTGTTCATCATCGGCTATCCCTCATGGCGCTTTTGCTATAGACTTCTTACCGAACTAATCTGAATTAATGTTCAATATTGGTGTTGTTGTCCCACTGTGGGGTTGTTAGTGGCATTACAATAAACTTTGGATGTTTTGAACTCTAGCATTGTCGAGGATTTTGCATACGCACACATGGTGTGTTACACAACTGGTAGAGCCAAACCCCTCTTGTGTGGGTAGCATTACGCCGACGGGACTTTCTTTCACAAAACGTGCGACCGGGTTCGCCTGGGCCCACTGTCGGATGACGCTGAACATAGTACGTATGCGCCAAGACGAATTGCGGCCAGGTGGGATGCGGCAAGAAGGCTTAATTACTCTGCCGGGCAAGCTGACATCTGGAGAAAAAACCAACGCATTTCAGCTGCCACTCGTGCACCGTTTTTTGGCCAATCAACGTTGACATGGGAGATGGAAGCAAGCCTTTTTGAGGTCTTGGACAAGACGAGGACACGCTAGCGAATGCCAGCCCCGACAACGCACCCGAGTCTTGCTCCTCTCTGAAGAAGCAAAGGGAGATGAAAAAAAAGAAAAAAAAGAAAAAAAAAAGGAAAAAAACGGACGCACACAGTCAGCATGTAGTCTGGACCGTAGGATCGAACGCCTGTGCTGTTGGACCAAGGAAATTGGAACCTTGCGACCAACTTGCTGCTCCAACTAATAACAAGCTGCCGACCCGTTCTCTGCCCCTGACATATTAGTGCAGCCTCTTCCGTCACCCCGTTGTCCGTCATCTTAAGACCCTTGCATGCGGGCCCTGTCGATGATGTCTGGACCTTACGCCCCTCTCTAATATTACCCCACTCTATTGCCCCATCCGCGTTAGGCAGTCAATCATACGGATACTAGGAAGAACTTTGGTTGTTATTGCAGAGGCTGTGTAGGCAGCAGCTGCAGGAATAAATCCCTCTTCGAACTAGATGAGGAGCGTGGCAGGGGGGTCCAAATTGCACCTCGCCAACGTGATGAGATGATGGAAACAGACATTTTCATCGGGGTGGTGGTCATCTTAAACCAATATTGTGCTAAGTCCTCAGTCGTCCTTTGTAGAGGAGCGCTATAAGACCCAGTATTCAAACTCGGGACCACATCACTTACGGGAACCAGGCCGAGGCCGCAGTCTTCATCTTATACAGATGACTCATGCGATAGACGACTCCACGCGTGGCCGAGCAAGAATGAACCCTTCCGCCTCGCTTAAGCTTCGGGTGTTTTCGTCTGTCCGTGGGCGGACGAATAGGAGAGCGCGGAGTGCCGAACTCGTCGGGCAATGTGCGCGCACATGGTAGCGCAAAGTTAGTTATAGGACATTGTACTCCGTATGGGTCAATTAAAGCCGAGTCACGTGAGGTCTGATTGGTCGCTTGAAACTCTTGAGATTAACCAAGAACGACTCGTGAACTCAAATCAGCGGGGAAAGTTTGAAATTGGGGATCTTGGCATCTCCATGTAAATGGTAAGGTGATGTTGTCGATGTTTCTCATGGGTCACCGTCATGAGGTCTCGCCATCACCGCCGCCGCCAGGGCGGTCTTGGCGCAGAGCACGGCTCTTGGTCTCTTCCCCATCCCCGTTGTTAGACTGTGTTTCAAAGACGACGAACAACCGTCATCTTATCTCCCCAGCCACTGTGTCTGACGCTTCTTCTTTCTACCTTGCCATTTCCCAGCCGATCGATCTAGGTAGCCTGCTGCTGCCAAGCCGACTAGTCAGGGTTCTGTCTTTTCGTGCGTTAGCGGTGCACCATCTGAAGGAGGGCGTAAGTCTTGGCAATCAAAACGGGACGAACCTGGTGGAAGTTAGTTTAGACGAGCCCCTCATCGGTGCCTCTGAGGAAACGGGGGAACATGCAGGGCAGACTTGGCAAAGCTCGACGGGATTTTATATGGTTGGTCGTGCCTTGCTGTGTTGGCTTACCTGGGATCCTTCCTCTCTCTGTCCGCCAACGGTCAGTCTTACACCAAGACAGCGTCACACTCGTTTTTGCATATACCGAAGTCATTCTTTACTATTTAATAGTCTTTCTTTCAGATAACCATGTATTTCAAGACCGTTACCGCGTCGCTCCTCGTTGCCGGAGCGGCCGCTACTCCTTTCCGCCGCCAAATCTCGAACGAGACCTTCTGCGATGAAGACCTTCCTGTCCCCGCGCCTAGCACTACCAAGCTTCACTTTCCTCCCTATCCTGTGAACACCACCTTCCCTGGTGTCCCCTCGAACCCCGGTGGCTCATACCCAGGCTCTGCTTCGAAGCCCGGAAACGGTGGCTCACACCCAGGCTCGGACTCAGGCTCAGGCTCAGGCTCAGGCTCTAAGCCGGGTCATGGCTCTGAATCTGGACCTGGTCCCAACACCGGATCTGGCTCTCACGGCTCTCCTACCGGCCCGAACTCCGGCTCTCAGCCTGTCTCTCAGCCTGGCTCCGATTCCAACTCAGGTTCTAAGCCTGGCTCCGATTCCAACTCAGGTTCTAAGCCTGGCTCCGATTCCAACCCAGGACCTGATGCCAGTGCTCCGTCGGCTTCTAGCCCCGCACAGCCCCCTTTAGCTGTTGGCAATGTGCCCTCTTACCCGGGCAAGCCGGCTGCGGGCTCTTCCTACGTCCCCTTTCCTCTGAATATTACCGTTCCCACAGCTGCTCCTGCTCCTTCTATCACCACTATCCCCGGAGTCGCTCTTCCCACTGGACCCGTCGCCATTCCCAGCACCACCGTGCCCGTCGGCAGCAATAATACCGCCACAACCATTAGCTCTAGCTCTGCAGCCTCCAGTGCCACTGCACCGGCTACCGTCATCCCTTACGGAGTTGCCATCTCCAGCTGTACTGTTCCTGGCGACTTCGCCCTTACCTTTGACGACGGGCCTTTCACTTACACTGGCCACGTGCTTGACCTCCTCGCCGAGGCTGGTGCCAAGGCTACTTTCTTCCTCAACGGCAAAAACTTTGGCGACATCAACGACTTCCAAGATGTCGTCAAGCGTATGGATGCCGAGGGTCACCAGATCGGCTCTCACACCTTCAGCCACGCTGATCTCGCCACTCTGGGTGATGCCGACATCATCCCTGAAATGACTTCCCTCGAGGATACACTGATTGACATCGTCGGAAAGTACCCTACATACATGCGCCCTCCTTACTTCAGCTGGAACGACAACACCTTGTCCATCCTCAAGGCTCTGGAGTATCACGTCATCCATGCCGATATTGACTCACTCGACTACGCCAACAACGCCCCTCTTGGCAACCTGACCAGTGTCGGTATATTCGAGAAGGGTGTCGACGCCGGTGGATCCATCGCTCTGGCCCACGACGTTAGTCGCATCGATCCTGAACAGTCCATATAATCAAGCATTGCTAACTATCCTAAAGGTTCACCAAAACACCGCTGAGTACCTTGTACCCGAGTTCCTGAGAATCATCAAGGAGAAGAACCTGAGAGCTGTCACCGTTGGGGAGTGCCTCGGCGACCCTAAGGCCAACTGGTACAAGACCAAGCGCACTTCGACTCCCGCCGCCACCGCTTCTAAGATCACTGTCTCCATCACTAGCACCGCTACTCCTACCGGCGTGATCGGCCCTGGTGGTGCCTGCGGTGGCTCCGAGGGTTATGTCTGCGAGGCTGGTGCTTGCTGCAGTGAGTACGGATATTGCGGCTACTCCCAGGCCTACTGCGCCGCCGGCTGCCAGCCCCTTTTCGGTGTATGCGGTGTTTCTGGCCCCGTTGCCTCCGGCGGCAGTGCTACTACTTCCAGCGCTCCCGCTGCCATTCCGACCGGCGGTGTGAGTACCGACGGCTCTTGCGGTGGCGCCAACGGCTACACTTGCCCGGGGACCACTTGCTGCAGCGAGTATGGTTACTGCGGCGACACCACCGCCCATTGTGGTACTGGATGCCAGCCGCTTTTCGGCACCTGCGCCTGAAGTTCTACTTGAGACGGATAGGCTATGCGGGAGATATTCATTTTACCGGCATGATGTGGTCTAGGAAAAATTCCCTTGACATATATTCTGTAAAATTGTTTACAGAGTCAACGGAGCGTATCCACTTCACCAGTGAATACCATCTAGTCATCACAATAGCAACCTTACATGACTGCTAAAGAATTTATGGCATCTTGATGACGTCGCAAATTACGACTTGCCAAGATTTATTTTCTATTTCTACTTTTTTAATTCAAAACACGAAATTGGGCTCAAATACTCTACTATGGCTCGGACTGTGAATGAATCTGCCAAGACGGACCCGGCTGTCTGGAATAAGCCCAGCTGAGAGCTATCCTAGCGACTGGATAAGCGAATGGAGCCATCATAGTGCGATCTAAGAGACGATATCCACCTCTAAGCTAAGCTAGTTCGAAGAGAACAACGCCACTGTTGTGAAGCGGTCTTCTTTTGCATGCCTCGAGAGTCGTAACCGCATCTTTGGGTATTGCTATATGCCTCGCCGGGAAATGTAGATATCCTTTGGCGTTGATACACTATCCATCATCACACGCAAATATTACTTGTGCATCGATTGGGTTGATGACTAACTTGCTACGCGGGCCTGGCGTTTTGGAACAGGATGAACCGAGAAATATCCTGGCTACCAGCGACGGAATCTCGTAAGAGAACATCGGCATTATTTACACGTAGACGAGCAACCCCTCAGTCGTTGAGTTTCATTCAGTGAGAAGTGGGTCGCTAGTTAAGACGGCATTCGCGGGAAATAGTATCATCGATCGAATTTTCATCCTGACAACACCGCCAATCACGAGTTGGGGTGCTCTCATCGAATTCCTGCTAACATTCAACAACGCTGGGCTTGACCAGGCCACTGATCACTAGCTATCATGAAGGTTTAACCAACTTTGTCGCCTACCTGCAGGGGGGCGTCTGGGTTCCCCGCATTGGCCATTTTGACCTGGAGAAACAGACTATACAACCCCTCAGTTTCGACTCTGGAACTCCTGTGGAAAATCTCTACCAAGTTAATTATCGAAGCAGATGCTGGCCGATGTATCGCTGCCGGGCCAGTGATATCTGCAAAGGATGTCAAGCTGCTGCCACCGCTCTCAGCCCGGGATGTTCTCGCTGTTGGCAAGAACTACATGGAGCATGCCAAGGAGTTCAACAGTTCAGGCTATGACAGTTCTGACAAGGTTGATCGGCCCAGTCACCCCGTCATTTTCACCAAGCGTGCGACTTCCATTACTGCGCACGGAGACGATATTTACATTCACAAGGGCTTCACTGAAAGCGCAGATTACGAAGGGGAGATTGATGTCATCATTGGGCGGGCTGGATACCAAATACACGAGAATGATGCTTGGGACTATGTCTGGGGTTACACCATAATCAACGATGTGACAGCCAGAGAGAGACAGCGCGACCATAAGCGATTTTACATTGGTAAATCGCCAGATACTTTCTGTCCAATGGTAAGCATCATCGGCAACGAGATTTCATGATATGAAACTAACCATGCTCAACCAGGGTCCGATTGCTGTAAAAAAGGAGGATTTGCCAGATGGGGGTCGATTTTTGAGATTGCAAACCAGGGTCAACGGCGAGTTGCGCCAAGATGCGACAAACCAAGATCTGATGTTTTCCATTCCTTGCCTTGTCAGTACATTGTCAGCTGGACAAACCCTGCAACCGGGCGACATCATTGCAACCGGCACAGTAAGCTTCAAAAAGAACCCCCCATCTTTGGACCACTCTGTGATGATACTGATCAAAAATCAAACCCGCTGGTGTAGGAATCGGTCGAAGCCCTCCGGTATTCCTTAAAGTCGGTGACGAGGTCACAATCACAGTGGCTGGGCTTGGAACTCTGGCGAACAAGGTTGCCGGGCAGAACGAGAGAGACTATCCTATGCCGCAGTCTGGACCTGGATCAATGTCAAACTTTCGACTCACAAATGGGGAAAGATCAAACCTCGGCCAAGCCAGCTTGAGCTCAAAGGACAAGCTTCTAGGATACCAGCGTTTAGGTACGGGGAAGGAAGCTGTGATCTTTGTCCATGGCCTAGGCGGCGCCAAAGACTGTTGGCTCCCGCTCATCTCGACACTGTTGCTTCCTAGCTCAGTTTCTGCACATGTTTACGACATAGAGGGACATGGCATTACTCCACCGCATCCTCTTCATAGAATCACCATAGATACTCTAGCTGAAAGGCTGTTGGATGTTTTCGATTTGGCAGAGGCGTCAATTCAATTTCCAGCAACGTTGATAGCTCATTCTATGGGGTGACTCGTGGCCATAAAGTTCGCACTCACGCATCCGAGTTTGGTCAAGAAACTGGTACTTCTCGGCCCTCCACCGTTGCCCATCCCGAAAAACCAGGCAGAGGCTTGGGCCTATGAAGCAAATCGAGTGCGAAGCCATGGCATGGGCGGGATCGCCGATCAAATCATATCGACGCAGCTTTCACATTGTAGTCAGAGAACGAATCCTCTTGCTATAGTCGCCACAAGGTTGAGTCTCCTGGTACAAGTTCCTGAGGGGTATGCAAAGGCGTGTTCAGCACTTGCTCAGTTCGACGAGTCTCTAGATCTGGAGGCCCTGACAGCGGACACAGCTATCGTCACTGGAAAGGACGATCCCGTCTCGCCACCCAAATTGGCCGAGGAGTATGCTCGCAGAATCAGCAGCTCGAACTATATGGTGTTGGAGAACGCGGGACATTGGCATGTTTTTGAGAATGCAGAGGGGGTTGCAAAGAGCCTGAGAAACTTTTTGTAGCGCTCATAGGCTCTCAGCGTAACATAACTTTTTACCTCAGAAATGGTGAAGAAATGCGTTTGGGTTTATTTGTCGGTACATAGGAGAATATATTTGACTTGAATATTCTACTACATTCCAGGCCACATGACTTCAAGCCTAGTCAACCATGTTGTGTCATGTAAGATTGCGCGGGCTACTAATACATATCACGGTATATTGAGGGTAGATCACGTTTGCGGAATCAGATCTAATATCCCCGGTACGTACGTCTCAAACATAATAAGATGACCTTCAGTCTAAGAACAGTTGACAATTTCCAACGGCAAAGTTAAATCGGCGGCAGTTATATCGCTGATTCCTAACACGCGCTTCTACTGGTATAAGTCTTCTCGAATGTCATCTGAAAGTGTCCTCAGAAACCTGGGTGCATTTTGAATCTCAAAGTATAATGGTCCCCGTTAAAGATCGTAACCACTCTATCGCAAGCGTGGTTCAGGAACTGTGGGAGCAGCAAGGTGAGGCAATATCCGTTGATATTGGTGATGTGTAGCTGACTAGAAGTGGGCTGCCTACAGTGGGCAGAGGCTGCCTGAGAAGGAGGTGGAGGTGGGTCACGTGACCCATGGGCTCCTCCACCAACACTCCCCCTCAGGCTCTGCTAGCCTACTCCTATATACTGTAACAATAGGGGCAAATAACTACCTAACCCTAAATCCTCTAAATCTAAGGAGTTTTTAAAGTATATAATAACTTTAGTAAAAAGCTAGTAATTTACTTATTAGTCTAGTAATAATTTATCTATATACTAATAAGCTTATATAATCTATATAACTTATTATCTATATAGTCTATCTATATATATATATAACCTATTAATTTAACTTATTTACTATACCTAGTAGTCTAATAAAATCCTTATGTTTATTTAAGGCTAGTGCCTTTATAAGGCTATTAGTAGCTATTTTAGTACTATAAATAAGTTAGAGAGTAATATTTTTATAAGTATAAACCTCTTAGATTATTTATTTATATTAGATATTAATACTTTAAGTTTATACTTTATTAAGGGGATTTATAATATTAACTATTATATTAGTACTATTAGTAAAGAGGATAGTTAAAGTATCTAGTAGTTAGCTAAGGAGCTATTTAGTATAGTAATAAATCTACTTTATAGTAATTACTACTAGCGTAAGGTTAATAAACTTTACCTTAGTAAAGCTTAAAGTAATAAAGGTTTATTACTTAGACTTTTAAGCTACTAGTAAGCTAGTAAAGTAAATAATATAACTACCTATAGATACCTATAATAGGTAATTATTAGTAAAAGAAGTATTTACTATAGTATAAAGGCTAATATTAGTAAAAAAGTTAAGTTTACTAAATAAAATACTATAATAGGTAGTGCCTTTAAGGTAGTAAAAAAAGTACTTAATAGCTACTTAATAAGTAAGTAATAGGCTAGTATTAGCCTAAGAGAGTTTACTAACTATAAAAGTAATATCTAGGTATATACTAGTAGCTAACTAGTTAAGGTAGTTAGTTTATTTAATATAGAGCTATTAGTTAGCTTTAGTGTAGTTATTTTTACTTTAAGTAATAAGAAGGTCCTAGTTAGTAAGCAATAAGGTTTTAACTAGCTAGAGGTTACTATAGCTAAAGTAATAAAGTATACCTTTAGTATACTTATATTAATTAATATAAATCTTGTTAATAGTAAAGTACTAAATCTAGAAGCTAAGAAATTAAGAGGCCTTACTAAGGTCCTTTAGTAAGTAGACCTTAGTAAGTATATTATATATTTTCCTAGTTGTCTTAGTAGTAAGTATAGCTACTATATTATTATTAATATATATTAAGGCATAGGCATTAAGGTCTTTATTATAGAAGAGGTAGATTTCCCCTTTAACTAGCTAAAAGCTAATTTTCTCTATTTTACTTTTAATAAGTATAAACTACTATAGTAGTAACTTATATAGACTATAGAGAGCCTTTTAGAGTAACTAGACTTTATTATTAGTAGTAGTATAACTAGTAGGTTATTTAATATAGACATTAGTACTAGTAGGAATAAAGGTAGTAAAAAAGGTAGTATTAAAGTTATATATCTTATACTTTAATTTATAAAGAGTAATAATAGTAAAAAAGAGGTAAATAGTAGTAGTAGTAGCTATAGCTATATATACCTCTTATAATAACTAATTACTTTACTTAAAGTTATTATAAACTACTTATTAGGCCTTAAAGTATATAATTTTATTATTTATATTAGTCTTAATATTAAATACTTATTTACCTAGTAGTACTTTAGCTTTAGTTAAAGGGTTAATAAAGGTATATACCTCTTTATTATTAAACTATTAGATCTTAGTATTATAGGCTTATTTCTAATAGTGCTAGTATAGGCCTTCCTTTGCCTTCTTAAAGGTAATAAGTATATTATAACTAGTAGGTAGTACTTTTAATAATATAGCTACTATAAAGGTACTAATAAAGTAACTTTAACTATCTTAGTGTACCTAAATATTAGCTAAAAGATATACTTTTTCTTATAGTTTTAGATACCTACTATCTTATAATAGTAGCTAGGTAGTTTTACTATACTAGTATAATATAGGTAACTAGTAGTAATATACTTAGTAGTAGATATAGTAGTAAAGGCCTTAATAATAAGGTCTAGCTTATTCTTCTTTATAACTAGAGGAAAGTAGTTAGCCTCTTATTAAATAACCTTATAAAACTTATTATTAGTAAAGTTATTATTTTATTTATTTAGGTGTTTATTTATAGGCTATTTATTAGTAAGTAATAAGATAGGTGTAGTAGTGTCTTCTAGGAGTAAAGTTATATAGGTAGTATTATTAATACACTTACTATTAATAGTGCTACTATTAGTTTAGTTAGCCTACTAGTTTTATAGGGTCTTAGTAACTAGTAGGTAAGAATTAAGGACTTAGCTAGGAAACTAAATCTAGAGGTTAAGCTTATTAAAGAGTATATTATAGTTAGTATTTACTAGGATATTTATATTAGTAATAAGGTAAAAAATAGTCTTTTTTTTTTTTTATAAAAATAAATATTATAGTAATAGATAACTTACTTTTAATTAAAGATATAAATATAGTAAATATAACTATATAAAGAGCTATAGCTAATAAGGTAACCTTTTATTATATAAGGTTCTATTTTTATAGAATAAAGGGGGCACTTACTACTCTTCTTATATATATATATAATATAACTAAAGGTATAAAGGTGTTTAATTTAAGGAGGTTCTTAGTTAGTAGTAAGGTTAAGCTTATAGGTAATAATCTTATAAAGGCTTATTTTACCCTTAGTTAACTATAGTAGTAGGTTAAAGATCTAGACTATAGTGTTAAGTGTATAGTCCTAGAGATCCTTTAGTAAGTTATTATTAATAAGTAAAGTATAAGTAGCCTCTATAAAGGTATAGCTAGTATATTTAATTATACTATTTATTAATAAAGTATAAGTAGTAGTTAAGTAAAGTTAAGTGCTTTTAAAGAAAAGGTTATAAAGTACTTTCTTAAGCTTAAGTGTATTATTATATATTTAACCTTTAATTAAGAGACCTATTATATTAGTAAATATAGCACTAAACTTCTTAATAGTATTAAGAATAACCTTATAGTAATAGGTTTTTAATAAAATAAGCTAGTAATAACTACTATAATAGTTAAAAAAGTAAAAAGTATATTATATACTAAGTTTAAAAAAAGGTTTAACCTTAATAAGGTTAAGATAGATTTTTTTACTTATAAAGGTAAAAGATAATAAAGTATTATAACTAATAAGCTTTATAGATTTAGCTAAGTAGTAGGCCTTATAGTAAAAGTTATTAATCTTTACCTATATAAATTATATACTTACTTAATAGTAGGCCTTAATAACCTATAATAGATAGGTGTAAATAAGTTAGTAATATATTATCTTAAGGGTTAGTTAGCACTTGCCTTTAACTATAGCTAATCTAAAGGTAGTTACTATAAGTATAGTTAGGCTATTAGTTATATAAAGAATATAGATATCTAAGATTTATTTAATAGTAGCTAAATAGGCCTTAGATTTAGTGTTAATAATATAAGTAGTAGTATAGTTATATTTAATACCTACCTTATATAACTTACCTAGGCTAAGAAGGTTAGCTAGGCTAAGAGGGCTATACTTAATATCTTTAATAGTCTAGTTAATAGTCTAAGTTAGGTTAGCTAGATCCTTTGTCTAGAAGAAAATAGTGCTATTGCCCTCTAGATACACTTAATTACTGTTTATAGTAGTAAAAGGTTAAAGGTTACTATAGACTATATAGAATATAAAGTAAGTTAATAAGTTAAATATAAGGTTAAAGTAGCCTAAATCTAGTATAATATTAGAGGTAGTAATAACCTTGTTATTAATAGCTATATATACTATATAGCTAGGCTTTATAGCTAGGCTAGTAATAGAGAAGCTACTAAAAGTACCTAAGGCTTCTTTAATAAAAACAAAGGTTAATAATAAGTTAGATAATTCTTTTTTATAATCCTTATTATAGATATACTTAGTTATATAGGTAAAAAAAGTATTATAATAAAGATAATTAATAAAAACTAGCTTTAGGTAAATAGTCTAATACTTTATAGTAAGGTAGTTTTTTTTATAATAAAGGTAAAAACTACTATAGGTAATATTTTTAGTAAAAGTAGTACCTTAGTTAGCACTAGAAGAGGTTACTATTAAATTAGTAGTATTCTTATAGTATATAATAAGTCCTATTTTCTATTCTTTATCCTAGGTAAAAGTATAAATAGTCTTAATAACCTTTGCCTAGGTAAGTGTCTTATTATTATTAGTGTAATACTTATAGGTATCTAGTAGTTATACCTTAAAGTAGTTAAGTATAAGAATAGCCTAATAGTAGTTAAAGTTTTTACTATAGAGGCTAGTAATATAGCTTTAGAGGTATTAAACCTTTATAAAGGCATTATAAAGGGTTTTATAGTCTTAGGTACTACCTTTACTAAACTTGTTAATAAAGGTAGTAATAATATCTTTAGATACCTTAGGAATAAACTTCTTAAGTGTTTTTATAAGAGTATATAGGTTACTATTATTAACTTATCCTATGTTAAGAAGCTTAATAATTATAAGGTTATAAGTGCTAATAATAATACTATAGGTAGTATTATATTTATTTTCCTAATTCTTGTACTTATTAGTATTAATTACTAGTTAAAGGACTTTATAATTAATATATTTTTTAACTCTAGTAGTATAAAGTAATATATTAACTAGCACTTACTATTATAACTAGTTTAACTTTCCCTTAAGCTTAAGGATAGACTATATAACTATTTAGTAGTTAACCTTATTAGCTATAATAGTAGTTAATTACTAACGTAAAGGAGAATAATATAATATATAATATAGATAAAAGTCTCCCTTAGACTATAAGTAGCCTAATAATATATTAAACTTTATATATTTCCCTTATAGGATAAGGGGTATATCTAAATTATTATATAAATTACTGCTGTTTATTTAACGTCTAAGTAAGAAGGGGTATAGATAAGGGTAAGAGTAATATTTTAAGTTTATTACTTGTTGTTGTTGTTAAGAGGTGACATGACTATAGTAGATAAGCAGTTAAAACAGTAATATAGGCAGTAATTACAACATTTTATAGATATTACTGTAGACTATTTAAAAAAGCAAAAAAGAAGGAGTAAAGGCAGCTAATTAATTAATCGTAAAGAAAATTAATTAGTATTAACCTAGGCCTTATAACCTGTGGGAGCAGCAAGGTAAGGCAATATCTGTTGATATTGGTGATGTATAGCTGACTAGAAGTGGGCTGCCTACAGTGGGCAGAGGCTGCCCGAGAAGGAGGTGGAGGTGGGTCACGTGACCCATGGGCTCCTCCACCAACAGGAACTGAATCGGATCGTTTTCTTTTCTTTTCTGTTTTCTTCTCTCATAGACCTAGGCAGCTCAGTCCACGTGATACCATCCTCAAGTGTTTGCCGCTGAGTCCAAATAGCTCTCAAGCAGGGTGAGCAATATATCCAAACACAGTTAATGCTTGACTCAATATCGATCATCTCTAACTAGCCATAAGACTCCGCACTCGGTCTGATACCTCCAGATCTTGATTGAGTATACGAGTTGCTAAGAGGACCTCAAATATAGCGTTTTTATTAAGCATTTGTCGCGATGCCTTCATAGCACCGCGCGGCCGTGCGGGATGTCATCGGGAGCCGGATTATTAGAGAATCCGGTGCAATCCACCCGGCCCTACTACGAAGATGTATACATCAACGTGTCAGGCAAGGCAGTCTCACACGAAGATAATTCAAGCCGTTTTCCTATGATTTTTCCCACCCGAAAAGGTCCCTCGTGACAGCATTAAAAATGCACTAGGTTGCCTGTCTTAGCTTTAGGAGAGCCAATAGTTATCCGTACTCAGTATCTGCAAAGCAAACATTGCATGGGCGTACATTCAGCTGCTTCCAGAGATCACCCTGTGGAGTTGATCGTACGAAGTGAGCCGAGGCATCCCCTTTTGTCTTGTCCCTCGGACTGTGCTACGTTTTCCTATCACTAACCTCCAAAAAGGGGCCTTATTTTGACTGCTACGCGGGTGCGACCCATATTGAGTACGACAATCCTAGCGCCGTGCCGAGGCATTCCTTTTACGCCCCACATAAGTTGTGCAGGCTTGATCAGGATTCTTGCACCTAACTGGTTCCATGTATCCAGGACGGAGATGCCAGGTTAATAAACCTTGACCAAAGGGCAGGGCCAAGGCAAACGTGTGGGTCATAAGGCCTTGGTACTGCTTTGACACTTGCTTTCACAGGGGCACTGAATTTCAACTAACGTAGATGCATAGTACGGAGTAAGCAAGCCGACATAGTAAGGGAGCTACTCTATGAAAAATGGAGACATTTTTGGGTGTGCTGCAGGCAAAAACGCTGTTATGAAGTTGTTAGAGCTCCTCAGCAATTGCATAACAGCGTTCTTGCGTGCAGCACACAAAAAATGTCTCCATTTTCCATAGAGTGGCTCGCTCACTATGCATGTACGTTACAGATAAACGTCTATATAAAGATTAGACTGTCGACACGTTTTCTACCGCCCTTGATGTATCTATAACAAAGTCGCACTCTACAGACCCTCTCAAATCATATTTCCCCAACAACCCTGACCTCATTAATTCGTTATGAGCGCAGCTGCTTCCCCAGTCATCGTGGTCGGCGGCGGGCCCGTCGGTATGACTGCCGCCCACGCCCTCTCCAGAGCAGGCATCGACTTCGTCCTGCTCGAGAGCCGATCTACCATTGTTCTGGACGCTGGATCAAATTTGGTCTTGTCACCAACTGGCCTCCGAGCTCTTAGCCAGTTCGGCATTCTGCCTGCCTTGAACAAAGTCAGCTCCCCGCTTGCCAAGTTCAGGCGGTTTGACCATCAGGGACGGAATATTGGAGACACCATGTTTTTCACTTACGTCCAGCAGAAGTGCGTGTTACATGACGCGAGACGCGTGGTTGTGGCCTTGCTGACACCCCTTCTAGCCATGGTGAATATCCGCGAGTCATCAGTCGCCATGACCTGATGCAGGTCCTTTGGGACTCTCTTCCCGCCGAGACTGCGTCGAAGTTGCATACCAACAAGAAGGTGTCACACATCCGCACAACTGAGACGGGAGTCGCCGTGCATTGTGCAGACGGAACCTCATACTTGGGGTCCATGGTGATTGGTGCCGATGGCACTTACAGTGCCGTCCGAAAATACATCGACGCCATGGCGAGCCAGGATGAGGTGAAAGACGAAGCGGCTCAGAAGGCAGCAGGACAGGAGGAGCCTTTCCTCACCACCTATCGCTGTCTCTGGGTCCGGTTCCCGATGTTGCCTGGTGTTGTGGCCGGAGATGCTAGCGAGTCTCATGGGCCCCTGGCTACGACGCAGTATTTTGCGGGCGAGGAAACAGCGGTCGTGGGCGTCTACGAGAAATTGGAAGAGCCTACACGCCATCCCCGCCGCTACACGGCCGACGATGAAGCCGCTTTTGTAGCCAAGTGGGGCCATCTGCCGCTGACCAACGGGGCCAGCCTGACTTTGCGCGAGGCTTACGCGCAGAAACAACAATCAGGCCTTGTCAATCTCGAGGAGGGAGTAGCCCCGAACTGGACCCACGGGGGTCGGGCTGTCCTTGTGGGCGACGCCGCCCACAAGTTCACGCCTTCGACCGGGGCTGGCTGCAATAACGGCATCATCGATGTTGTGGTCCTGGCTAACAAGCTGAACCAGGCCTTCGCCTCTTCCCAGGCTCCTTCCACCGACGAGCTTGCCACCGCGTTTCTCGAGTACCAAAACACTCGCCAGGAGGCAGTGGCGTCTACTTGCAGGCTATCTGGCGGCGCAACGGCAACAGCAACCTGGGACACTTTTCTACTCAAAGTCCTGGACCTCTATATTTTCTCGCTTCAGCTGGTGCAAAAGTTATTCGTCAACCGTATCGCAAGTATTGCAGCCAACACGCCGGTTTTCAACTATATCGAGGGCAAAGAGGAGATTAAAGGGGCTGTCCCATGGGCCTGTGCGATACCGTCATTTCAATCGCAAAAGGGACTTTGACACTAAGCTTCTTTTCACATAAAAGACTCCTGGTCTGTTGGATTGTATGTAATAATAAGCGCTGGGTGTAATTACGGCTTAGAACATAGATTTTCATGATTTTTTGTGTTGCTTAGTATTTAGCAGAATCAAAGTGCAGGGTCTCCTAATTCTAGGAATACCTCTATGTCAAAAGTTCAGACTGCCGTAATGTAACAAATAAGTACAGATACATTATAAATGTAAAATATCTAGGAATAGTGTTACTTGCCTATAGCAAAGAAAGTCTTGTTATAAGTACTTTACTTGTAATGTGGCTCTTTGTAAAGAGGGAAATATCTAGTACCTTTAGCATAGGTAAAAATAGGCGTAAATGCCTACTGTAGAGATAGGGCCTTACTGCTCCTGAGGGGATACTATATAATGCACGTAAAAGTGAGGGTATTTGTGATGTGGGTGTAACCCCCCTTTTCTCACTGCAACCCCCCTTTCTTCGCCCCCTCTGTAAGGAGGGGGTATTTAGCTCACAGCGCTGACTAAGTTACCACCGGGTAGTCACCTTGAGTCAGAAAGCCTACAGGTGTAGGCATAGGTGCTTGGCGCGTTTCAACCTTGATTATTTGAAGTCGCGGTAGGGTTTTACTGAGTACAGATGCGGCATATACGCAAAGTATAGCTTGTGGAGTATCATAAGACATGTTACATAAAGTCATGTAGAGGGTCCCCTTTATTGTTACGCCCTACAGCTAACATAATCAGGCTACATCTTCTATGCCTTTCTATTACTATCTATTATATACCCTTCAACTTAGAAATAAAAGACTGTAGTACTCCCTAATATTTATAAAACATATAGGTTTCTAATACAGGTAGTAAGAGTAATAGAGATACCAATAGTGATTAACAGTAATTATAAGTAGTTTTAGTGATAGTGATAGTAAGTAAAATCTGCCTAACAGGTAGTGTAGAGTTGTGACCCACGTACGCGAGACTCTCAACCTAATGAGGGGGTTAAACTTTGGCCAGATGTTATGGTAAGACTTTGGCCTAGTACTAGTTAATATAGAAGGTAGTACCAACACTACTAATCTAAACTATTAATAGCTTATTTAAGACTCTAGGTTTATAGTTAATAAACCCTCAGACAGAAATTGTTTTACACCTGAGTCGTGGTTATTGTACAGTTTCCCTACATGTAAACCTCTACTATATATTAGGCTCAGTTGTGCAGCTTCTTAGCAGATTTCTTTTCCCTCACAATCAACTTCACTACACTAGTCTCAACTAAAATGGTTTCTTCAAAAGTTCTCCTTATCCTCACTACTGCGTGCCTTGTGCAGCTTGGTGTGACTTCTCCGGAACCTGTGCCTGTGTTAGGCTGCGCTAGTTACGCACGAGGTACTCTTGGACCCTGCGCTGTAAGAATTCAGACTCCCACTTGGAAAACTTTAGGCATCGTAAGTCATACTAACCTACTTGAAGGACTGCAGTGGAGGCTGCGACAACCACGGATTCCCCTGCTGCGCCGAAGTTCCTCCCACAGAGTGTGGAGGCCCAACATGTCCTTAGCTATTTGACGAGAAATGTCACTAGGACCAAGTCAGAACTTCCGGTACAATTCACCCAGCACGATGTAGCGCAGACACATGTATCGCCACTACTAGCCACTAGTATTAAACAGTTTGATTGGTTTAGCTCAAGATTGTATAGTGATAGCAGACTTTGTACCTGTCTATAGACAGAAAGAATAGAAACGCAATCAATACGAAGGGCGTCACATTAGACCCGCTCATTCTGTGAATGCGCAAGACTAAGCCAGCCCTGTATACAGGACAAGCTGGCTGTTGTCTGTCTGTAGATTATAGCGTGACTTCTGGCACACAAGACAACACGTCAGGAGTGACTGCTACCAGTACACGTAACGTAACAACATCCGCAAGATGCTAGCGTCTACTGTTAACACTTATGTTAGAACAACTCATCAGAAACCCAAGAAGTAAGTGGCACAGGAGTGGCCCTAGCCACTCCTAGCCCCAGCCAGGAATGCTAGGAAATTGCCGGCTTTTCCTGGCCATTAGCATTATAGGGATTTCGCCGTACTCTCAAGGTTATATCCAAGGCAGTTCGTGTATTACGAGCTTCCCCCTTTTTTACCCCTTAAGCAACTAGATACAACCAGAATTAACCTACTGCTTCACCAAAATGACCCGATCGGATATCACGCCTGTGATACCAACAGAAACCAATGCTGGTAATGTGCAGGTAGACTGCGGTCAGAGTGATGAGAAAGACCTGTTAGGTAACATTAGAAGAGGTTACCGAGGGGAGTTAGGACCAATTACTGCGGCAAAGATAGTCATGTAGTCGTCCCCCTACAGGCCACCAGCAGACTTCATCTACGTAAAGAGACGAAGCGTCACAACAAGGAACACAAGACTGCAGCTAACAACAAGCGTACTTCAGAATCCCTACCTCTGTACTCCGTAATTCCATAGGATACGCTTTGCATAAGACTCTTTATACTGTTACTGCAGCTTCGCTAAGTTAGTTAGTAGGATAACACTGTAAACAAAGACAGTAAAGCTAACTTAGTTAATTACTAAAAATGCAATCTTTAGACCGGCACCGGTTACGTTGCGGTACCACAGGCGATAAATAACCCTACTAGGAGACCTGTTCCATAATGCGCGACAAAATAGACGAGCTCCCAATCACATTTTCCTTGTGGAGCACTTTTGTCAGTAAAAATGCAGCAGTAATCGCGGCGATAGGCAATGCGACGACTTTGGTGGTTCTGGCCAGCGCAGAACCCTTGTCCTCCGCACCCTTTTCGTCACTGTAAGGCCACTCGTGGGTAGACGAGAGGGCGGCGAAGCCCTTCAAGCTCAAGCCGCCAGTGATAAGCTCGCTGTAGTAATTGAGCCACAGGGAAGTCGGCAGGAGGGGCATGATGTACTCGAACAGCAGGCGGTCCTTCAGAGTGTCCCAGGCGGACGCGCGCATGGCGTCCTGGCTCTTATTCACCATGTACTCGACACGGGCGACGCGCTGGCGCTCGACGGCGGTGAACGCCTCAGCCAGCTCGGGCAGCGCCCAGGATGCGCCGCCGACGAGGCCCCCGTCCCGCAGGGCATTGACGAGCGAGGCGCACGACTCGATGCAGCTGTTGCCCCCTTGGCCGACGAGGGGATTGAACTTGTGCGCCGCGTCGCCGAGGATGATGATCCGCCCGTAGTGCCACCGCCGCATCACAAAGTGCGGCAGCGCCGTGACGCCGCTGTGCTCGAGGTTGTCGGCGATGGTGCGGAAGCGCAGCCCGTTGTCGGCGACGATTGCGTCGGCGCTGCGCGCAAGTTCGCGCCGCTTGTCCTCGTCGCCGAACCGCGGGATGTCGTCGATGGGGCACGAACGCTGCGATGCGGGCAGCGTCCAGAACCAGAAGACGAACACCTCGGCGCCGGCCCCGCCCATGCAGCCGGCCAGGGTGCCGTCGCCGCTCGCGCCGATGACGTCGCCGGGCGCAATGCCGGGCGTCGGCTTGGCCGTGCCGAAGATGCAGGCGTGCTCGCAGGGGACGGTGCCTCTGTCGCGCGCGGGGATGGCGGCCGAGTCGCCGTTGTCGTCCGCGTTCCTCCACATCTCCTTCCTGATGGTGCTGCGCACGCCGTCCGCGCCTACGACGATCTGCCCTTCAAAGACAGATCCGTCCGTGGTGTAGACCAGAGCACTTCCCTCCTGGGACTCCACCCGTTTCACCTTCTTGTTGAGGATTATCCTATCCTTGTCTTTCAAGTGCTCATACAACACGCAGAGCAACCCATGCCGTTCCATGAATATGCTCGGGTACCCGTGCCGTTTTAGCATGAGATCCTTCGAATAGCGGGTCATGATGCGCTTTCCAGAGGCGGCGTTCCGACAGATTGTTACCTCGGATGTTTGTGCTTTGGCCAGAATGTCTTGGTAGCAGCCTAGCTGCTCGAGAATCCGCAGGCCATTGGGCCAGAGGCCGATGCTGGCCCCGACGTTCGGCGTCACCGTGTCGTACGCCTCGAGAAGTACATAGTCGACGCCGATGTTCTGCAGCATCAGAGCCAAGGTGAGGCCCGTGATGCCACCGCCGACGATGATGACCTGGCGCTTTGCTTCATGGGTGGTGATCATGGCGCCGTGAAGCCCTGTCGAGCGAGAAGGGTGGGTCCAAGATGACAATAAGCAAACGTGGGAGCAAAAGAGGTGCACGTCGATAAGATGGACTTTGTCGAAATAGAGAAAGCTGCGAAGCTATTCTTATATCCGGAGGGCGGCAACGGCATGCAGTAGTTTCGTTTTGACACACCAAAATCCGTTGATGCGGGCACAAGTGCAAAAGAACCGTAAGTCAGCAGACGCCAGTGTCAAGTCTACAGTATGAAGGGAAGCCGCGGACAAGCGACAATTCCAAAGTTCCGCCCCTAAACTCAGCTCCTCCTCCCCTGTCGGCTTGGCTTCAGAAAGTTTGTGTAGTTTCCGCAGCGTGTTATCGTGATAGCCTGCACAACAGTCTCGCGAGCTCGCACCTGGACCCCACCGCTCAGGCTATCGAAAACTCTATCCGTACATTGGCTGCTATTTCCGACACGGGACGAACACTGGTTTGGAGGGGAAAATGGTGCAGGGCGGGTGGGTGCGGTGGGTAATCCCCGCAGCGGCCAGGGCATGTCCGCTTTGTTTGTCTCCGTCCCACCGTCGTCCATCATGGGTATGTTATGTTTGCCCCTCTGCATAAGTTTTACAAACACGAGAGGACTGAACCCCCCTCCCGAATACTGGCTCGTTCCTACGTCATTGGGTCCTGTCAGGAGAGCCGGACCGAAGCTTGCACAGTTACTCGTTAGGCATCGGCCAACGATTCCACTGTTATGTAGAAAAGGCCTGGGCGCCATCCATCTCTCTCGCCCGAATGTTGGCATGCTAGTTCGGATGAACACTTCTCCAGTGAATTATGGCGTCGTCGACTGTCCTGATGAGTACGGACGTCTCTATCGTATGTCCCGGCCCAGCTGTAAGCCACACACCTTTCTTGGCATGTTTGTCCTAGTCTAAGGAGCCATGCACAGCCTACAAGTTTCCCAATAACGATTTGTCCCCTCCCCGATCATTTGTGGGGGCGTGGCCTGCGGCCGTGCACGGCCAGAGAGGCCCCTTACGGCCAAGTCTGGTACCGACTGAGTATCTTGTCCACGTACGGAGTACATTTGAACACCAGTCGGAATAGAGGTGGAATAGTCGGACTAAGGAACTGCCCGGTAAGAAGTTAATAGTCGAACCCTGACTGCAATCGTGCTGCATATGCATAGTAGCCGCAAGGGGGTGCATGCACTTTGGACGGGAGGCTTTTTTGATAACGGTTGTAACAACAACAAAAAAGTCAGTTTCCCTGTTCAGACACTTGCTGAATGAGCTACTAAGTGAATTCAGAGTCCGGATGAAACATCACAGCTCTCATCTCCATTGGCGGTCCGCCAACCGAAGTTTTTCAATACCAATCATTTCAGACTGCCATATAGTCACACTGTGTACGGTGTGTTTACCATGTCTACAGATGAAAGTTTTGGGCATGACACTCAATTCGTGGTTATCGTCATTACGTGATCGGGGAACCATCTTGTCATGAGGCAAGATCGAACGAATGCAAAGGGAAACGCTATGAAACGTTATGAGGATTTTGTGAAACCTTTCCGTGACGAATGCAGCGAATGAGATATAAGTTGTGGTGAAGCCGATGCATTGTGGGTATAAGTCAGGTGAACGAAGGAAGACCGACTATTGTCGTGAACGATGGAGAGGGAATGAATCGTGATGCCCAAGTCAAGGTCAAGGGAAGATGCTGAGTGATGGCGATGCGTTACTATGGCTCCGTGCGGTCCGATGGTGACTTCTCCTCTGGCCCCGTCAATGATGACGGTTCTTCTTTCTTTTCGGTTGTACTTTGCGCCTGTGCCGTCGAAGCCGTCTTGGGGACCCGAGACTCGAGACTGCTCGCTTCCTTCGGAGGGGGGAAGTACCCCTCGGCGTCGACATCGGTACCCGGAGCGGGTTTCTGTTCGTATCGCGACACGCCCGTGAGCTCGTCCTGGGTTTTGGGGTCCTCTCCTTTCATCTCGGCGACGGGCGCCTTGGAATCGAACACGACGGCGATCTCGTCGAGCGGGGTGGCCATCCCTTGCATCGCAAGCTGGATCTTCTTCTTGGCCTCGATGCGGAAGTCCTTCGCGTCTTGGGGCGCGCCCTGGGAACCATCGATGATCCTCCCCTCGCGACCCCGGTCGTCTTTGATATCCGTACCGATCTCTGCCTCGCCCTCGAGAGCCTTGGACATCCGGGAAGCGGCACCTTTGGGGTCACTCTTCTTCGAATTCTCGGTGTGGATTTCGTCGTTCGGCCTAGGCGAGAATTCTACTTGATCTGATTCTTCCAACGGATTCTGAGCGGGTTTATTGGTAGCTTTCTTGTCGTCGTCCAGCTTTAGGGCGGTATCGACGCCCTCAGTGACCCTGCGGATCTCCTCCTCGAGGTCGGCCTCGCCCTCGTTCGCGGCCGATGCGAGCTGTCTCGCGGCCTCCTTCTCGCCGACGATGCTACGCCAAAGGTCCTCCAACTCGTCGCCCCAGCCGAGCAGGATGGCAAGCTTCCTCACTCCGGCATCGCAGGTACCCAGCTCGACGACGTCGTCGGCTCTCCGACCCATCTGCCCCACACGCTCCCTGTTCAGCAACAAACGAGGGATTCCAGACCGCGACGCCTCGGCCAGACCCGCAAAGGGGTAGACCGAAAGGCTGGTGCCCAGGACGATGATGAGGTCGGCCATGGCGGGAAGATGGGTGTTGTTCCGGAACGACTCCGGCAGGGCCTCGCCGAAGAAGACAATGTCCGGTTTCACAAGCCCGCCACAAGTGTCGCATTTGGGGACGACCTCATCCTGAACGTGCTTCTGCATGCGGTCGGCGGGGAACGCTGCGCCGCAATCGATGCAGCGCTGCGTGGCGAAACTGCCGTGGGCCTCGATGACCTTGTCATCGGGGACGCCGGCACGTCTCTCGAGGCAGTCGATGTTCTGCGTGAAGTTCATCTGCAGCAGACCCTTCTTGGCGAGCAGGGCGATGAAGGCGTGGGAGACGGTAGGGTAGAATTTGCCCGGGTAGAGCTCCTTTGCGAGGTAGTAAAAGGGTTCGGGGTGCTTGCGGAAATACGAAATGTCGAAGACGGCCTCGGCGTAGGGGAGGTTCAGGCGCGCGAGGTTGGCGTAGAGGCCAGTTCCGGGGGATCTGAAGTCGGGAACTGGAAGCTGTTAGGCTCGGTCCGTCTCTCACAAAGGACAGAAGAAGAAAAGGGGGGAGGCATACTGCCTGCGGCGGTAGAAATCCCGGCGCCAGTCATGACGGCAATCTTCTGGACCTTGCCGGACTTGATGTAATCGGCGACAGCTTCGAGGGTGCGCCCCTGCAGCGTCTTGGGTTGGACGCTCTCGTCCAGCATGGTGGACTCTTCGTTACCCATCTTCTTGCCCGGGCGGTTCGAGTTGGGCCGGCCCTGGGGGTGCTTGACGCGGCGTCGGCGGCCTATGATGGGCGAACCGGTGGTGGTGGAGTCGACGTGAGGAGGGGGTTGATAGAGGGAGGTAAGATTCTTGATGCGCCTGTCGTTACTGTTGTGTGGTCTCGAAACAGAGTAACAGAGAGATGTCCTCGATAAGTGCAGTGTGATGTATGTCTAGGTAGGAATACTGTTGCCTACAGATAGAAACGCAGGTGGTGGTGATGGAGTTGGGAGCAGCTAACCTGACTCTCTGCCTTGAGAGTCCTACCAGCCGTGAACTAAAAAACTAAAATAAGGCGTTGGTCCACCACATTGTGTGTGTTACATCATGCTGCGACACCCCACCCCCGCCATCGGCACCCTTGGAGCTCTTATCGCCGCCCTTATCGGGCCCGGGAATAATCAGCCAGAGGTTTCTAGAGCGCTGGGGCTTCAGCAACTCTTCATTGGACGACTCGTCCCCTCTCTGTTACTTGACCCCGAGGCTGCCATCATCAAGTCGTCACATCGCATAGGCCGACGACTAAGCATCAGTCTAAGGCAATATGCATTCGACCTCGAGAGGAACGGAGGCGAAGGGAGCCGTGTAGACCAACACTGCTTGCGACTTGAATACCGAGATCCATTTAGATGATGTCCATCCGGCATGCAGTTGCATGATGGGACAGCTTCACTAAGGTACGTAGTTAAGGCGGTCCCTCTTAAGTTCCCAGGGGTACACAATTATAGCAGCTCAGTCGGAAGAACACAGTATAAGTATCATGCCCAGTACTCAACACTATAACTCCTGTTGCTTCACCTATTATACCAGCGATGCCCACCCATGTCTTCATGCCCTGCTTGTGACTGGCAATACTCCAAGATAGCGCTTTCTAATATTTATTATGACGGGGGTCGCGTCAATTGAACCACAATAGTATTAAAATTTGTCCGTCAAAGTACGAGATAATGTCCTATAAACCTCCTTCCGGCTGATTGACGCACGAGAATTCAAAAGAGCTGGTCTCCAGGCAAACGATACAAAAAGACGAGCACAGTACCACTAATGGACATCATCGTCGCCGCCATATACGGCAGCCCAATCCACACACCTCCTACCGCGTTTCCAGCCCTCAGCAAGCCGGAGATGATGGGCGCTGAAACGAGCATACTCATCTGCTCCATCCAGCTGATGGCTGTGTTGAGCGTGCCGATCGTGTGTGGCTCCACGACGGCGTTGAGCACCGCTCGGCAGAGGTTGGCATAAGAGACGCCGAAGGAGAAGATGATGAGGGCTGGACTTGTGTCAGTCGGTAGGTCTCTGTCGAGGAAGTAGGGCTGCGGCGGGGAGAAACGAAAATGGATGTAACAAAGGGGACACGCATACCGATAACAAAAAACCAGGGTGTGTATGCGACTGCGACCATGAAGCAACCGAGAGACAGGAGGATACCGGTCATCCGGACGAGCCAAAGGTCTCGGGTAAGAGGATGCACGGCCGTACGCTTCGTGATATACCAGCCCGCCACCGGGAGGATGGCAAGCAGCATGATGATGCGGGCGATTACCGCTACAGTCGAGACGAGGGTGGCCTATTTTTACTCATCGTTCGCATGAGGCTTGCTACCAGTACAACATCAAACATCTGAAGAGAGTGTGTATTCACCTTTGCCCAGGACCAACCAAACAAGTTATGGACGTACTGCGACATTATCTCCTCCTTGACATACTTAACGATAAGCGTCAAGTTGAAGCCAGCCACCAGAGGAATCACCCTCCGAGATTTGATTATAAAGTTATAGATGTGGCCCATGTCGTTTCTGAACGCAACCATGATTTGCTCCATTACTGTGTGCTGATCCTTCGTGCCATGCTCGGGCCGGTGGAGGGTCTGCTCGAACTCCTCATCAGCGGCCCGGCGCAGCTCGAGCGTCTCGGGAATGAACGGCGGCAGACACGTTCCAATAATCAAGAGAATGTTGCCAATTGCGAGAGGCATCCATGGGCTCTTGACTTGCAGATAGGCACTGAGGGGGGCGACGAAGAGTTGTCCACCGAGCGCGACTGCTCCGATCCTGAAGTAAACCTTTGTCCTATGAAGTGTCAGTCCCGTTACCATCACGACGTGGGTGGTGGGCCACATGATCATACAAGTTCGAAACAGGGACCACATCGGAAACCATTGTCCAGACCATGGCCGCAGCCATTCCTGCACCTCCACCGATAAACTGGAACGCAGAACCAAACCACACGGTCCAGAGGGGCAAGACGTCGGGCCACAGGACTGGCATCGATTAGCAATGTTTCCGGGTGGCTGGCGATGACGACCCACGCGGCTGTAGCCTCCACGTGAACTCTAGCATGATGCCCAACATGGCTAGTGATAAAACGGGCCGGCGCCCATACTTATCAGCAATGACGCCGTAGGGGATAGCCGTGAGCAGTGCTGTGTTCAAGATCAACATGGTTCTATCAGGCAGAATTGAGGGTTTAGACTCACGCGGTATGCTGCCGAATGAGGTTTGCCAGCCCTTGATCATGGCGAGCTCTCCTTGGACCTCTGCTGACTTGCAAACATTGTCGTGGACGCTTTGTGAGATGATGTGACCTGGATAGTGCTTGTGACAGATGATCTCCTCCATCAGCTGGAACGTCGGTGGAATCTGGAGGTATGCACCGATCTCGCCGATAAGAATAAAGACCATTGCTAGGCCGATGATCTTGACTTGATAAGCTCTCGTCGGCGCAACGGTAGAAGGCAGATCGTGGGTCAGAAGCGGCGCATCCTCCTCGGGTCTCGTCCCTTCTTCGTCGGCCGCCATTTTGCAAACTTGTTTCGTCTTGGCGCCTGCAATTAGCAAGAGATCTGGAAACGCTAGAGTATTTTTGCCTGAACCTAACTAGAGAGAGTGGCTTGAAAACACTCCTTGAGAAGGAGAGATTGCATATTTAGCACGGTCTCAACTTACGGAGACGAACTGGGGCGAGACATTTGTATCTGCTGCCAGCTCCCCCCCCCCCAAAAGAGGATTTAGGAGCTTCATATTGCCTATCTAATCATAGGTCCCTGCAAATCTTCAAGACGAGCTGGCCAACCCTTGTGCCGACAACCGTACGCTGGCAAGTGCGAGTCAGCGTAGCGTCGGTGAGTTAAACGCTGTGGACGATTCTTCCGCTCTTGGCTCCGCTTATCGCAATGTTGCAACGACATCCCCGGCCAGCATGCTAACCGGCCATGGGATGTGGTTGCTCCCGAGTTGTCGGTAATCCGAACCATATATCCGTACGAAGCGTACAAATGATTATGCGCTTCGAACGCAGTGTCAGAGGCCACTTCCCCCGTTGCCATTCTGCTGGCGCTAATGACAGGAGCGTTCTGGTGACGACGCACACCGTTGTAGTCGACATTTCCTTAGTCACGACTCGGTATGCCGCGCCATCTCGTCTTCTTCGTCCCAGACACATGGTCTAAGAAACTTTGTTCTCAAGATCTAAGGCTCAGAAGTAACCTTCGTCCCAGATAGCTGGCCTCGGCACTCAGGTCCTGAGAGAAGAACCAACCAAAAGGGCGCTCGTCTTAATCTCCGACTGTATGCATATCAGCGGCTAGTTACCGGTCACGATCACGCGTCGGATCCGAACAAGGATGCCGAGTAGTTGGGAATTGGTATGTCAGCCCCATAGCTTATTCGTGTTTGGCGTTGTCACGCTGGCAGGTGTTCGATCAATGGCAGCGGCTCAACCCGTCATCTTGGCTGATTTGGATCTGTATTTTTATGACTAAGCCGAGGGCCGCGGGGTAATGAACAGCAAACGCGCTGCGTATGCGACGGAGCTACCCCGCCAGTCCACTGCACTGACCTTCAACACAATAACGATAACGGGACGCCTCACCACACAATGGCTGCAGTGACCAAGACCAGCCCTCTGGTGATACCCCTTCCACCTGTTTCCTTCCACAATATGTATTTGAACTAACCCGTGAGTCATAATAGTCTGAGGATGAGGCTCGTTGGATCAAGCTCGTCAAGATCAACTACGAGGACCAGAACGGTCAGGCTCGCACCTGGGAATCCGCCGAGCGCCGCACGCGGCCCAAGAACGGCGAGATCGACGGCGTCGGCATCGTCGCGATCCTCGAGAAGCCCACGGGGCCCGAGATTATCTTGCAGAAGCAGTTCCGGCCGCCCATCGACAAGGTCACCATCGAAGTCCCCGCGGGGTTGGTCGACGAGGGCGAGACTGCCGAGGAGGCCGCCGTGCGCGAGCTCAAGGAGGAGACTGGCTACGTTGGGAAAGCGTCCGAGACGACGCCCATCATGTTCAATGGTGCGTTTTTCTTTCTTTCCCATTTCTCAGCTGATAGGCTTTGCTGTTACCGCGCGGCTCTTGTGCTAACTTTGCGGCCATCCCCCCCTAGACCCTGGCTTCTGCAACACGAACCTCCGCATGATACACGTCACAATCGACACCTCTCTCCCTGAGAACCAAAACCCCAAAGCCGAGCTGGAAGAAGGCGAGTTCATCGAGGTCTTTACTGTGCCCCTGGCCAACTTTTGGGACGAGTGTGTCCGCTTTGAAGCCGAGGGCTACGCCATCGACGCCCGCGTAGGGACCATAGCTGAAGGCATCGAACTAGCCAAGAAATTCAAGCTGTAATGCCGCTTTGGTGTCTCACGTCCCTCAAATTTTTGCGGTTACCATGTCGTCCATTTCACAACTTGCCCTCGCGCCTTAGACCCTCCCACAGGGCCAGCGCAGCAAGGCATTTCGCGTCCCTCGCGCCCTCGCGCCAGAGATCCTTCATGGCCACCAGCTTCAGCGTGATCTTCTCGCCGTGATCCCGTAACCCCGTCAGCTTCCCGGTCCAGTCACTCAGCTGCCCGCGCGGGATCCTCTTCTCGTGACTGTACAGCGTGACGAACTCGTCACACCCACCCGCCGAGGGGTACACGGCCTCCGCCAGACCCTCGCCGGCCTCATTACCCGCTGATCTCCCTGCTCCGGCGAGCTCGCTGAGACAGGTGAGTTCCGACTCGTGGATATCCAGGTCCAGCTCTTCTTTAATTTCCTTGGCCGCCGCGCCCGCGAAGCTGCCGCTGTCGTCGACCATGCCCGCGGGCAGCTCCACAAACGACAGGCTGCCGACGGGCACACGCGGCTGGACGGTCAGAACAACGTAGCGCTCGTCGCTATCGAACGGCGCGTCGTCAGGGATAAGCATGACGAGCATCCCCACGCTGGGGCCGCGGAGGAAGACACTGGCCGGGAGTCCCTCTCCAGCCCCGTTCTTCACGTCGGCAGTGGCTTTCAGGAAGCCGACGCGGCCGGAGCCAAACAAATCGAAAGCTTGGACCGTGACGGCGCGCAGCTGGTACGGGTCCAGGTGGAACGGGTGATGTTTGCTCTTGGCTTGTAGGTCCAGAGATCTAGTGAGGCCCTTGACCCAGTTCTGGTGGCTATATTAGCCAGTACCTAGAGAATGTCGGCTGAAGACTTCATCTTACGTTGAACGGCTTGAAAGCCAGCAAATGGTCTTCCGATAGGCCATCGGGCAGCTTGACCTGCAGGCCGCTGTCTTTCAACGTGATGGTTGACATTGTGCGGGGGGTCAGGGAAGAGTGAGAAGGCGAGGTGCAGAATTGGAAAGCACGAGGTTGCAAGCAGTAAATCATCGGCTTTCGGGTAGTATTTGTAACCACTTGGCGGAACCAGAGCGCGGCGATTGTCATCTCTCTTTTTTTCACGAGACGCGCATGAAGTCAGTCAACCTCGTGGTAAACCTAGCGTGGATGTAAGTGCCAAAATTGACGTCAGGCCAATGAGGTCGTTCGGTGGTTTCCAGCAGGCAGGTAGGCACCAAAGCACCCAAGCGCCAAGCACTGCCTCGGAGCGACTCTGCTGAACAAACCTGCACTTCTGCCTAGATACCTACCCAGCATCTTCAACATTGCTAGTGGGCATCAACGTAAATGCCTTGGAATGAATTCTTTTATTTCGATGCTAAATCAAAATCGTGAGGTATCTTTTTCTCTGCCCAAATGCTGTATACAGCTAATATGCGATTGATGTGATGCACACGCATTATCCTGCAATCAGTTGCCTTCGATTCCATAGAGTTTACAGCCGCTTCACGGCTACTAGTCGTGCCAAAGTTCATCCAAGCGCCGGCAATCTGCTGTCCGTTCATTCAAGAAAGTTTTTTAGGTTTCCACCGATGTTCTTCAAATCCAACAGAAACGTGTCGTGGCCAAAGAAACTCATCTCCTCGCTCAGCTCAAGGTGCGCAACATTCCTGTTGCCCGCGAGCTTCAGAGCCTCCGCGACTTCCCTCTGCTGCCAAGCCGGAAAGAGGATGTCGCTGGCCACTCCGATGACGAGAGCCGGGGTATCTCTCAGGGGTGCCAGGCCTGCGATGAGGTCTTCGGGCGGCCTGGAAGACACTTCGCCAGGCTGGTCCGAGGCACCGCCGTTGGACTCAGGCTGCTCCTCATATGGCTTCTCAGGGAGAGTGAGGCTACAGGCTGCATCGTTGCGCGTAGGGCCGACTCCGGACTGCATGAGCTTCTCGCGCTCTGCTCTTCTCGCGCTGGCAGCCATCTGGTTTTCGCGTCCAAGGTCAAACAGATCCATAGCCTTGCTGACATATAGCAGACTATTTGGATCATATGTCAAACAAAACTTCTCACCCGCGTGATCCAGATAAGTCTCGATCAAAAAGTCAGGGCATAGCGCAGGGGGCTTGCTGGGATCCGCCCTCCGCCTGCCAAAACGTTGCTCCCATTCCGGACCCGACCGATATGTGACCGTCGCAATCTCTCGCGCGAGTTTCATGCCAGCGTGAGGCGGCACTCTACCGTAGTAAAAGCCTCGATTCCAATTGGGATCCATCATCAACACCTGCCGTTGGGTATGGCGCATCGCAATACTGTACGGGTGACTCCTAGCGCAACCGCTAATAGACACGATTCTGCCAACGCGGTTGGGAAAGAGGACGCCAGCAGCTAGAGATTGCATGCCACCCATGCTGGATCCAACACTGGCATATAGTTTATTGACCCCTAACCCGTCAAGAAGGCGGAACTGTGCGCGCACCATGTCCTCCATGGTGAGGATTGGGAACCTGGTCGCATACCGCTGGCCGTCCGCAGGGTCGATGCTGCTCGGCCCCGTCGATCCGTAGCAGCCGCCGATGACGTTTGTGCAGATAACGTAGTATTTGTCGGTATCCAAGGCCAGTCCCGGGCCGATGAACTTTTCCCACCAGCCAGGCTCGGGATTACTCTCGGTCGAATGCGCATGTGATGAGGCCGAGAGGCCGGTGTGAAGCAGTATGGCATTCGACCTGTCGGCATTCATATTGCCCCAGGACTCGTATGCGATCTCGAATTCGGGTAGGACGCCGCCCCAGTCAAGCAGCAAGGGGTCCTTGCAGTGGTATGTTTCCGTCGCGCCGGCCGTGTAAGAGGGCTCGGGACCGCTCGACTCGTATCTCGCCTCGAGGGTCGCAGATCGGTTCTCCAAAGCGTCCAGACACGGGAACGCCATAGCGGGGTTCGAGGCATCGCCGGGGCTGTTGGAAGCCTTGCGGGCCGGTTTCGAGGTGAATCGGCGGGCGTGTTGACGGCTGCCGAGATGCGTCGCTGCAGCGTTGTTGGGACTCCGATATGCGGAGGGAACTTGTACGCGCGAAACTGGTGCGCGGGCCTGGCGAAGGGCCACCGAGGCTAGTCTTTGACACTTCATGGCTGGGATTAACAATCGCAGCTGTAAAAAAAAAAAGGCCAAGATTGTATCTCGGGGGGGCACCTGTAACAGGAATATCTAGGCCGTCCCATCGGCAACTGGTTTGTAAGCTGCCGGAGCTATAGCGGCAAAGGCCCCGTCGTCGGCTGTCGGTGGCTGTCGATGGTGTAATCTCACGTGATGACAAGCACTGTTTCTCTTATCGATAAAGCAGAGGTGTGTTATCAGGCTACCTATTTCGGTCTTGACTTCCAAGAACCCCACCATGGGTCGATCCACTTCCCCACTGACGTCAATTTAAAGACACGCAGTTGGTACCTCCTATTCACTTGTAGTCACAGGTACGGATAGTGATACGAATACACATAAGCTCGGTGGCCCAGTCCTCCGTGCACCGACCATGAACTAAATATTGCCCGATACCTGAACTGACGTCGCCTCCCCACGTAACGATTGAGCAGCACTGTGATATCCCTACGAGCCAACTTCTCTTACCCCTCTTTCCACGCGATTTAACAGATACCCACGGTACCTGCTTCGCACACATGTCGCTTTTCTCCTCCCTGCATCAATACGTCGGAACCTTTGCGGCGATCGCAGCCGGTGCTATCATTGCCAAAGTCGTCGGCAACATGCAGTCCGACTTGCAGAATCCCGAACCTGAGCGGGTGCCCCAAGAGCCAGGCAACTATAAGCCCACTCCCATCGACGTTGTTGTTGTTAGGATCATGCTGGAGAAGGCATCCACGTTACCGCCGGAAATCATGGATATCATCATCGACGAAGCCGAATATTGGGCGCACTCGGAGGCCAGCATATCTACCAATCTTCGTGTCGTCGGCACTACACCCGAAGAGAACAAGCTTCTCTTGAGATGCCCACCGATCGGCTTCCGCGACTTCAAGAAAGTCGGCGCAGCGTTCAAGACCGCCCCTCTCCCACCCAAGTCGGGTGACGGGTCCCCCGTTACCGAGCCCCTCCGCAGTTTAACCCTGCTCGAACCCATGTCAAGCCCCACCGAGATGACCTCCGAGGCCCCAAGAGAATACTTTACAGGATCGATGGAGCGACCGCCCATGCTGACCAACCCCGTCCGCAAGATCGTCTTCAAGATTCGAAGCAGAGACCAGGGCTGGGGCGGTGGCGTCGCCGACAAAGAAACCTACCGCGGATCCTGGTCGTGGTTTGAGGCGGGTCTGGAGAAGTTCGACAAGGATCGGAAATGTAAGCAAGAACTATATCCAAAGAGATCCGAAGGGTGTACTGACGACCTAGGCGACGGTTCTTGCAAGGCGTCTGCCCCGGCCCAGGAATTACAATCCGAGAACATATCTGACGGTGAAGAGCCGACCCTTTGCACGTGCGGCCTGCAGTCGATATACCCCCCCGTCGAACAGCTGCCCCATGGGGAACTTGCCTACCACCATCACATGCATCCGCTCGAGAACCTCAAGATCCAAAACAACAAGACTGCGCATAGACTATTCCTGAACCACGAGGTCGTCTGGTCCTGGTCTGACGATATCCACCCCAATTCACCCAAAGCCGACCAGCTGGTTGAGATGGGTCGCGGTAGGGGCACTGGAACTGGCAAGTTCGTGCGCAGTCTGAAGCTGGGCGATGTGATCACGGTATGGGGCAAGGCGCGGTTTGGTGGCTGGGCCAACCACATTGAGAGTGTGAAGGTCGAGATTTACTGGGCGGTGTGAGCCGTGGGTTTTGCTGTACTTGACTTTTCTTCCGCCGAGAAGAATGCACAACACTCCCCTAATGCACTGTATGAATGACGATTAAACAACGATGGAAATGATGCGTAAGTTGAATGAGTTAAGATCTGGTCTCCACAACCGTCCCAATCCCGGCTTGTGGTAAACCTGTTGGGCTGTTTCGGGTACAGTTATCTGACAGTCCGCAGCCTCGTACAAACGCATTTCCAACCGCCCGGATCAGCAAGTTGCCTTGTTGGCCATTCTGCAGATGGAACAAAGCAGTAACTGCGCCTTATATTTCAAGTCCATAAGTTCCTGACGCGTTACTTCGTGCATTAGTTGAAGGCTATGAGCTGGCTGGGGAAGAGGAAAGAAGTCGTCGGTGCAGTTCTTATGTTGCAAGATCTCGTCGGTAGCCCGGAATCTGATGCTAAGAAGGCAACGGCATTCGTTCGAGATGCAAGAAGATTCTTCTTCAAGCACAGCCACGTCATTAGCATCGCTCCTTGCCAGGTCTACTCTTCAGCAATCGTATTTTCGCCTGAAAACTCTGTCGTCAAGCAGTCTTTTTTATCAGAGTTACCGGAGTGGTTACTTACAAAGCCTGAGACTGAGAGCGATTGGGACTCGGTCCTACACGCCTGGGTTTTCAACAACAAGTCTCAACAACATTGTTACATTCCGAAAAGGTTCGCATGGACGTCTTTAAAAAAAAAAATTGGTGTCACAAGAATAGCTCGTACAGAACTGCGTCCCATGCACAAGTCGTAGCGAGAAGCTCATGCACGTCATAATGTGCAGTTCTCAGAGGATGAAAAACTCATCGGCTTCTACACCACCGAAGATGAAATTGCTTTGTATGATGCCGAGTCTGGGGACCAGCTGAGAACAATCACGCCACCTCCGGATCAAGAGTTTCCAGCACACTTTCATATTTTTTCCAGGGAATTTGCTCATGGCCATCTGTACGCCAATAAGAGCAATCGGGGAAACCTCCTCTGATCCAATTCGCACGTTGGACAATAGCAAGCCACCTGATCCCCTTGATAGTCTCTCAGAGTGTTATCTCGGTGTCAAATTGTGCTCATTGGATGAGCCAACTCACAAGCAGCATCAAAAGCCGGTCATGAATCCAATTGGTCCATTATTTCCCACACAAAGTGGACTGTCTATGGCACCGCGGAAACTGGATCGTTTCACGAAAGCCATGTTCTTACCAAGCTGCCACTTTCCATTGGACAGAAAGTACATCGGTCTACTTGAGTACCGCGCAGTAGTCAAAATTTTTGATACCGACCTTATCATGAAGAACAATGCGATCAGATTTTCGCCGCCAAGTCCGGCCATGGAGTTCCATTTCATGTTTTGCCGCCATAGCGTGGCAACAAATCCATCAAACCAGGAACTTCCTCGTCAAGGTTTGGAGCAAGGGCAATAGGAGACATTCAACGTCGATGCCCTTGCCAAAGACAAATTCGCTTGATATTTTCGGGTATCTAACTGCTGCGCTTTGCTGGAGTTCTGACAATGTCTACTTGGCAGCCGCGTTCGAAAACGGGCTTGACATCTACACTGAAAACTCGCAGTCAGCTTCCATGGTGAAGATATCTAGTTATTCGGATGTAAAGCTAGATGAAACCGTTTGGGGACTCTGCTTTTCGCCCTGTGGGCGCTATCTTGCCAAGACAAATTATAAGACGGCTCAACTTAGGCGTAAACGCCTTCGTTCGCCAAGTGGTGTCTAATGGGGCCGGTCGCTCTGCTCCCTCTGTCCGCACCTCGTCCCTCGGTGCTGCCGTCTGGGTTTATTGTCACCCTGTTCCATGCGTTTCTGACGATTGTCGCTCCATTCACTTGATCCAAGATAAGAGGCTATTCACACCCGATTGCCAATCACTGTCTAGGACAGCTTTGAACTACCTACGCTTCGCTCCGGTGTCATGGCCTGCGGCCATACCCTCATGTCACAAAGAGAATGGGGGATTAATACCATTGTCAATCAGTCACATCACATTTAATCCATTTCACCTAAGTCACTCTTATTACAAGTCCAATTCCGTCCAGTCACTTTAATTCACCACGATGCAATCACTTTAACAAGCCAGAACTCCAACAGTGCATTCACCATTTCATTACTCAAACTACACCTAGTCACACATTTTCGCCGTTTCCATTTCAATTCAATCAATTTCTCACGACTCTAGTCTATTCACTCTACCATGTACTCTAAAAATCAATGTCTCCGTCATCCAACACAAGCTCCTCTTCCGTGTACACTGCTCCAACAGGCTGTCGATGCACTACCGAACACTGTTTGTCCACTGGAGTATAGGGGGGCAGACCCCCTGATCCTGCCTGCTCTCACCGATCGGCTACATTGAAGCTCATCCTCACAAGATCCTCCGGCCTCCACTCTCCGCGAGTGTACGATCCCTTCATCTGCTGCGCGTTCTGTTTGTGCCACACTAAGCCTAACCCTAACCGTCTACGACTGCAGCTGCGGCAGACAGCGAGATAATAAATGGCCGCACGAGCCAGAGGTAGTAGGCGATGAGTCGGCCGAGGGAGGGCGGGAGGAAGCGGTGGATCAGTCTGTATTCTTTGCGGTTCCGGAGGCCCTTGTGGTAGAATGTGTAGAGAGACACGAGGCCTTTTCGCACCAAGATGTTGCGGGGCCCGCCGTAAGGGGTGTTGTCGACTCGGAGCGAGATGATTTCCGGCGCCCTGGCTGGTTGGCTGCAGGTAACGTGGATAGCTGCCAAGATGGCACGCAAGAAAGCGTTAATAGCTTGCTAGTACCGGCGGATAGCGGTGTTGTTAGGACAACCGTCAACAATGAAGTTTCTGAACTGCGAGTGCTGGGCAGCCTCGCTTTCCTCAAGGAAGTGGGCGCCCGGCCTGGCCCAGTGCGTGTTCAGTTCGTTCTGGAGGAAGTTGTACCCGGGTCGCAGGTCGAAGACATCTTCGTGGATATCATCATGGGCAGGCAGAACGGGAATGAGGCCAACTTGGCCGCTGTATTGGGATATCTTGGCAATGGTGGGAGAGTGCTGCGAGGATCTGTAGCCCGAAGCTGGGACTTCTGGCCCCAGCCAGCCAGCAACTGTTTTTGGTGGTCCTCCTTGCAAGTTGTGTTATCTCGGGAAATGGTTCGGTTGATTTTGGACGAGAAGGCTTGCGATGAGAGCTCAAGGCTGGGGCGCCGGCTAAGCCTTGCACCGGCAAGGTTCCTCGAACCCGCGACGCCACGGCCTTCCTCAGAACTAGACGCATATTGAGTGTAATTGAGGGGTTTTGAAAAGGTTACCACATCTCTTGTGTTGGTAGAGCTGGTGTAAGGTAACCATATATTCGCCAGCACGGTTATTAGGATAGCAGGACGAAGGCAGATCAAGTTTCCCGAGTAGTTCCCATTCTTGAGGAGCGGGGTCTTTCTGGCGCCTGTATCCTGGCATTTTAATAGCCGTGGCTGGGTGATACAATGAATGGTGTTCCTTGATGACCAGACTGCCTGTGTCTGGGATGGCATGCTCCCAACCAAGCCCCTTAACTACATGGAGGCCTCCATGTCAACAAGGCCTGCAATGCCCCAATGAGGCATATCAAGTACAATCCATGGCAGACAGAGGCGTGTTACATCTGTTTACAATTTGTAATCAGCAGCAAAAGATGCATTGGAGGACTCGTTGCCCCCCCCCCCCCCCCCCTTTTTTTTTTTTCCTTGGAGCAAGAAATCAGCCTTTCAGGGCTTCGTATTAGGGATAAACGGGATCTGTTACACCAAAGATAGCGAACATAGACATCGCCTCTTTGGTTCTGTTCGACATGAGGGTATTTCCTACAGTCAGACCAAGAAACCGCATCGCTTGGCCCTATGGATGGTTATGTGGGCTCGGACTCTGATACTATCAAAAACAACAAAACCGAAGGCCGGCATTACGATGCGTACAGCCGGGCTGACTAGACGTGATTACTCACATTTGTACCCGAGTCGAAAGACCCGAGAGCGCGTAGCCAGGTTCGGGTATCCGTTGGCAGACGTGTGGATACCCGGGTACCCGTCGGCATTGCCATTCCTGGTACTGACAATCGGGTATCCAGGGAGAGTTGCTCGCAATGAGGCCCCGAGATTGACAAATCGCATTGAAGTGATGTACAAAACCGAAGCTTTTCCCCAAATTATTCAGTTACGAGCGCCTGGAGAACTTTACCATCTTGATTTTAACAAACAAAGCACTAACACGGAAGCACGAAAACGAAATTGAGCTAGGTATTTCAACACGCCAACAAGATACTACTTTCCAAAATGAGGGCCATCCAGGTTCTAGGAAGTAAGGCATCACCGGAAATATTCTTGAATCAATCTTTGCCCAAGCCTGCACTTCAAAAATCAGACATCTTGATACAAGTCACTGCCGCCGGCGTCACCGGCGACGAGATCCTATGGCCCGAGCTTTACGAGACTCCTTTTCGGATACCAGGGCACGAACTATCCGGAACCATATCCGAACTTGGCCCAGAGTATCGCGGATCTCTGGTGATCGGACAAGAAGTCTTTGCCTTCACCGAGGCAGATCGTGGGCAATGCCACGCCGAGTACGCCATCTGCTCTGAAAACGAGGTTGCTCCCAAGCCTGCGTCCATCTCCCATCTCGAAGCGGCAGCGCTCCCGATCCCGCTTCTGACTACATTCGAGGCAATCCTGGATCATGGGAAGGTCAGACCCGGCATGAGGGTTCTTATCACGGGAGCTTCAGGCGCGGTGGGCAGAATCGGTGTCCAGCTGGTCGCCCGGCTTGTCGATAGCCACGCAATCGCCTTGGCTTCGTATAAAAACCACGATGCTTTGCGGAATCTTGGCGCTGACGAGGTGATCGACTACGCCTCAACTGGCTGGGAGTCAAAGGTCGACGCCGTGGATGTCGTCTTCGATACTGTCGGTGGAACAGTCTTGAAGAAATCTTGGGAGACTGTGAAAGAGGACGGGTTGATCGTCACTGTTGGAGACCCGCCTCCCTCCTGGGCATTTCAGGATCTTCGGCCTGACGAGGCTTCCAGTCGACCTTATGTGCGGTACAAATACTTCATCGTGGCTCCTAATGCCGAGCGACTTCGTCAAGCTTCAGAAATGATCGATACCGGCTCGCTCAGGCCCTTGATGGTGAAGTCATTCGGCTATGAGGAAGCAGAGAAGGCTTGGGCGTATGCAAGACAACGAGGTCGAGAGAAGAAGGCTGTGATTTGTTTCTTGTAATTTATGACTACTTCAGGATTGGGCTCTAGAATATGAGAGCTTGATATCCGATGAACAGCTTTGTTCATAGCATATTATAGCATATTTTCATTGGCATTGTATCTCGTTCGCGATGATGGACTTTCTATCAATTTCCCTAGGTATGTAGAAAAAGTCCAAATAGAGCTATTGATATGAGATTTTGTCTGTCCATTGTCCTTCAAGATTGATTAGTTGTCGTCTAGACAAGGTCATTTCCCATCCATTCTTCAAATTGAGGACCAAGATCCTTAAGGCTGTACCATCCACAAACATCGTCCATTGAGCCGAAGGAAGAAAATACGTCGCTTTCGTTCGTTGGCGGCTCAGTCTGAGAGCCAATCTCTCCCCCGCTCGCGGACAGACTCGGCACGCCGCACGACTTAGGGGTGTTGCTGGTGCTCGTCGCCTTGGAACCCACCCTCAACACATGTCGGGCAATGGTCTGGATCTCCTGCAAATTTCTTGCTGTTCTTGGCCATATTTCGCCCAACGTCTTGAGGCAGCCAATCGACATCCGAATCTGGTCACGTGCGATGGACAACTCCTTACCTCTGAGTAAAAAGTTGCAAGCAGATAACAATGCCAGCGTCCCTTCACTGGTCATACAGGTGACGAAAGGCGAGTGGTGAAATGGTCGGACCGGTAGCGCCAACAGACGGATTTGTGCCTCCACTGATCGCAAGACTCTAACGGTATGGATGTTAACGAGTTCTGGCTTGGTGGTCTCCTCGGGTGGTTTTCTGGCGCAGCTGGAGACGTTCTCCACGGGGTTGAATCGAAGGTCCGACAGCGGCCTATGTAACCCAATAGTCGCGCTACAAGACCGGCATCAAAAATTTACGTCCATTTAACTTGAAGGAGCAGAAGTCAAAAGAGAGATGACTCACACATTTGTGACCAAGTGTGCCTGGAACAAGAGCTCGTCGATTTCTCCAGTTTTCGTCATAACCTGTTTGCGGTCTCGAGGTAGTAGAAGCGACCATCCTTCGATGATTGAGTCGGCATTCTGGATGATTTGTGCCGAATCTTCTCTACTGGCGACCTTGGAAGTTGTGGAGATCGCCAACGCCGCACATCTTACGGCAGTGATGAGGTAGGCGAATGAGGAGAATGAGATGTCTTCGGAAGCGAATTCGCGGCAGTCAAAATCCTCGAGTGTCTTTGGCTCGGGGATTTCCTGTCCTCCGGTAAGTTTAAACATCGTTCCGTCTGAGTGCCATGTTGTAACTTACTCCGGATTCGTATTCCGACTCTTCACAGGGCAGCTCGACAGTGGCTTCGATATCCACAACCATAAAGTTCATGGTGCCCAAGGTTCCGGCGTAATATGCATCGATGATATATAGCTCCCACCACGTTCGTCTCCAGCTCTCAGTCAGGACAGGATCCCCGCCTCCGTGAGCCCCTGCGAACTCTTGTTGAAACATCTCCATGTCAAGTGCCAGGCGGACTGCACAGCCTATTTGCTCCTTGGCCTCAACTTTGTAGTCATACCAGAACAGCATCACGGAGTACAATAGTCGGCACTGCACCATGACTGGGCATGCTTGGTTTGATTGGGAGAAGGAGTTTTCCAAGTCATCTCTGAGCGGAATCGACCATTCTCGGGCAACGTAGACATTTCCAACCAGGCGCATGACAGCAATGAGAGGTCTCAAACTAGTCTGCCGGCTCGGGTCCCGACATGACCTTAAAAAGTGCCATCGAGGGACCAGAAACGGATGGAAGTTGTGGAAACATTTGTAATAAGAGCTGATCAGAGGGTCACTGTCGACGTTGTCAAGTTGTCTCTGTGGAACGATGCTTGATACCGTCGGAGCAGGGTTGTCACTCCCGAGGTTGGTGTCATCGAGTGAACTCGGGCCATGGGTGAAGCTGTCATTAGCAGGCCGGGATCCGGGTTCCAGGGTCGGCTCGATGCTCACTCTGGATTGAGACCTGGAGCTATCGACTGATGTATCGTTACTTGCTGCCGCAAGGCGCTTGCGTCGCTCTGCGAGTGCGGCGCGATCCAGACCGCCCCGGCGCGATGGAGCATATTTGCATTCCGTAGAGGCACTGACGCAGCGGTTGCACTGAGGTTTCTGCCCGTCACATTTCAGATGGCGTGAGCGACAAGGCAGACAAGCCAAGGGAGAGCGCGTAGCTCCGCCGTTCCGGTGTGATGGAACGCCGTTAGTGTTCATGATGGTCGACGGTAATCAATTGGTGAGCTTGTGATTAGGAAGGGTTCGGGATTTCTGGTGCGTCTGGTGCGGCGGGGACCCGGGTATTCGGGAACCCGTTGGGCGCAAGCCGGGTATCCGCCTAGTGTAAGCCACGTTGGCGACCCTTTGGCACTTGGTTTTTCTAGCCTACCCGTTGACGCCGGAAACCCGAGATGTCAGTCTCAAATTGAAGGGAATACAACTGGCGGTTCTTTCTAATGATTGAATATGACTTTGATGTCGGCGAAAAAGTACATAAATTGGGACAGGTGTCGCCCAAGATGTTCTGTCAATCCAAGATCACCACACAAATTGAGTCTGAAGTCCTGAACGCACAACACTTGCAACAGCTATAATATCACCTCTACATCAATATCGCACCAAAACAACCATAAAATATCTATGCCTTCCACGATCGTAATTATTGGGGCCGGTTTCGCTGGTGTATGGAGCGCCCTCTCAGCGAAACGTCTCCTTAACCTCAACAATCAAGGAGGCATCATCGACGTCGTCGTCATAGCGCCTGAGCCATATTTGGTTATGCGACCACGGCTCTATGAGCCAAATGCGTCAAGCTTTAAGCACCCTCTCATGGCTCTTTTCGAAGCTATCGGCGTACGTTTTCTCCAAGGCACCGCCGAGACCATAGACGCTCAGGCACACGTTGTCCATGTCAGGTCCCCAGCGGGCGTCGAGTCTCACGTACATTTTGACCGCCTTGTACTTGCTGCTGGAAGCTCTGTAGTAAGGCCACAAAGTGTCGCCGGACTTCAGCAGCACGCCTTCGACATAGACACGCTCGAGTCCGCCACCAAGCTCGAAGCCCATCTCGAGGGTCTTGCTTCCCGTCCGTCTAGTCTTGCTCGCAACACGGTTGTTGTTTGCGGCGCCGGCTTCACTGGCCTCGAGCTGGCTACCGAGCTGCCGAGACGCCTCAAGCACTTGTCAAACCCGCGCATCATTTTGGTCGAGGCCGCAGACCAGATCGGTCCCGAGCTGGGACCGGGGCCTCGTCCGGTTATCACCGAAGCCCTAGAAAGCCTCGCCATCGAAGTCAGGCTTGGATCTGCAGTTGCTGCTGTTGATTCCGAGAGCGTGACCCTTATATCGGGGGAGCGCATTGAATCGTTGACAGCCGTTTGGACCGCCGGTGTGCGCGCGACGCCCCTGACCCACCAGATCCCTGGGGCCAAAGACAATCTTTCACCTATCCACGTCAACCACCACCTCCGATCATTGTCTTCCGACCATGTTTTTGTTACAGGAGATGCAGCCTATGCCTCGGCCGATGATCAGGGTCACCATGCCTTGATGTCTTGCCAGCATGCCCTTCAACTTGGCCGAGTATCGGGATACAACGCCGCTGCGGACCTCATCAGCAAGCCTCTTCTCAGATACTCCCAGGAGGCGTACAGATGCTGCCTTGATCTTGGATCATGGGGCGCAGTGGTCACTGGAGGTTGGGAAAGAAAGGTAGACATGCAAGGGGATTCGGCTAAGCGGGTGAAAGGCTACATCAACCAGAAGCTTATTTACCCTCCTTCTGATGCTCGAGAGGCACTGGAAGCTGCGGACCCAGCAAGACCTGACTCTGATGAGTTGCTGAAGCAGGTCACTGCTATTGTTGGCTGATTGTTGTTGAAGGATTAGTTTTATAGCAAAGAACAATCATTCTTTTGTCATTGTTGTTCCTTGGTGCGAACGCTGTTTGATTGGTTATGCATGAATAGTGAACTGCGAAGGATTTGGTGCATGTTGAGTTGCAAAGCATTTCCGCAACGACTCTAGCTTCTTCAGTAATGAACTGAGATGATCAGCAATTCCGCCCTATCTTGAGTACCGTCGAAATCACTGCAACCCTGCTAAGGATATTTCCACCTAGAGTCCGAAAGATTCTAGCCCATTAGCTCCCCTTCGGCTCTCGAAGTCGATTGTTCCCCATCTCAAACTCAAGCGGTATCAGCCTCCTCATCTGCAATCTCCTTGATTTGCTTTACAAACTTCACAACCTCCGTGATGAAAGCCGAGTGCCCACCGGGGTTCCGAAGCACCCTCTTCAAGGATTTGATAGTCGAGGCAAGATACTCTTGTGTAGCGGGAGGTACCGTCCGGTCTTTCTCGCAAATGATATAATAAGCTGGAACAGTGAGAGTGTCCGCACCGAGAGGTGTAGGGCCCACTAATGCTTCCAGCGACTGGGGTAGCAAATCTGCCATGCACTTCTCTGCCATGTCGTCTTGCATATCGGGGCCGTAGAAAGCAGCCTTGGCTTTGGCGTTTGCCGACATCAGCCCATCAGCCACATCGACGATGTCTACGCCGGGGGGAAGGACGCTCAGGGCGCTTTCGCCAGCTTTGGGAGGCACATTCGCTGCTATGAAGACAATAGTGCGAATGCCGCCTTTCTGGCCACGGGAAGCTCTTTCAGGTACTGAGTAACCCCGTGCCGCGATGATCACAGGGACGGCGCCGTAAGAGTGTGCGATGGCAAGAAACTCCTTTCCCTGGTCTAGGTAAGGCTCCAGTTCGACCTGAATGTTACGAGCGTCATCCTCTGCCGTGAGTTTGTTGTTGTATCCAACGCTGGGGTGCCGGACGGCAACGACGGGTGAGAAGCCAGACTCTTCAAGGTGGGCTTTAGCGAGGTCAAAGCAGGAGGGACGGTGGAATCCTCCATGTATCAGGACGACTCCTAGAGACTCTCTAGGGGCTTCCGGTGGGGACATGGTTCTTTTTCTTAGTCGTCTCCCTTCCAGCCAGAGATTGGATTCCGTGACTTGACTTGAGGTTTGCGAACTTTGCCGGTGATATGATCAGAAGTCGACGAATAAAGGTTTTTTTAATGCAAGATAACTGCATGGAAATGATGGGCAACATAGATTACTTTATAATCGTGGCCACGTTTCTTCACTATTGTAACATATTATGAAGTGGAACGTGAGATACGCTATTTACTTCTGTCATCAACTTTTGTGCCTCCTTCTGCATGCATGGATACTCCAATTACCAGATACCCAAGCTGTGGAGTTGAATTCACACGTAAGCGCGAGCTAGCAGGCACTGCCAGTTTGGATCCAATAGATAGCATCATATGACCGCCGTCGCTGACATACTTCTGTTACATTACAGCTGACAACTGCTCCATTCTGTTTAGATTTCTCGAGGGGCATTTCGGGATGGCGTTCATTGGGTATCGCCTGTCACATAGTTTGACATTTATTGGAGAAAGTCGTTCTAGACCCCCATTGGCCCAGTTCACCCTGTAAACGGATATCACAGTACGCATAACCCGATACGCAACACCTCTAGCTTGTGCCTGATCTTATTAATCTCTCGATACGGTACAAAATATCTAATAGCACAGAGCAACTGCCGAGCCAGACTTCGCTTCATACATGGCGCGAAACGGCGTTGACAACGGTGTGGTAGGTGTCACCTGTACGTCGGCGACGGCATCAGCCACAACGGGCGATGGTGGCTATGTTGAACCTACCATCGAGGTGGTGATAGCAAGTTACTTTGATATTGTCCGCATATCACCATTCTTCTGCTCGTATATTGCTATTGTGTGTTTCCATCTTGCCACAAGCACAACGACCTCACTCAGACTCTGGCCATTTCTTCTTTTTCTTTTACCTTTTTTTTTTTTTTTTTTTTTTTTTTTGCTTCAATCAAGGGCTGGGGGAGGGGGGCACAACCCAATCCACAATGGGCACAGATTGATCTTGTCTACACACCTCTTTTGGCACATCTTGATATTGCAACCAGGGTGCTCAAAGATTTTAGTGTTTTCCCTACAGGCTATTGAAAGATAATGACAACCTGACTTTTGATACCGGTCGTCTTGCAAAGGTAGCAGTCTGTAAAGATCGGATGCCAAGTTTTTTGTGAACGGCAAGGGTGCGACATGTAAACGCTAAAACCTTTTGTGCGAATCCAACTTTGACAATGCCTTGCCACTTAAGTGCCCGAAATGCCCAGTTGGAGAGCGCTACGAGGAAAGAAATTGCTCTTCCGTCCCCGAGTTGCCCCGATAAGTCCGAGACGTTGTACCAAAAATATTAACCTTTACTTTGCTTCGCGAGCAGATATCATCAACTTGCCTACACTTACAAGCCAATGATGTGATCGCTATCGGACATAGGTAGAGTGTTAGTGCTAGAGTCCGAACGGACATAACTCGCGCACCGGACTTGGAATCTGCGACAGGCCTTTCAATCCGTTTCGGGGCCTATGAACTTTTGCGCTACCACTTTGGAGAGTAATAGCCATGCCATCGTCGGCGCTGCACTGCCGCAGCCGCTTGCTTTCGCGGAGACTTGACGGGAATATGAGGCCGGGGTCGGACGGGATTAACGATTTCCTTATACGGCAAGTGGTGCTTGCACCAAAGTCAATGCATCGCCTTTGTATAGTGCATGTGATAGAAAGTATATTAAAAACAACGACTCGGTTCAGGAAACAACAACTGCCAAGCTATGATCCATCCATTCACCCCTATTCTCTAACTTTCTACATCTTGCATTGCTAGTCGTTCTTACATGTTCCTGACCATCTTCGTGCAGCAATGGCATCAAAGTACAATAAGCTCTTGGGAAAGCATGTTCTCATAATCGGCGGTTCAACCGGAATTGGCTTCGCCATTGCAGAGGCCTCCATTGCCAGCGGTGCCAATGTCACAATCTCATCATCGTCACAAGACAAGCTCTTCCAGGCTGTTGCATCTCTCCGATCATTTGTTCCGGCTTCTTCTCAACAGAAGGTTCAAAGTTTCGCCGCCAATCTCTCTGGTTCGGATGCTGAAGCCAATCTAGAGGCTGTATTCGAACAAGGCGGCCCAGTCGACCATGTCGTATTCACGGCAGCAGACTCGCTCTCCCTCATGATGCTGCAAGATCTGACGCCCGACAAGATTCTTGCTGCATGCCAGATGCGTCTTGTCGCCCCGTTGATGGCAGCGAAGGTTGCTGCAAGATACCTACCCAAGAGCAACGGGTCCTCTTTCATTATAACAAGCGGCTGCGTGGCCCATAAGTCAAACCCGGGATGGTCCATCGTCTCTTACTTCGCAGCAGGCCTGCAGGGTATGGCAAAGCAACTGGCAGTTGAGCTTAAGCCATTGAGAGTCAATGTTGTTGCACCTGGGTATGTCGATACAGGACTATGGGACGGCATGAAACCCGAGGAAAAGGAAGAAATGGTCAAAAGAATCGAAGCCTCGATGCCAACAGGGAAATTTGGTAGAGTTGAGGACGATGCTGAGGCATTTCTATGGTTGATGAAAGACCGAAACGTCACTGGAACCGTAGCAGCGACAGACAGTGGAGTCATGATTGTTTGATTCTGTTATTGAATATATGCTGGGGCGTGTCCTGAGAAAAGCAGAAAACACCTACTACCCCCCTTAGAGCCAATGTACAAGAGCATGTTTAGCGCTGACTGTTCTGGAGGGTGAGCCTTCAGCTCGGGGGAGCAATGCTTCTTGTTGTTTACCTTCAAATGTCTAGTAGCGCCGCAGTTAGTTTTTGGCTGTAGTTAAAGAACTCCATTTTCTTTTCTTTTAAGAAACCTAGGACGAGAAGCCCCACCAAACAGTCCGCAAAAGAACAGCCTTTGTGTGCTTAGATACTGTTGGTTTTTACTGGCTAATTGATGGGATCCCGTATCTCGTGATATTACAAAGGTTAGGAAAAGGTAGTTAAATTTGTGGTTGTTGATAGTTGACTAGTTAACAAGGTGAAGTGGGAGCATAAGTGTGGTAGCACCTTTGCGTGTAGGCAAAAGTAAGGATTCTGCTAGTAAGTAGTACGTTATATAACCTACTGCCTCTAGCTATATTACCTATATGCTAACACTAGTAGCTTTCTTATATAGTAAAAGTCACTAGTGCTCCTATTCCTCTTAAAAAGCCTAAAAATATAATAAAAACAAGAAAAATAAAAGTATTACACTTTTTATAGTTATATACTATTATAAATTTATTTATCTATTTACTTAGTAAAGGTAGGCTTATATTATCTTATTTAAGTGTATTTCTCTTTAGCTATAGCTATTAAAGGTATATACTTATATTAAATAGATTTAACTACTATTAATCTATATAGTTTATATAACCTATTTTCTTTTTTAAGTATTTATTATTTTATATCTTATTATTTTTATTATTTCTTATTATATTTATATAACTTATCTTTTTATTTATATCTTTACTTTATTATAAAAAATAAAACTCTTAAGTACTTAGTTTAGTAAAAACTTTATAAACCTATTAGTAAAGTTATTATTACTATAGATCTATTATACCTTAAAAAGCTTATATTACTTATATAATTATTATAGTACTATAATATTAATTATTAAGTACTTTTTATAAGTAGTACCTAACTTTACTAAGCACTTATATAGTAAGTATAAGTTAGTATAGATAATAGTAAAGATTAATAGGTTACTAAGCTTATTTACTACTATTATAATAGTTATAAAGAGAGTATACACTATATTAACACTTATAACTATACTATAGACTTTTAATATAAGAATACTTTATATTACTTATTTAAATTTAGTTAATAAGAAATAAAAGATATTACTATATAAAGTAAACTTACTTTACTAGTTATTAACCTCTTTATTAGTAAAAAAGATAATAAATCCTAACTATAAAGTTAAGTTATAATTATTAGTAAAAGATTTATTAATAAATATAAAGAGCTTTATATTAAGTAGGTTAAAAGGAATAAAGGTAAAGCTATAGTTAAGTATATTTATTTACTACTAGATTCTTTAGTTAAGTTATTAAATAGCTTTACTATTTAGCTTCTTATACTAAGCTATAGTAGATAAGTTAAAGTATACTTTAGGCTAGTAAATAAAAGTAATATATATACCTTAAGTATACTACTAGATATAGTCTTACTAAGCTATAGGTAATTTCTTATTAATAAGTCTTAGCTTTATGCCTTAGCCCTTTTAGTAAAGTATAATAAAGGTATTTTTAGCTAAAGTTAATAAGATAATTCCTTTATTAAATACTAGAGGTTTATTCTCTATAAGTAAAATTTTCTTTTTTATAAAGAGCTTTACTTTAGTAAGCTTATTATCCTTATAGTTAAAAAAATTAACACTAGTTAAGCTAATTATATTATCTATTTATATCTTAATTATTATAAAGTTAAGGTTTTATAA